>NC_057797.1:778786153-779086153 GCF_018294505.1 Triticum aestivum | reverse complement strand
ACTCACTTTAAAGTATCTTAGATATAGTATATGAACATACTAAAAATAATAAAATAGAGTATATACTATCACATGGTAGTATATGAAAAATGGATGTAACTACAGCCGGTAGTAGGATGCATTCCCGCATAGGAATCCTGCGCGCCGGTCCTAATTTGACGGTAGGTCGCTCCGCAGCCATAGACCTCTACCGTGCTAACTAATTGAGGGTAAAACCAGTAGAAAAAATGGTAATGGGTTTAATTTGATTACCATCCCACGCGGTCCACGTGCGCCCCGGCCAGGGGAACCACTTTCCAACAATGGTAAAAGTTCTAGCATATATCGTAATGGGCTGCCATGCATGCATGCATTACACTTCCGTCCTGTGGTTCCTGTTTGCCAATGATTGTAAAAGTTGTTGGCATATGTGGTAAGGGAATTAAGAGCTTTACTGGACGCACACACTCTGCCTACAACTCCTATGATGAATGACAGTAAACATAGTGACAAATATGGTAATCCAAATTAAACCATTACTGACTAACACATTCCACACCTACATCCTTAAATCATAAAGTATTCTGGCCACATAGTAATGCCGAAATGAGAAAAGGTCACTAGTAGAAAAATGGTCAAACGTGAAGCACATTAGTGCCGGTTTGATTTTGGCCCGGTACTAACGATTAGTGCCGGTTCGAACGGACTTGCATTAATGCCGGTTCATGTTGAACCTTTAGTACCGGTTCGTGGCACGAACCGGTACTAAAGGGGTGGTGGCAGGCTGGCGTCAGGCTGGGGCCCCATGATCACCTGAGGGTTAATAGGATTGACATCTTACTATTGTCAGAAAAACAACAAGTGCAGACTCGGAAACGAAGGAGAATAGAACCCGAAAGTTAAGCGTGCTCGGGCTAGAGTAGTGAGAGGGATGGGTGACCGGTCGGGAAGTTAGATGATTTGGAATGAGTGATCCACACTTGAGCAGTTAAGAGAGGTGATTAGAGACTAAATCATCAAATAATTCAGAAAAATTAAAAATCGAAAAAAAATCAAAAAAATTGACATCTTACTATTGTCAGAAAAACAACAAGTGCAGACTCGGAAACGAAGGAGAATAGAACCCGAAAGTTAAGCGTGCTCGGGCTGGAGTAGTGAGAGGGATAGGTGACCAGTCGGAAAGTTAGATGATTTGGAATGACTGATCCACACTTGAGCAGTTAAGAGAGGTGATTAGAGACTAAATCATCAAATAATTCAGAAAAAATAAAAATCGAAAAAAAATCAAAAAAAAAGTTCCCCATACCAGGGCCCGAGCTCACGCCACGTGGTGGCACTTTAGCGCCGGTTCGTGCCGAACCGGTACTAAAGGGGGGGCGCTTTAGTGCCCACCCTTTAGTGCCGGTTATGGAACCGGCACTAAAGGCCCTTACGAACTGGCGCTAAAACTCCGTTTTCTACTAGTGGGTATTACTTGTAGTAAATGCTTTAACAAAGACCCACTGATGGTAATAGTGTTACTACTGTGGTATGAGACAAATATTATTACCTGATACGTGGTAGGTGTATTACCATCCGGTAATTGGCATTACGATCAAATATTAGGGATTGACACTGATTTTTACATGGAGTGGAGAGACGTTCATAATTCACCCTAGTAAAGTTGCTTGGGAAATATGGTAATGAAACTAATTGGGTTAGTATCTACCTACACCACTCCGCCTCACACAGACTTAAATCCACGCTGGTAAAATAATGGTAAAACATAGTAAGAAAAAGAAGGATGTACCCCCGGCCTCTGCATCTCGACGATGCATGTAGCCATATTATTATCCATAATAACCATACAAGGTGATACATCAATAAGCCTGAAGCCACCAACTGGCAATGCTGTTGCTACTCTATCTTTTGATAAAGGTGTGCCGAATGTCCGGGTCTAATACCAAACAGACATTGCACCAAAACCTAACATCTAAAGCCGGGTGTCCCATCCAAGCCACTACCCGGAATGGGTCCCACACCAGTCTAGCACACTCCCAGTGAGCACCGCACGCTGCAAGGGCCGTCACCTCCATCTTCCATCGGTCCATCCTCGGAGCAGAACTGATGCACCCACTAGTAGAAAACAGGGCTTTGGTCTAGGCCGGGTCAGCCCATTAGTCCCGGTTCAGTCCAGAACAGGGACCAATGGGGGCATTGGACCCGGTTCGTGAGCCCAGGGGGCCGGCCGGGCCACGCGGGCAATTGGTCCCGGTTCATCTGGACCTTTTGGTCCCGGTTGGTGGGACGAACTGGGACCAATGGGCCACGCTCCTGGCCCACCACCATTGGTCCCGGTTGGTGGCTTGAACCGGGACCAAAGGCTCCCCTTCAGTCCCGGTTCATGCCATCAACCGGGACCAATGAGGTGCCTATATATACCCCCTCGCGTAAGAGCAGAGCACACTGCTCTGTTTTTTTCTGGCCGAGGGGGAGAGGGCTTGGTGGTGCTCTAGCTCACCTCCTATGCACACAAGGTGCTCTAGCTCACCTCCTCGCGTAAAAGCAGAGCACACTGCTCTGTTTTTTCTGGCCGAGGGGGAGAGGGGCTTGGTGGTGCTCTAGCTCACCTCCTATGCACACAAGGTGTTCGATGGAATGCTCGAGCCACACTACTTAAGCTTTCTCCACTCCAAGCTCGACCTCCAAGCTTCATTTTCCTCAATATTTATCTAGATTTAGCGGTCCGTCACGCCCCGTCCCCGTCTTCACCGCCGTTGATCACCCGCGCCGAGCTCATCGTCGGCACCACCGTGGTGAGCCTCTTGTTCTTATCTTCTTTCTGAAAGGAAAAATATTCTTACTTGTATGTTTACATAGATACTTGTATTATTTTCTTACTTTTATTATTGCATCTTATATAGTGCGATGGTTTTGGTATCCGCCCCCGTCGGCCCTCGTCCTGTCTATGATTCGGATGTGGTATATATATTATCTTTATAACTATTGGTTCATTTATTGTTTATGAAAATTATGCCGACCAACGTGACATAGATTTTATTTATGTAGGATGTATGTGAATCGGAAATGCCAACCGACCCTATTGTCGAGAGGTTAAATTTAGTTGAAGAAGAAAACAATTTGTTGAAGGAAAAAATAAAAAAATTGAGGAGGAGAAGATGATATTGGAGTTGCATGTTGCGGATGTCGTCGATGATCACAAGATCAAGATGGATGTAATGCGCTTGAAGATTAGAAAGATTAGAAAATATGCCATTCATACCGAGGCTTGGTATAATTATACCGTTGGATCAATTATTACCTTGGTTGCGATTATGATCGCATTTGTTTTTGCATTGAAATGTTTTACATAGTTTCAATGTATGGTTTAATTAATTAGATGCTCTGGAGAGCTATATGTTGTTAGATGAGAACTATGTATGCACTTTGGTTTTAATGTGATGATGAACTTCTATTAAATGGGCACTTAATTATATATAATGCACGCAGATGAACCGGCAATGGATGTACGGTGACAGACACACCTCCGAGTACATTAAGGGCGTGCATGAGTTTCTCGATGCGGCTAAGGCAAACAAGCAGAATGGTTTTATGTGGTGTCCATGCACTGAATGTGGGAATACGAAGTCTTACTCTAACCGGAAAATCCTTCACTCCCACCTGCTTTACAAGGGTTTCATGCCACACTATAATGTTTGGACGAGGCACGGAGAAATAGGGGTTATGATGGAAGACGGCGAAGAAGAAGAGTACGATGACAACTATGTGCCCCCTGAATACGGTGATGCTGCAACGGGGGGAGCTGGTGAAGATCAAGAGGAACCAGACGATGTACCCAATGATACTGCAACGGCTGAAGCTGCTAAAGATCAAGAGGAACCGGGCGATGTGCCCGATGATGATGATCTCCGCCGGGTCATTGTCGATGCAAGGACGCAATGCGAAAGTCAAAAGGAGAAGCTGAAGTTCGATCGCATGTTAGAGGATCACAAAAAAGGGTTGTACCCAATTGCAAAGATGGCAACACAAAGCTCGGTACCGTACTGGAATTGCTGCAGTGGAAGGCAGAGAATGTTGTGGCTGACAAAGGAATTGAGAAGCTACTGAAAATATTGAAGAAAAAGCTTCCAAAGGATAACGAATTGCCCGACAATACATACGCAGCAAAGAAGGTCGTATGCCCTCTAGGATTGGAGGTGAAGAAGATACATGCATGCCCTAATGACTGCATCCTCTACCGCGGTGCATACAAGGATCTGAACGCATGCCCGGTATGCAGTGCATTGCGGTATAAGATCAGACGAGATGACCCTGGTGATGTTGACGGCGAGCCCCCCAGGAAGAGGGTTCCTGCGAAGGTGATGTGGTATGCTCCTATAATACCACGGTTGAAACGTCTGTTCAGAAACGAAGAGCATGCCAAGTTGATGCGATGGCACAGTGAGAATCGAAAGAAATATCGGAAGTTGAGAGCACCCGCTGACGGGTCGCAGTGGAGAAAATCGAGAGAAAGTACTGGGATGAGTTTGCAAAGGACCCAAGGAATGTATGGTTTGCTTTAAGCGCGGATGGCATTAATCCTTTCGGGGAGCAGAGCAGCAATCACAGCACCTGGCCCGTGACTCTATGTATGTATAACCTTCCTCCTTGGATGTGCATGAAGCGGAAGTTCATTATGATGCCAGTTCTCATCCAAGGCCCTAAGCAACCCGGCAACGACATTGATGTGTACCTAAGGTCATTAGTTGAAGAACTTTTACAACCGTGGAATGGAAACGGTGTACGTACGTGGGATGAGCACAGACAGGAGGAATTTAGCCTAAAGGCGTTGGTGTTCGTGACCATCAACGATTGGCCCACTCTCAGTAACCTTTCAGGACAGACAAACAAAGGATACCATGCATGCACGCACTGTTTCGATGACACTGAAAGTATATACCTGGACAAATGCAGGAAAAATGTGTACCTAGGCCATCGTCGATTTCTTCGGACCAACCATCAATGTCGAAAGAAAGGCAAGCATTTCAAAGGCGAGGCAGATCACTGGAAGAAGCCCGCCAAGCGTACCGGTGATCACGTACTTGCTATGGTCAATGATTTACATGTAATCTTTGAAAAGGGTCCCGGCGGACTAGCTGTTCCGAATGACGCTGAGGGACACGCGCCCATGTGGAAGAAGAAATCTATATTTTGGGACCTACCCTACTGGAAAGACCTAGAGGTCCGCTCTTCAATCGACGTGATGCACGTGATGAAGAACCTTTGCGTGAACCTGCTAGGCTTCTTGGGCGTGTATGGGAAGACAAAAGATACACCTGAGGCACGAGAGGACCTGCAACGTTTGCACGAAAAAGACGGCATGCCTCCGAAGTAGTATAAAGGTCCTGGCAGCTACGCTCTTACGAAAGAAGAGAAAGAAATCTTCTTTGAATGCCTGCTCAGTATGAAGGTCACGACTGGCTTCTCGTCGAATATAAAGGGAATAATAAATATGCCAGAGAAAAAGTTTCAGAACCTAAAGTCTCATGACTGCCACGTGATTATGACGCGACTGCTTCCGGTTGCATTGAGGGGGCTTCTACCGGAAAACGTCCGATTAGCCATTGTGAAGCTATGTGCATTCTTCAATGCAATCTCTCAGAAGGTGATCGATCCAGAAATCGTACCAAGGCTAAGGAGTGATGTGGCGCAATGTCTTGTCAGTTTCGAGCTGGTGTTCCCACCATCCTTCTTCAATATCATGACGCACGTCCTAGTTCATCTAGTCGACGAGATTGTCATCCTGGGGCCCGTATTTCTACACAATATGTTCCCCTTTGAGAGGTTCATGGGAGTCCTAAAGAAATATGTCCGTAACCGTGCTAGGCCATAAGGAAGCATCTCCATGGGCCATCAAACAGAGGATGTTATCGGGTTTTGTGTTGACTTCATTCCTGGCCTTAAGAAGATAGGTCTCCCTAAATCGTGGTATGAGGGGAGACTGACTGGAAAAGGCACTCTTGGAAGTGACTCAATAATATGCAGGGACGGATATTCTTGGTCTCAAGCACACTACACAGTTCTACAGAACTCTACCTTGGTGACCCCGTATGTCGATGAACACAGGAACAGTCTGCGCTCCAAACACCCAGAGCAGTGCGACGACTGGATTACATGTGAACACATCAGGACTTTCAGCAGTTGGTTGGAAACACGTCTCAGAGGTGACAACATTATTTGTGATGAGTTGTACTTGTTGTCCAGGGGACCATCTTTGACTGTATTGACTTACAAAGGATACGAGATAAATGAGAATACATTTTACACGATCGCCCAAGATCAAAAGAGCACCAACCAAAACAGCGGTGTCCACTTTGATGCAGCAACCGAGACGGAAAGGACACTATTATGGTTACATAGTGGACATATGGGAACTTGACTACGGACATGATTTTAAGGTCCCTTTGTTTAAGTGCAAATGGGTCAATCTGTCAGGCGGCGGGGTACAGGTAGACCCACAGTACGGAATGACAACAGTGGATCTGAAAAATCTTGGGTACACTGACGAACCGTTCGTCCTAGCCAATGATGTGGCATAGGTTATCTATGTGAAGGACATGTCTACCAAACCGAGAAAAAGAAAAGATAAGGAAGCGAATACATCATACTATGAGCCAAAGCGCCACATAGTTCTTTCAGGAAAAAAAGACATCCTGGGAGTGGACGGCAGGACAGACATGTCTGAAGATTATGAAAGGTTTTATGAAATTCGTCCCTTCAATGTCAAGGCTGACCCAAGCATCCTGATAAACGATGAAGATTATCCATGGTTACGGCGCAATAAGCAAATGACACAAGCGAAGAAAAAGTGAAGACTTTCACCCGCAACTATTATGATGATACCATGCCAACTTTGTAACACACGAGTATGCTATGCCAACTTTTTCAGAGTTCATTTGAAAACTATGAATTTAAGTCGAATTTTCTCTATAGGTGCATCTATGTTCATTTTTTAGTAAAGTTAATCACAAACTTGTGATTCACACAAATTTCAAAGAATTCAAATTTTAACTATTCAAATTAGAAAAACTAATGGCACTAACAGAAATTTTATAATTTTTCTAAAACTAATGGCACTAACAGAAAGTTTATAATTTTGCTGACCTAAAAGCAAAAAGAAATAAAAATAAAGCAAAAAACAAAAGAAGATAAATAATGTAGAAAACAAAACAAAAAATCTGGAAAACAAAAAATAGCAACAATAAGTATTTTTTTGTAAATAGAAACAAAATAAAATAAATAAAGCAACAAAGAAAACAAAAAAACTAAAAAAGTGTTTTCAAATTTGAAAACTAATGGCACTAACAGAAAGTTTATAATTTTTCTAAAACTAAAAGCAAAAAGAATAAAAAAATAAAGAAAAAACAAAAGAAAATAAATAATGCAGAAAACAAAACAAAAAACTGGAAAAAAAATAGCAAATAAGTATTTTGTTGTAAGTAGAAACAAAATAAAATAAATAAAGTAACAAAGAAAACAAAAAAACTGAAAAAGTGTTTTCAAATTTGAAAACTAATGACACTAACAGAAAGTTCATAATTTTTCTAAAACTAAAAGCAAAAAAGAATTAAAATATAAAGCAAAAAGAAAAAGAAAATAAATAATGCAGAAAACAAAACAAAAAAACTAGAAAAAATAGCAACAATAAGTATTTTGTTGTAAGTAGAAACAAAATAAAATAAATAAAGCTACAAAGAAAAAAAGTGCCACCTACTGGGCCCCCATGGCCTGAATACGACTAGAAACCCTACCATGGGCCAGGATTCAAGCCCGCGGGAGGCCCAGTAGGCCCACAGGCACACAGCGCAGGGTTAGGCCCGAAAGCCTGCATTTGAGAGGAGCTCGAGAGGGAAGGCGCAGTAGCGCTTATAAACCACTCTCGAGCTCTCTCAGCTAGCGAGGTGGGACTAAAGTTTTGGCACAGGACAGCACAAGGCCTTTGGTCCCGGTTGGTGGCACCAACCGGGACTAAAGGGGGGCATTGGTCACGGTTTGTGACACGAACCGTGACCAATGCCTTTGGTATATAACCAGGACTTGTGAAATCTTCAGATTTCCCTCGCGAGTTGCCCCCGACGATGCCGACCTCCTCGACGCCGCCAGGCTGCCCCGACGCCGCACGCCGCCCCCGCCATCGCCGTCGCCCGCGCCCGTCGTCGCCGTCGCCCGCGCCGTCGCCCGGGCCCTCGTTGCCCGCGCCCTCACCGGCCGTCCCCTGCCCTGACGCGTCGCCGCCTCTGTGAGCACCGCGCGTCTGCCTCCCCCGCCGCCGTGCATTTTTTTAATTATACATGTTTTTAGATTTTCATATATATATGTATGTATGTATCTTTTAGATATATATTTTTGTATGTATGTTCATATATGTTTTTTATGTATGTTCATATAGGTATATATGTATGTATTTTTTCAATTGTAATGATGTTTTAAAAATACATATATGCAAAAGTTAGATTTTTTTTATTAGAAAAGTTTTACCTATATATGTTCTCTGATTTAGTACATTTTAGGTTAGTTTCATTTTTAAAAAAGTTTTATATATTTAGGAAGAAGGAATAGAAGGAAGAAGAAGGAAGAAAATGTTTTATATATGAGGGTCGAGAGGGGGTCGACGGTCGAGAGGGGGTCGAGAGGGGGTCGTCGAACATGAGAGGAAGAAAATGATAAAAAAAGAAGAGGAAGAAGAAAAAAAAGAGAGGAGAAGAAAGAATAGAGGAGAGAAGAAAAAAAAGAGAGGAGAAGAAAGAATAGAGGAGAAGATATCTCCTCTATTCTTTCTTCTCCTCTCTTTTTTTTCTTCTTCTTCCTCTTTTTTTTATCAGGAACGAGGGTCGTCGAGGGTTGCCAAACATGAGAGGAAGAAGAGGATAAAAAAGAACAGGAAAAGGAAAAAAAAGAGGAGAAGAAAGAATAGAGGAGTTCTTCTCCTCTATTCTTTCTTCTCCTCTTTTTTTTTCTTCTTCTTCCTCTTTTTTTATCGGGAACGGGGGTCGTCGAGGGTCTCCGAGGGGTCGAGGGTTGAGAGGGGGTCGACGGTCGCCGAGGGGTCGAGGGTCGAGAGGGGGTCTAGGGTCGCCGAGGGGTCGAGGGTCGTCGAACATGAGAGGAAGAAGAGGATAAAAAAAGAAGAGGAAGAAGAAAAAAATAGAGGAGAAGAAAGAATAGAGGAGTTCTTCTCCTCTATTCTTTCTTCTCCTCTTTTTTCTTCTTCTTCCTCTTTTTTTATCGGGAACGAGGGTCGTCGAGGGTCGCCGAGCGGTAGAGGAAACCCTAAATAGCAAGTATTGTCGGTGTGAGATACATGTGGCCGTCGGTGTCGGACAGTACATCCACGTCCCACAAGTGACGCGGGCTTCGATACCCACGTCACTTGTGGGACGTGGATGTAGTGTCCGACACCGACGGCCACATGTATCTCACACCCACGATACTTGCTATTTAGGGTTTCCTCTACCGTTCGGCGACCCTCGACGACCCTCGCTTCCGATAAAAAAAGAGGAAGAAGAAGAAAAAAAAGAGGAGAATAAAGATTTCTTCTTCTCTTTTTTTTCTTCTTCTTCCTCTTTATTTTATCGGGAACGAGGGTCGTCGAGGGTCAGGATCGCCGAGCGGTAGAGGAAACTCTAAATAGCAAGTATCATCGATGTGAGATACATATGGCCGTCGGTGTCGGACACTACATCCACGTCCCACAAGTGACGCAGGCTTCGACGCCCACGTCACTTGTGGGACGTGGATGTAGTGTCCGACACCGACGGCCACATGTATCTCACACCCACGATACTTGCTATTTAGGGTTTCCTCTACCGCTCGGTGACCCTCGACGACCCTCGTTCCCGATAAAAAAAAGAGGAAGAAGAAGAAAAAAAGAGGAGAAGAAAGAATAGAGGAGTTCTTTACTCCTCTATTCTTTCTTCTCCTCTTTTTTTCTTCTTCCTCTTCTTTTTTTATCCTTGAAGTGTTGTCGAGGCCACCCCAAACCCTAGAGAAGCAGCATCGAGGCCACCCAAACCCTAGAGAAGCAGCGTCGAGGCCACTAATTAATATTAGTTCTACGTTTGCCACTAATATATCCATATGTCATGTTTGAATAATAATTGCCATGTTGTAAATATTTGTAGAAACTATGGACACCACCCGAGACGAAGTACAGGAAGAGTTGTTGGGGGACATAATCACACGAGGAAGTGATGCCGTCTGCTCGTTGTTTCTCAACGACACCGATGGTCTGGAAGCATCTGGCTATGATTATGATGGCTCCGGTGACCTAATTCCGGTGCAAGAAGGAGACCGTGAGGACGGCTCCGGTGACCCAATGCCGGTGCAAGAAGGAGACCGTGATGACGTCTCCGGTGACCGAACCGAGTCCGGCCAGGTATATATATTAGTTAAGCTTCTGCTAACTAGATAATTGATGCATTCATTGTTTTGGTATGTACACATATTAATTAAGTCTTTGTTCTTTTTTCTAGCCCTCCGGATCGAGCACAACTTCGGTAAAGAGACGAGGCCCAAAGAAAAAGTTGAGCTCGGATGAAAAGTTTGAGATCATAGCAATCGCGCCCGACGGCCAACCGATTGAACCCCTCCGGACAAAGAGCGCATTTGTTGCTCAGTGCGGGGTTTTGGCTAGGGACAAGATCCCGATCAGCATCCAGCAATGGTTAAAGCCGGCTACAGAAGACCCTAAGGTGTCTTATGTCAATGATATGCAGAAAAATGATCTTTGGACTGAGTTGAAGTCAAATTTCACCCTACCGCAAGAGGATGATCCGGAGAAGCCAGTTAAAGAGCAATTAATCAAGTCTTTTGCTCTTAAGAGGATGGCAGAACTATTCAGGAGGTGGAAGAAAGAGCTGAATAAGTTTGTCGAAAATAAAGAGACACCAGAATTCAAGGGAAGATATGAGAAGATCAGAGATCACTGGCCCGCATTTGTGGCCCAGAAGACATCGGAAAAGAGTAAGAATATGTCGGCGACAAACAAGCAAAATGCTGCGAAGAAGAAGCATCACCATCGCACGGGGTCAGGTGGCTACCTCGTAGCCCGGCCAATGTGGGCCAAGACTGAGAATGATCTGGCTGATAAAGGAATCGGACCAGAGACAATTAACTGGCTAGACCGTTGCCGGACTTGGTTCTACGGGGCTAGCGGAACCTTGGACCCTGTATCAGGGAAGTGTATTTGGACGAACGATCAAACGGACATACCAGTCAAGAAGCTTCAGCAGTATATCGAAGCAGTGCGGCAAGGGACGTTCGTTCCAGACAGAGAGAACGACGAGCTCACAATGGCCCTCGGGAATCCTGAGCACCCTGGACGGACACGAGGCACGCCAGGCTCCATTCCGTGGAAGGTTGGGTTTCCGGACGCAGGCGGTTACAAATGCCAGGAGAGGAGGAAAAAAGTGCAGCAGACCCAAATGCAGGCGCTGCAAGCAAGGGTACAAGTGATAGAGGAACGATAAGCAAATCGCAGCAAACGAACTGCCGAAGCTTCCCCCGAAGCTACCCCGCCATCTCAACGGAGAAGCAGTGTGGCTTCCACCGAGCTTCTTCAGCTGGAGCATGTCTTGACGGCTCCTGCCAGCTATCCCGTGGATGCTATCACGGAGTCTCAAAATTGCCACCTTATGACGCAACGGATTAATATGAAGGTCAAGGCGGCTGTTGGCTCTGTTTTTCCTACTGAATCCGGCGCAACTTTTCACTGCCGGCCGATTCCAGAAGGATATGCTAGGGTGATGGTGGATGAAATAACGGAGGGATTTGAGGAACTCTAGCTTGACCACCCTACCGGTGAAGGGGAGACTCGGCTGGGTTCTGCTCTGAAGACTCCATGCCTATGGCGGAAGGAGCTCATCAACCTTCCGAACTGGACGCCTCTGCCTCCTCCTCCTCCGGCGAGTCAGGGCACTCCGCCTCCTCCACCGCCTCCTCCTCCGGCGAGTGACGGTCAGGGCACTCGGCCGGCTCCTTCTCCGGCGCGTGGTGGCACTCCGCCTCCTTCTCCGCCTGCGCCGGCGCACCCGAGCAGCCAGCCTCCTCCTTCTCCGCCTCGTCAGCAAGGGCGGAAGAGACCTGCCGCCGCTCCGGCTGCTCCGGCGCGTCGTAGTCCTTCCCCTCCGTCTCGTAAGCAAGTAAAGAAGACAACCGCTCCGTCTGCTCTGTCGGCGTCTGGCAGTACAGCCAGAGGCGGGAGGACATACATATTCGGTCCTTCTCTGAAGACCCCAGAGAAGTTACCATACGAGAGGACCCCGGAGGAGAATGCCGAGATCGCGCGAGAAGAAGTGAGGAACTTCTTTGAAGGGGTGAAAGCAAAGAAACATCCACCTCCGGAGGAGAAGGTAGATCCGGTGAAAGCGAAGCGCACTCTGGCTGCCCTGACAAAACCACCCAAGTCTCTGCCGAAAGGAAACTATGAGCGCATTATTGGAAAGGAATTTGCCGAAGCGGAGCGGTCGGGAAGTACTGTCAGTGATCAAAGGCTGAAAGAACGACGAGCTGGGAAACAAATTGCACAGCTCGGCGAACAAGCAAAGCAATCGTGCCCCCCGCGCAAGGTGCCTAGCGACATCGTCGCTAATGATCCGAGGATGGTGCCCGGTTATAGCAATCTTGGAGATTACCTGCCCGACGATGTACATTATGATTTCATGGAGGTGCAGATACGAAGATACGAGTACGGGAAGCCTCTCGTCAAAGATGAAAGATCTCTATCAACGATGATGCGAAGATTGCATGATTGGTACATGAAAATCTGCAGAGAGTCTGGGGGGAGGAGTACTTTGTATGTGAGAGTTAAAAAGGAGCATGACCTCGTTGGAATTGATCTGTTGCCTGTTCCATTTGAGGAGTTCTTTCAGTTTTTCAATCAATTGGCCCTCGATAAAGCAACGGTCACCTGCTACTGTCTGTAAGTAGTACTACTTCTGTCATTAAGTCTCTCTATATAGCTCAACTCTTTCATTGCATGTATTTATAATTATCCTCACCATATTATGCAGATTGAAGATCGTCGAATTGAAGAAACGACAAATCGGTGATATTGGGTTCATTAACACAAATATCATAGATGCAACTCAGGTTAAATTTCATGCCGCAGATACCGAGGCCAACTTGCTACGATCGTTGGTAATAAATGAAAACAAAGATATAATACTCTTTCCTTACAACTTCAAGTGAGTGTTACTGTCTTGTGCGTATTCGGTTTCCCTTATATATTAGTCAAGGTTATAGTAATGTAATTGATGAGTTATGCATGCGTGTGCAGTTTCCACTATATTCTCCTAGAGATTAAGCTTGAGCAGGGACTAGTAACCGTCTTAGACTCAAGATGAAAAGATCCCCAGGACTATGCGGACATGACTCAAATGCTCGAGAAGTAAGTTAAATCGATCATTATCCACCATATCAGCAACTTTGTTCATTTCCTGATATATCAAGTAATTGTTTTCTTTGTCTGGCAGGATTTGGAAAAAATTCACCAAAAAAGCTCCGGGACTCCCGAAGAAGCTGCAATTTAGACACCCGAAAGTAAATACTATAGTAGCATGTTCCGCGCATCTCCTATTGATTCAAGCACTAGTTTCATTAATACCATTTGGCATTCTTGCTTATCAGTTTGATTGACCTCTATTTCTTGTAAAGTGGTTGTGGCAGGAACAAGGGAATGATTTCTGTGGATACTACGTTTGCGAGTCCATCCGCCACACGACCTGTGAGCGGGGCTACTCTGACGAACAATATGAAGTGCGTAAATAACAACATTCACAATTTTATTTTATTACCATCATTTGTGTTGAGTTTCATTCATATATATATAAATATAGTGATATAGTGTTACTATTCATCACCCGGGGTGCAGAATAAGTTATTTTTCACCCGAGGTAATCTTACGATCATTTCATAATTAAATTACATTTCAAATTCAAATAGTTACATTCCTATTAATTCACTACGTAAAATTTGACATAGGAAAAATAAAAATATAGGTCATAAGACAAGAAAATTTGCAGTTTATGTGTATTTTAGACTATGTTTTTACATTTGTAATTTTACATAACATAAAATATTTTTTACGGCGATTATATATTTTCTTACGGTCCTTTTTTGCGTCGGAAATAAGACAAAACTTACGGAATGTAAAATTACGGTGCATTGATGATAAAATAGAGGGGGTGAAGAATAACTATTCCTCACCCAAGGTGACGAATAGCGTGACCCTATGTATATGTATGTGTGTGTGTGTGTGTGTGTGTATTGACCCCCTTCTTCAAATTAAATGTTTCGGAAGCGGGATGAACTCCTAGCACCAGCTCGCATGCGAGCAATTCAAGAGGAATTGGCGGCATTCTTTCTTAACCACGTGATCGCTGAAGACGGAGAATACTATGTGGACCATGAGTCCGTATGTTAGGAGATTATATTTGTAAGAGATAATTATTGTATATATATAGCCGGTACTGTCGGATAGATATACGAGAACTTGTTGTTCGACCAATCTCTCGGAGAAGGAGAGGTGGTCGATATCACTTCTCTCTGTATGCATATATGTTCATGACGATCTTCTGTTTCCTTCGTTTGCTTACTAGCTGCTAGCGTGTCTAGTCCTCTCTATACGTATGTATAGTACGTAGCGTCGACCAAGCACGAACATAAGAGAGGACACTTCTCTCTATTAATTATAGCTTGCTAACACAATATATGAAACACCTAAATTAACCCCCCAAAACCCCCAACCCCCCCCCCCCTTCAAAAAAACAATAACCCCAGCCACAGAAATGCTGACGCGTGGATGCCTATTGGTCCCGGTTGGTGCCACCAACCGGGACCAAAGGCCCTCCTGCCTGGGCTCCGCGCACAGGCCACGTGGAGGCCCATCTGTCCCGATTCTGGATTGAACCGGGACTAAAGGGACAGGGCATTAGTACCGACCCTTTAGTCCCGGTTCAGGAACCGGGACAAAAGGCCCTTACGAACTGGGACAACAGGCCCTTTTTCTACTAGTGACCGACCTTGCCAGGCCTCTCTGCCATCAACGCCACCATGACGCCAGACAACTTCCTCCTCATGCGCGAGTCCATCTCCGTGCATCAGACGCCGAGTCTTCATAGTGCCACGCCGCCGAGATCTGCCACCATCAATGTGTAAGATGAAGCGCCGCTCCGCCAAAGACGTCGTCCTCCGGTCCCTCGAACATGTGTGTACCTCCAAGAATGATGACCCCAAGGGGGAAATGACACCAGAGAGCCATCGTCATCCGATCTACTGATATAGGGTTTCTCCCGGAGGTAGCGGAGAGTGGCCTTGAACTTTTCCACGGCGATGCCTTCAGGAAGGGAACGACGCAGACAGCGCCGCCATCGTCGGCCTTGGCAATAGCCAATAGCAGGTTTTCACCCTGATCTGTTCGAAGACCTCCATCTCTCATGCACGGGCCGCCGCACATCCCTGTCGGGATATGGATGATCCAGGCCGCCGCTGCCAGATCTCAGCAAGGAGAAGTCCCCGCACCGAAACCGGCCGGCCGAGCAGGGGAGGCCGAAACGGCGCCCGCCGGATTAGATCCGTGATGGATCCGTGCCCGCGTTGTCGCCCCGGAGACAACACCATGCGCAGCCGCCACGGCCTGGCCGCCCGCTCGCACTGCCCGACGCGCCCTCGCTGCATCAGCACCAAGACTCTGCCGCGCCGTTGCATCTCGCGCTACAGCCGCATGCCGAGAGGAGAAGAAGGGCCCCGCCGCCGCCTACGTGCACCGGGCTTCGTCCGGCGGCGCCTTCTGGCGGCGGCAAGGGGAGGGGATGGTGTAGGAGGCGGGCGCGCGGTGGATACAAGGGTTCCCCCGCCGCCAACCGCGAGAGCGATGCGAGGGACGTAGAGCGAGGGACGTCAATGGTCAAACATACTAATGGAGTTAATTTCGTTACCGCCGCCCACACATCGCTCCGCCACAAAACATATTTAAATCCATGCCGGTAAAATTATCCGGCAAACATAGTAATGATTGAATTAAAAAAATAAACAATCTAATTCAATTAATTTGGTTATCATCTACTTCCTCCGTTCTTAAATATTTGTCTTTCTAGATATTTCAACAAATGACTACATATGAAGCAAATTGAATGAACCTACACTCTAAAATATGTCTACATACATCCATATGTTGTAACCATTTGAAATGTCTAAAAAGACAAATATTTGGGAACGGAGGGAGTACAACGGGCTTTGCTACACCTACGTAATTATTCTACGTACAGCTAGTGAAAACTGATTTGGGGAGATTTGATTGGAAGGAAAAAGTAACCTGGGCCCCACCCCATAAAAATCAGGGAGAGAGAAGTAGATTAGGAAGTTTAAGTAAGTTTACCTACACGGGTAGGTAGGTGTAGGATTATTGATCTGCAACACACCACTTGTCCACTCGCAGAATTGAATCTACTATGCTATTTGAACCAAGAATATATATAGTAAACGTACTTCGCTGGATTATATCCCCGCTCTAGCTAGACCGATGGTAAAACTTTTTTCTTTCATCCTAATAAAGTCAGGTATACATAGTGTCCATGCCCATTTAGCAAAGTTGTCCTGGTTCTTTCGTACTAAAGTAGACATGTGTTGCTTTACTACATATAAAAATACAAGTTTACACCCGTGCCCATCAAAGTTTACAATGAATTCTTATGTAAATGCAAATGGACAACGCTTTTGTATGTAGAAATCTAGTCACACCGATCGAAGAAAAATACACAAGTCCACTGTGGCCAGCCATGAGCTTTTACAAAAAAATATCATTACCATCAATTAGTGCGCTTTTACTATCCACATGTGTGCTTTTACGTTGGATTTGATGGTCAAATGCTGCTAGTAAAACTTTTTTTAAATACTTCCCTCCTTTTATTAGCTTCTGATAACTGTTACATCATTAAGTAAGAGAGAGAGAGAATCTCAGGCGGTGCATTGTCCACCCACAGAGAAGAATGAGCTCTCATAGCCATACTAGCTAGCTTATGCGCTACTGAATTTGCTAATCTATTACAGTGATCAAAATAAGATCGAGGGAACTCGCAATCCAGATTGAAGCAATCATCAAAAATAGTTGCCGCTACTCCCATTGAGCGACCGCCGTTATTCATCGTTTCCACCACCTCTAGATTATCTGAATTCACCATCAGTTTATTGCATCCCATCATCTGTGCCAAATCTAGGCCCTTCTTTAGAGCCATTGCTTCAGCCGACAGAGCATCAGCACAATGCTCCAGTTTCCAATTCCCTGCAGCTATAAAAGATCCAGAGGAGTCCCGTAGCACTGCTCCAGCCGCCCCTGTGAGAAGCTCCTAGTCAAACGCTGTGTCGACATTGAGCTTGACAAAATCAGCAGGCGGCTTCATCCACCCCTCCGGCTTAGCTACTGCCTTTGGCGCCATGGAAGCTACGAAGTTTGCTGTAATGGCTTGAATTGATGACACTGTTTTCTCTGCACTCTGTGTGACCTTGTCGTAAACCACTATCCTTCGTTCCCACCAAATGTACTAGGAAGTGATAGAGATTAGCTCATGTACACTAGCCTGGCCGATTAGTGCAATTTCCTTCGCTGGGGTTTGCATCAGAAAATCAAGGACAGACTCACTTTCTCTATCCACACCACATGCTTTCTTAATAAATATTTCAAGTCCCAGGAGGTGCCAAACTTCTGTTGCTCTCTTACATCTAAACAGGAGATGTGTCACATCCTCAGCTCCACAGTTGCAGACTGGGCACTGTCCTGATATTTTGATGTGGCGGTTTGCTAGATTAACCCTACACGGAAGAGTCCCCCTGAGTGTTCTCCAAAGAAATACTTTCACCTTTGCAGGACATCGCAATTTCCAGATTTTGTCCCAGATTCTATTATGACCCATAGCTTCAACACCATTTGTTCGTCTTAGTTTCCTTCCATGTTGATGGTTCCATTCCACGTGGTAAGCTGAGCGGACAGAGAAAAATCCACCTTTGTTATAACTCCATGCAACGAAGTCTTCCATTTCATGTGCTGGTAATGGTATAGCCATGACCTAATGCACATCTACAGGCCAAAAAGTCTTATTAATTAGCTCCTCATCCCATTGCCTAGTGACCGGGTCGATGAGATCAGCAACCTTTGAAATAATATTATGTCTGCGGGGTGTGATGATTGTTCGATCCGCCGAACCTGGCACCCAGGCATCCGACCAGATATTAATTTTTGTACCATCTCCCACCCTCCAAATATATCCATGTTTGAGTGTATTCACCCCTGACATTATGCTCTGCCAAGTAAATGAGGCACCCTTCTTGAGGTTTGCATTGAGTAAATCACTGTCCGGAAAATATTTTGCTTTGAGAATTGTTGCACATAGTTAGTCTGGATTGTCCACTAGCCTCCATGCTTGCTTAGCCAACAACGCAAGGTTAAAGCAATGGATGTCCCGAAACCCCATACCTCCTTGCTGTTTCGGTACACACAACTTCCACCAAGCCATCCAATGCATCTTTTTCTGGTCATCACTGTCACCCCACCAGTAATGCGACTTTGCGTCAGTTATTCCTTTGCAAGTTTGTTTAGGAATTTTGAAGACGCCCATTGCATATGATGGAATTGCACTAGTAGAAAAAGGGTCAAAAGTGAAGCACATTAGTGCCGGTTTGAATTTGAGCCGGCACTAATGTGTGCATTAGTGCCGGTTCCAACGGCTAGCCGGCCGCTCTCATTAGTATCGGTTCGTGGCGAACCTTTAGCACCGGTTCGTGCCACAAACTGGTACTAAAGTGAGTGGTGGCAGGATGTTGTCAGTCCGGGGCCCCTCCAGCACCTTTAGTACCGGGTCGTATCACGAACCGGTACTAAAGGTCGTCCTACATAGACCCTTCGTCCACCCGAGCTCGCTCTGTTCTTCCCCTTTCCCCTCTCCTCTCTGTTCTTTTCCCTCTTCCTCTCAAGCTCATCACACATTTTGCCCAAAATTTGTCAAGATTTGAAGGCCCCCATCCATTGAAATGATCACAAAGGTTAGCAACTTTGTCCTTTCATCTCTCATTGCTAGATTAGCTCGTGCAATGCTTTATATAGTGATTGATTTTTGAGTTTAGTAATTTGGGAGGAATTATATATATGTGCTAGTATTTGATTTATATGCAATTTGAGGTCAAAAATAACACTTAGTTTGCATATGTAGGTGTGGTTTACTTAGTACCTTCTAAATCTTCGTCGTAACCACCGTCGATCGCTCGCAATGTCCCTTCGCTGGCACCACCTTGTGGTGAGCCTCTTGTTCATGAAGTTTTATATAAAAAATTGATGTTTGTGTGATTTGGATATATAGTTACTCGTATAATTATCTTACCCATACGTTGTTTGTTATACATAGTGCCATGGCTTTGATATCCGTCCCCGTCGGCCCTCGTCCGGGTTATGATTCGGATGTGGTATATTCTCTTTTAAAACTATTCATTGCATTTCGTGTTTATGACAAATTATGCCCATCAAGTTGACATAGATATTTGTATGTAGGAGGTAGTTGAACCGGAAATTCCAACTGACCCTATTGTCAAGAGGTTAAATTTAGTTGAAAGAGAAAACGAGGATTTGAAGGAAAAATTGAAAAGAATTGAGGGGGAGAAGATGGAATTGGAGTTGCATGTTGCCGATGTCGTCGATGATCACAAGATTAAGATGGAGAAAATGCGCTTGAAGATTAGAAAGATTAGAAAATATGCCATTCATAGTGAGGCTTGGTATCATTATGCTGTTGGATCAATTGTTACCTTAGTTGCGATCTTGATCGCATTTGTTGTTGCATTTAAATTCTTTAGCTAGAGAGTTATTTGTTTATTGCATTTAAGTATTGTATGAACTTTATGTATTGTATTAATTTGGTGTTTTCGGTGATGTGTATTGAAGATGAGCTGGCAATGGATGTACGATGACCGATGCTCTCCCGAGTTCATTAATGGCGTGCGTACTTTTCTGCTTGCGGCTGAGGCAAACAAGCGGGCGGATGGTTTTATGCCTTGTCCATGTGCTGGCTGTAAGAATGGTCACAATTACTCTACGTCAAGAACCATTCACGTCCACCTGTTTGAGTCCGGTTTCATGCCCCACTATAATGTTTGGACCAAGCATGGAGAAAGAGGGGTTATGATGGAAGACAATGAAGAAGAAGAGGACGACAACAACTATCCTGGCCATGGGTTCCCTGAATACGATGATACAACAATGAGGGAAGAAGCTGAGCCAGTAATGCGGGAAGAAGCTGAGCCGGCAATGCGGGAAGAAGCTGAAGAAGAGGCATCGGATGAGCCCGTTGATGATCTAGGTCGGGCCATTGCCGATGCAAAGAGAAACTGCGCAAGTGATTTGGAGAAGAAGAAGTTGCAGCGCATGTTAGAGGATCACGAAAAATTGTTGTACCCGAATTGCGTAGGTGACAAGAAAAAGCTGGGCACCACACTGGAATTGCTACAATGGAAGGCAGAGAATGGTGTATCTGACAAGGGATTTGGAAAGTTGCTGGTAATGATAAAGAATATGCTTCCAAAGGACAACGAATTGCCCGAGAGTACGTACGAAGCAAAGAAGGCTGTTTGCCCTCTAGGGTTAGAGGTGCAGAAGATACATGCATGCCCTAATGATTGCATCCTCTACCGCGGTGAGTACGAGGATTTGAACGCTTGCCCGGTATGCGGTGCATTGCGCTATAAGATCAGCCGCGATGACCCTGGTGATGTCGAGGGCGAGCGCCCCAGGAAGAAGATTCCTGCCAAGGTGATGTGGTATGCTCCTATAATACCACGGTTGAAACGTTTGTTCCAAAACAAAGACCATGCCAAGGCGATGCGATGGCACAGAGAAGACCGTAAGAAAGACGGAAAGTTGAGAGTACCCGCTGACGGGTCGCAGTGGAGAAAAATCGAAAGAAAGTACGGGAAGGAGTTTGCAGATGACGCAAGGGAACGTATGGTTTGGTCTAAGCGCAGATGGCATTAATCCTTTTGGGGAGCAGAGCATCAACCATAGCACCTGGCCTGTGACTCTATGTTTGTATAACCTTCCTTCTTGTTTGTGCATGAAGCGGAAGTTCATTATGATGCCAGTGCTCATCCAAGGCCCTAAGCAACCCGGCAACGACATTGATGTGTACCTAAGGCCATTAGTTGAAGAACTCTTACAACTGTGGAATGGAACAGGTGTACGTGCGTGGGATGAGCACATGGGGGAAGAATTTGACCTAAAGGCGTTGCTGTTCATGACCATCAATGATTGGCCTGCTCTTAGTAACCTTTCAGGATAGACAAACAAGGGATACTGCGCATGCACACACTGTTTGGACGATACCGACAGTATATATTTGGCTAATTGTAAAAAGAATGTGTACCTGGGACATCGTCGATTTCTTCCGAGCAGGCATCCCATAAGAAAGAAAGGCAAGCATTTCAAAGGTGAGGCGGATCACCGGACGAAGCCTCGCCACCGTACTGGTGCTGATGTACATGATATGGTCAAGGATTTGAAGGTGGTCTTTGGAAAGGGTCCTGGTGGACAACCTGTTCCGAATGACGCTGACGGACGCGCACCCATGTGGAAGAAGAAATCTATTTTTGGACCTGCCCTATTGGAAAGACCTAGAGGTCCGCTCCGCAATCAATGTGATGCACGTGACGAAGAATCTTTGGGTGACCCTGCTTGGCTTCTTGGGCGTGTATGGGAAGACAAAAGATACTCCTGAGGCACGGGAGGACCAGCAACGTATGCACGGAAAAGACGGCATACATCAGGGTCATGCAAGCTACGCTCTTACCAAAGAAGAGAAGGAAATCTTCTTTGAATGTCTGCTCAGTATTACGGTCCCGTCTGGCTTCTCGTCGAATATAAAGGGAATAATAAACATGGCAGAGAAAAAGTTCTAGAACCTAAAGTCTCATGACTGCCACATGATTATGACGCAACTGCTTTCGGTTGCATTGAGGGGGCTTCTACCAGAAAATGTTCGATTAGCCATTGTGAAGCTATGTGCATTCCTCAATGCAATCTCTCAGAAGGTAATCGATCCAGAAATCATACCGAGGTTAGAGAATGATTTGGTGCAATGTCTTGTCAGTTTTGAGTTGGTGCTCCCACCATCCTTCTTCAACATCATGACGCACGTCCTAGTTCACCTATGTGAAGAGATTAACGTTTTGGATCATGTATTTCTACACAATATGTTCCCCTTTGAGAGGTTCATGGGAGTCTTAAAGAAATATGTTCATAACCGTGCTAGGCCAGAAGGAAGCATCTCCAAGGGCCATGAAAATGAGGAGGTCATTGAGTTTTGTATTGACTTTATTCCTGACCTTAAGCCGATTGGTGTTCCTGAATCGCGGCATAAGGGCAGACTGGATAGAAAAGGCACGCTAGGAGGGGAACAAATAATATGTATGGACGGACATTCTCTCATTGAAGCACACTACACAGTTCTACAGAATTCCGCCTTGGTGGCTCCGTATATGGATGAACACAAGAATTTGCTACGCTCCAAACACCCGGAGCGGTCTGATGACTGAATTACACGTGAACAAACCAGGAGTTTCGCCAGCTAGTTGCAGACACGTACCATGCATGACGCCTCTATTGAAGATGACATGTACTTGCCGTCCCAATTACCATCTTTGAATATAATGACTTTCAAAGGGTACAATATAAATGGTAATATATTTTACACGATCGCCCAAGATAAGAAGAGCACCAACCAAAACGGTGGTGTCCGCTTTGATGCAGAAACCAAGACGGGAAAGGAAACATATTATGGTTATATACAGGACACATGGGAACTTGACTATCGACGTGGTTTGAAGGTCCCTTTGTTTCGGTGCAAATGGGTCAATATGACACAAGGCGGGGTAACGGAAGACCCGCAGTACGGAATGACAACAGTGGATCTCAACAATCTTGCGTATGCAGACGAACCATTCGTCCTAGCCAATGATGTGGCACAGGTTTTCTATGTGAACGACATGTCTACCAAGCCGAGAAAAAGAAAAGATAAGGAAACGAATGCATCGTACGATGAGCCAAAGCGGCACATAGTTCTTTCTGGGAAGAGAAACATCGTGGGAGTGGATGACAAGACAGACATGTCAGAAGATTATGAAAAGTTTGATGAAATAGCTCCATTCACAGTGAATATTGACCCGAGCATCCCGTTAAATGATGAAGATTTTCCATGGTTATGGCGCAAAGGGACACACGCGAACAAAAAATTTCACACCCAAAGATCTGGGATGTCATCGGCTTCACTATCATGACTTTCTTCTGTGTTTCACACCCAGGAGGGAATCTCTGTAATAGTTAGGGTAGTTATGTGTTTTTGCATTTGAAACGCGAAGAAATTTTATATGCAAACAAATTCTTTCATGCGTTTACTGGTTTTTTCAGCTAAATGACCCTGAAATTGAAAAGCATTTCAAATGAACTCAGAAAAGGATGAAAGTTGGCATGGTAACATAATTTCACCCACATAGCATGTGCAAAAAAGTAGAGAGGGTTACCGCAAAAACTAGATGCACTTCGTGTACAAAATGGACAATCTCTTTCGAAGTATGAGGGTTTCGGACAAAAACTCATCCGTTACAAAGGCATTTCATTTTTTAAATAACCTAAGAATTACCAAATTGAATATAATGATAAAACACACTAATATTAAACATAAGAAAAAAGAATCACTGAAAAATATATTTTCAAAGTTAAGTTATTCACAAACTAGTGATTCACACAAATTTCAAATAATTCAAAATTTAAACTATTCAAATTTGTAAACTACCGGTACTAACAGAAAGTTTGTAATTTTTTGTACCTAAAGCAAAAATATTCACAAAGAAACTCTAAAACTCTAAATACAGCAAAAAACAACTCAAAAATAAATAAAGCAAAAAATAAGAAAAAAAGCCCACCTACTAGGCCACAGCGGCCTGCATACGACTAACCCAAATTCTAGTTGGGCCAGGATGCAGGCCCGCTAGCCCAGTAGGCCCAACAGGGCATCATAGCAGAGGTAGGCCGAGAAGGCCTGCTTAAGACAGGAGCTCGAGACAGCAGTGACGGCGGGGCTTATAAGCAGATGCGAGTGCCCCTCGGCTAGCGAGGTGGGACTAAACTTCTGCGTCCCTCGCCTGGCAGCGCACACCCTTTAGTACCGGGGCGTGGCTCCAACCGGTACTAAAGGGGGAGCCTTTAGTAGCGGTTGGTGCCACGACCCGGTACTAAAGGGGGTGCCTTTAGTAGCGGTTGGTGCCACGACCCGGTACTAAAGAGGGTGCGGTTCCCGCCGCTTGGCCTGGCCAAAACAGACCTTTAGTACCGGTTGGTGACTCCAACCGATACTAAAGGTGTCCCCTATATAACAAACACTTTGAAAAATTTCAGTTTCTCATCTCACTTCTCTCTGCCGCCGCCCCGTCCCGCGCCGTCGCCGCCCCTGTCGCGCCGTCCCCGTCGACTCCGCGACGCCCGCGTCCTCGTCACATCGTCCCTGTCGACTCCACGGCACCCCCGTCGCCGTCCCCTCGCCTCGCCGCCGTCGCCTTGAATCATGACCTCGCCTCGTCGTCGTCGTCGCTGTTGCCTCGACCTCACCCGCGCGCGCTGTGAGCCCCTCCCCCGGCCCCTCTCCTCCCTCCAATCGATCAAAGCCACCGCGCGCCGACGCCGGCCGTAGCGCACACACACGCGCGCGCGCACACACACACACTACATGCACACACACACACACACACACACACACACACACACACACACACACACACTACACGCGCACACACACACAATTTTTCTGTTTTTAGTTTTTAGTTTTTTCTGTTTTTCTGTTTTTCATACAAAGTTTTAGATGAATTAATTAATTAGATTAGATTAATGTCAAATAGTATATAGAAATGTTAGTTATAATATATATATAATGTCAAAGGTTTTTTCTGTTTTTTATACAAATGTTATAGAAATGTTAGTTATATAGAAATGTTAGAAATTTTGGAAATGTTAGTTTTAGCTAGATGAATTAGATTAATTTCAAATTGTTAGACGATGATCGATGTTTTTTTAGTTTCTTATATTTTTAGTTATAAAATTTAGAATTTGCATATATGAAATCACAATCCATCATTTAAAAAATGTTACTTTACTTTTGTGGCATATAGTATTTGTTGTCGACGATGCCCGGCCCGCATCCTCGCCGTCGACCCGTTCGCGACGACGTCCTGCTTCAGAGGACCCATGTCCGGGACTGGGCTCCGCCTGGCTGGCACTAGGAGGTGCTACCTTCAGAGGCGCGACGCTTGGTGAGGAACCCGGCCCCGGGTCCCATCGTCGACCCTCATCTCCTTTGGTGGCGTTCGCGTGGGCCAGTTTCGGTGCGGAGGGAGCCGGCCCCGCCGGAGGTGGTACGTCGTCGTGTGAGGAAGGAGGACGAGCACGTCCATCGCTATATGGCTGCTATGGACGTCAGGTTCTCCAATACCTGGCAGGTTCTTTTGGGAGATCACCCTAGCTATGATCCAGTGATGGTTCCTTTTCTTTGGGTGTCCACCGCCCGCACCTCAGGAACCGTGAGTGGCCTAGATTACTCTGTAGTATTTGATCTTTATTAGCTTGCTAGCTAGCTAGCTAGTGATGTATTTGATATTATATCTATTATTTGAGACGATGTATTCGAGATTATACCTATTATTCGAGACGATGTATTCGAGATTATATCTATTATTCGAGACGACGTATTCGAGATTATATTCGATGATGCTTATTATGTACTATGATTGATTCAGTTTTTCCTTATTAATTGATTGTATCCATGCATTGTAATTTGAATATATTTCTTTTGGATTAGTTAAATAAAACCTATGGCGGACAATACCGGCAAAGAGGGAGAAGAGGCCCTGTTCAATATCATACGCAATCCTCGCGGGCCAGATGATGATCAGAATGAAGAAGATTATGACGGCTCCGAATATCTAAACAACACCGGGGAGGGTGATATGATATTCGATCGCGATGACCGAATTGATGAAGTCATGAACTATGAACATGACGAAGAAAATGTTGATCTTGAAACAACAAAGACCGGCGAGGTATATATATTTATATAAGCAGGCATCTGGTGATCATCACATGTTTTAAATGACTTGAAGATATATTAACGAATCGATCTTTCTTCTTTTAGCCATCCGGATCGAGCAAATCTTCAGGCAACAGGAAACGAGGCCCGAACAAAAAGTTGAAGGAGGGCGTAAAGTACAATATCGAGGCCACCAGACCTAATGGCGAACCATTAGCGCCTAAGAAAATTGCAGACAAGTTCGTTCGTCAGTGCGGAGTTCTTGTGAAGGACCTACTCCCGATCTCCCTTCAAGAATGGAGACAGCCAGCAAAGCCACATCCAGCAGTTACTTTTGTCGACGACAGACAAAAACTTCTGCTTTGGGAAACGCTCATGGAACATTTCACCCTACCAGATCATTTCACATATGCAGATGTGGAGAAAGTCAAGGATGCTGCTCTTAGGAAGATGGCGGTTGCATTCAAAAACCACAAGAATCGTGAATGGGCCAAGTACGTCAAGGAAGAAAGGAAGACTCTAGTATTCGAGGGAACACTAGAGAAGCAAAGTGCTCATTGGGATGATTTTGTCAAATTCAAGGATTCAGAATTATCTAAGGAACGATCGAGAATAAACAAGGCTAATGCCGCAAAAAGGATAAGTTCCATAAGCTGGGGCTAGGTGGCTATGCGGTGGGAATGCCTAAGTGGGATAAGTCTGAGAAAGAGATGCTGGATGCAGGTGTCACTCCAGAAATATTGAGCTGGCGCCCCCAAGTGCAGGACTTGGTTCTATGCGCATGGGGAGGAGTTGGACCCGAAGACAGGCAAAGTTTCGAAGAAGGCATGTCTGGACGTAGCCGAAGATAAGCTACTTGTTGCAATAGAATATGCTCGTTCGGGGGTGTTCGAGCCCAACAGAGAGAACGACGAGCTTACGCGTGCCCTGGGAAATCCTGAACACCCGGGAAGAACACGAGGCATGGGTGCTATTCCGTGGTATGAGGGGTTTTCGGACTGGAACGCCGACTACAGAACCCGTGCGAGAAAGAAGATTGCGGAGGAGAAGAAGAGGAAGATGGAGGAGGAGCAGAGGAAGCTAGACTATGAACGCCTTCATGGCCTAGAATTAAGGCACGCGGACTTGGCAGTCAAATTCCAACGGCAGCAGGAGCAGATCGACTCACTTAGCCAGCAAAGGGGGTCTCAGCAGCTAGCGGATGATCCACCATTGGATACCACCGTCTCATCCATGCCGAGAAGCAGCGTGGGTTTCGCCCCGGGCGACGCATTGCTGGATAGCTAC
Organism: Triticum aestivum; assembly: GCF_018294505.1. NCBI lineage: Eukaryota > Viridiplantae > Streptophyta > Magnoliopsida > Poales > Poaceae > Triticum > Triticum aestivum. Next base: position 779,058,743 of record NC_057797.1, on the reverse strand, counting down.
CCAGTGGATGACATCATGGAGAACACTAACTATGAGCTACACTTCAAAATGAAGAACATATCCATGAAGGTGGCGGACGCCCTTGCTTTTACAAATCCCCCCGAGGCAACCTTCCATTGCAACCCGATTCCAGCGGGCTATGCTCGTGTCTTGGTTGATGAGGTGGTGGACCAATATTCAGGGCTAGAGCTTGACATTCCTGGAGGTGACGATGAGCACACACTGGGAGAGGCCAACCATCGTATCATCCTATGAAGAAAGGATTGCATCATCTTTCGAAGGCCACTGACACCGCGTCATCCCACTCCTCGTCGAAGTCCGCCACCGAGTCAGCAGACTCCCGCTCCTCCAAGTCTACCAACACGTCAGGCCACTCCTCCTCCAAGTCCAGCACAGCTTCAGGCCACTCCTCCTCCTCCAACTCAGCCACATCAGCCGTCTTCACCGCCTCAGCAATCACGGAAGAGAGCCACCTCAGCTATGGTGCGTAGCGGTACAAGTCGAGGTAGTACTGGAGGTACAAGCGGAGGCAAGCGATTTCAATATGGTCCAAGCCTCGCGCCTCTTCCGCAGAGGCCTTACGACAAGTCCGAGGAGGAAAACGTAGCCATATCGAAGGCCGAGGTGGAAGCCCATTTTGCACCGAAACCGCCATCGCCGCCAAGGGAGAAAGTGCCTATGGAAAAGATTGACCACTTCATTCGTATGGCTAGAGCACCAGCTCCCAAGCCTGTTGACACAGACTATGAGCGCCACATCAAGAAGTTAAATCGAGCACGTCTACAGAAAGAGGCGAGCTGGAGCTCGAGCAAATCAGCTGGCAAAAGGAGCGGTAAAACCGTTCCCAGCTGGGAGAACAGGCGCCGCAATCAATCCCCCCGCTTGTTGTGCCAACAACACATGAGAGTAGGGGCGCCCAATATTATTGTGGGCAAACCGTTAACGTTCCCGGGGTGGGCAATCTGGTAATAACCGAGGAGCATATTGCGCGGGCTGAAACGATCGGGATCACTGTTGGACAACTCCTCGATATCGAGCCCATGTCTCCGACTAGAGAGGAGGAAATGAAACGGAAATATGTCCGGGGCCAACCTTTGGTCGAGCCAGACGAGGTCAAGAACCTCCCAACGAGAATGTATGAATTGCATCGATGGTACATGGACATTACCAGGATTTCCAATCAAGAGTCCCTCATGGTGAATGTCAAGGAGGAGCATTACTACCATGAGAAAGCTCTGGCCGTTGAGTATTCAGAACTGTTTCAGTTATACAATCAAGACGCACTCGACAAATCTATCGTCAGTTGCTATTGTCTGTAAGTGATTTTTTTCTGTAATTTAAGTCTCAAGCTAGCTGTAGTGATCATTTTGATCAATCATTACCTGTAATTATCCTCACTATATTTTTTTTGTGGTATTATGCAGGATGAAGATTTATGAAATGAAAAAAGGTGGACGCTATGGCATTGGGTTCGTTGACCCAAATACCATTAATGAATACACATAGAAATTAGATCCATATTACGAAAAAAGTGTAGAGGAAAGCATGCTAGAGTTCTTTAAGCGCCTCAAATATAATGAAGATATACTACTTCCTTACAACTTCGAGTGAGTCACACTGTCTTGTACTACAGCTAGCTACATGTTTTTGCTTACATATGCCCGCTTAATTAAGACATGCAAATGTGTGTGCATGCAGATTTCATTGGATCTTATTAATCATTAAAGTTGATGAAGGAACATTTGAAGTACTAGACTCACTACTTAAGAAAGCAAGTGACTACACCATCGTGAAGGGGATAGTCAACAGGTAATTTCAATCATTATTAACTATATCTCGGCCCATTTAATTAGTTTGTCATTTCCTGATAACAACTATTTAATAACCCATTTATTCATTTTCTTTGTCGGCGGGCAGGGCTTGGGCAAAGTTCATCAGGGCCACTCCAGGCCCATGGAAACAAGATCTGAAATGGTATCGACCCCAGTTAAGTAATTAAGTAGTACTAACTAGCTACCATCTCTTTAATTATCATGCTTGATTAATTATTATCTGATCAAATTCCATTCTCGTAAAGGCCCTGAAGCAGGCACCGGGGAATAATCTGTGTGCATACTACGTTTGCGAGAACATTCGCATGATGGCGTCCGAAAGGAGCAAATCTCAAAGACAGGAGTGGGTATGTTTGTCAGAACACTATTCACATTTTTTACACCATTATCGATATCTAGTCACACAACTAATACACATGCATATCGATCTCCTTCTTAACAGTTCAAAGAGGTGCGGAAGCAACTCCTACCAACGGAGCGCATACAAGCAATTCAAGAGAAATAGCGGGATTTTTGCTCGACCAGGTCATAGATCCCAAAGGAGAATACTATTACCCGCTACCGCCCCCATGAACCACTTCCAATTGTTATCGTGCTCCGAAGACACCAATTAGGCTAATGCCACTGGCTTCGAAGGCACCAATTAGGAGAAATTGTGTGTGTGTGTGTATATATATAGAGTAACATTATTCTAATTCCAGGATTAGAATAACTATTTGGATCACGTCAGCCTATATAGAGCGTGCAGAGGTCCTCCCGATTCCCGAACTCACAAAGGAAAAAAAAAGGGGCCAAGCCCGCGCCCACCACCTCCTCCCGATCCCCAATCTCCCCGATCCACATTAAAATTGAACATATTCTCACATTAAAATTGAACATATCAAACAAGAAACATATTCTCACATTAAAAAACTCAAATTCTTTTCGTTACTAAGAAAAATAAAAGTATGAAGTTCATTTTTTTTAAAATGCTTGATGCTTATTTAAAAACATATATTTTCTAAGAAAAAACTAAGAAGTTCAAATTGAAATAGCAGAGAAGTTCAAGGTTTATAAAAAACTCAGATTTTTTCTTGTTACTAAAGACTAAAACGAAGAAGTTCAAATTAAAATTAAAGGAACAACTAAAAAAGTTTTAAAATAGAGTTTCCTCATATTTAAAAATTCTAGAAGTTCAAACTAAACTAACGAAGTGGTTTGGTGTTTATTAAAAAAATCTAGGATTTAACCATTTTTTAAAAACTCAGATATCCGTTGTTATTATACAATCAACCATGATATTTTTACGTAACTGAGAGAAGTTCAGATTGACAACCGCAAGAAGTTGACGTACTACACGGTGTGCATTTTGTATTAAAAAAGAATGAAAAAGCAAAGGCTAAAATTTTTGTTGCTAGAAGTTCAAGTGCTCGGCCTTGAGAAATTTCAAAAATTCTTGTGTGAGAGGTTAAACAAAAATACTTGATAGAAGTTCAAGGTGAAAACAATGGGAAGTTCAACTATTACACGGAATGCGTTTTAGATAAGAATACAAAACAAAAAAGCTTAAAAGGTTTGTTGCAAGAATTTCACGTGCTCCTCCTATCATAGTTCAAAATTCATGTGCGAGACGTCCGTCCTTCCTTTACATGTTGAAAAAAAGGCAAAAAATAACTTTGTTTTGCCATTTTAAAAACTGCTCTCAAACAAAAACGAATTTGTAACACCTGTCTACATGAAAAACTTGCTGCTATTTATAAGCTTTCCACCGGTATATTATGTGCCACATTTCGATAAATAGTTTAAGTTTTCATTTATACCACTTAAAACACGTTTTTATGTATTCAAAAAATTCTTACCTGTTGAAAGAAGTTCATAGTGAAAACAACAAGAAGTTCAAGTACTGCAAGAAATGCATTTTCACGTGAGAATAAAAGTATAGAAAAATAAAAGCTTAAAAGGTTTGTTGACAGAAGTTCAAATGCTCTCTCCGGAGAAGTTCAAAAATTCTTGCGAGAGAGGTTCATATTGTATTTCCATGTTTGGTTTTTTCGTATAAAAATCGAATACAATTCTTTACTGAAAATATAAAAAGGTGAAGTTCAAACAGACATGCCCAAGAAGTTCAACTACTTCACGCAGTGCATTTCCATTCGCGATGAAGGCAGAAATCATGATATCATCATTTTTCTAATTTACTTAAAAATGGCAGGAATATCATTTGTGTAAGTTCAAGTCCTCGATCGGAGAAAGTTAAAAAAATATTGTGAGAGAGGTTTGTACAAAAAGAATATCATTTGTGTAACACTAACAAGTGGATGAGAAAATTACAAACGAAAATACGTCACAGAAGTTCAACGTGAAAACAGCAAGAAGTTCAACTACTATGCTGAATGAATTTTAGATGAAAAACTTTTAAAATCGTCGCGAGTATGAAAAGATGATCAACACGGGAAACTTGCATGTTTACAGCAGCTTTCCATCGGTATATCACCTGCTCAATTGCGGTGAATGGATGGAGAGCTACTTGAAGAGGATGGAGATCTACGAGAAAAAAGAACACGTGAAAAACAGAGTGAAGTTCAAGCACACACGCTGAGAAGTTCAAGTTCTTCACGTGGTGCATATTTGAAGAATTTGTTTCGCGATAAAGGCAGAATGCATGATCTCGTCGTTTTCGAAATTACTTGAAAATGGCCAGGATTCAGAGAAAACCATCAACATGAAAAAGTTTCGAATTTTTCGTAGCTTTTCAGCGGTATATTATTTGCCCCATTCCGATGGATTTTGTAGAAATTACGGCAAAAATACGTTTTTAGCCATTTTCAAAACTGACATAAAACCATAATGAATTAGGAGAAACAATATATGCAAAAAAGTTTCACTTTTCTTCAAGCTTTCAAACGCCATATCATTTGCTGCATTTGGACGTACGATTAAAAAATTAGCTCGAAAATACAAACTCGGTGGAACTTGTACCGTTTTCTAAATTACTTTTAAACCATTCAAAATTAGAAAACACTTTTAGCATAACAAAGTAGCGCATTTTCATAAGCTTTCCAACGCCATATTATTTGCCTTAATTGGATTAGCCGTTTATAAATGGCGTCAAAAATATGAAGTCGGGTGTTTTGTTTGTGAAATTTTATGATTTTCCGAATTACTCTTTAATCGTAGGGAATTAGAGAAAACTTTCAACATGTGGAAGGAGCGGTTTTGCAGCAGCTTTCCAACGCCATATTATTTGTCTCATTCTGATAAACGGTTTAAAAATGCGATCGAAAATACGATTCACGTTTTTTGTATGAAGAAAAAACGGTTTTTAAAACTGCTCTTAAACCGCTTACATTTTTGTCAAAAAATTAAGTTGGGTCATGATACTGATATCCATAACTATCCAACGGTATATCGCAAGCCCCATTTGGACACCTTTTAGCTGAAGTTCAACCTAGTACTCGGGGAAGGTCAAGCACATTACTCGGAAACTTTATGTTGTGATTAGAATATTATTCTGATCCCGTGATCAGAATAGTTTATATATATATATATATATTATGATCGGTTCTACTAGAAATTCTATTTATATATATGCATAACGTGTACAATATGTAGTATCGTAAAATACCAGCAAACGGAAAAGAATTAAATGGAAAACACAAAATTAAATGAAAAAGAAATCATAAACCCAAAATCCCCCAATCTTTTAATACCGGTTGGTGACACCAACCGGTACTAAAGGGCTCCCTGCCCCCGAAGCTGACTCGTGCCACGTGGTTGCCCTTTAGCACCGGTTACCAAACCGGCACTAAAGGGGGGGGGATTTAGTGCCTACACTTTAGCGCCGGTTACTAAACCGGCACTATAGGGCCTTATGAACCGGTGCTATTACCCTGTTCTGCACTAGTGTTGCATGTATAACCGATTTAAGTAGAACCTCCTTACCTCATGCCGACAACTGTCTTTCTGTCCATCCATTAATCCTTTTGTTCCCTCTATCAATAAGGAATTGAAAACAATCTGTTTTATCCATGCCAACAATTGCTGGGAGGCCCAAGTATGTGTCATTCAATGCCTCGGTCAATATATTGAGGGTCGAGCACATCTCAGCGCGAATAAGCACATCCGTGTTAGGGCTAAAGAAAATACTAGATTTCTCTACACTCACCAACTGTCCCGATGCTGCACAGTACGAATCAAGGATGCTTTTAAGGACCTGGGCATTCTGATTGTTTGATTTCATGAGTATTAGTGAATCATCAGCAAATAACAAGTTTGAAATAGATGGTTCCTCACGACACACTTTGACTCCTTGTAAATCTCCCCTGTCCTCATGATGCCCCAAGAGTGCAGTTAGCCCTTCTAAACAAAACAGAAATAAATAGGGAGATAATGGATCTCCTTGTCTCAGATCGCGTGTTGGCGAGAAAGATTCAGTTTCCTCAGTATTGTATCTAACCCGATACTCCACAGTGGACACACACTGCATAATCATCTTCACCCAATTAGCGTGAAATCCCATCTGCAGCATAATTCCTTCCAAGAAAGCCCACTCGACTCGATCGTAAGCTTTGTGCATATCTAGCTTGATCGCACACAGTCCCTCCTTCCCTGATCTTTTTTTAATTGCATGAAAGCACTCATATGCCACAAGGAAATTATCAGTGATGAGCCTACCAGGAACAAATGCACTCTGTGTTGGACTAATAATTTCCGGGAGGATTACCTTCAGTCGCCTGCAATTATCTTGGAAATAACCTTGTAAACTACATTACAAAGGCTGATAGGTCTAAATTGTGTTACCTTTTCTGGTGTGTTTATTTTCGGGATCATCACGATTGCGGTGTCATTCCAACCTTTCGGTATAGTGCATGTATTCACTGCCAAAAGAACCTCCTCAATGAGGTCATCTCCTAGCATTGGCCAAAATCGCTTATAGAAAACAGCATGTAGCCCGTCCAGGCCTGGCGCTTTCAGGTCGCCTATATTAAACAGGGCTTTGTGCACCTCATCAGCAGTGTAAGGCGCCAAGAAGGTATTATTCATCTCTGGTGATACACACCGTTTAACTCGAGAAATTACATTTTGATCTGCACCGTGCACTTCGGAAGTAAACAGTTTACCAAAATAATCAGTAATGTGTTTATTTAGGTCTTCTGTACCTTGACGCCATACTCCAGTGTCATCCAACAATTTTCTAATGTGATTCCTTTTCTTCCTCGCAGTGGCTGCATTTTATGGAAAAAGTTAGAGTTTCGGTCACCATGTAACAGCCAGTTGGCGCGCCCTCTTTGGAGCCAATAGATTTCCTCCTGGTCCAGTAAGTTTTCAAGCAAAACACGGATTTCCTTCTGCCTAGCTCTATTGTCCGCATTATTCAATCCACAACGAAGATTTTCCAATTCCGTTTTCAACTTTTTGATCCTTCTCTTTGGCCCCTGTAACACCTTCTTATCCCATTGATGAAGATCTGACTTGACAGCACGAGTTCGGTCGGCTAACGATGGACCCAAGCCATCAAGTTTGGCCCGACTCCATGCTGTATTCACAATCTCTTCCACTGTTTCCTCCTTTAACCACTTAGCTTCAAACTTTCGGTCTCCTGTCATCCTGCTAAATTGAACACCCTCCTGGTACTCAGTGTCAAGTATAATTGGTCTATGATCCGAATGGACATGACTCTCATTGATCAATGCCCCTTTCGGAAATTTGGTAGACCACTGCGAGTTACACACTGCCCGGTCCAATCTTTCCCTAATCTCTCCTCTCCTCCAAGTGTACAAGTCTCCCGTATAGCCCATGTCCTCCAATCCACACTCCACCAAGCAGTCCTGAAAAGCTTGCATCATATTGTTCGGTCGAGGATTACCTCCCTCCTTTTCATTTGCATACAAAATCTCATTGAAATCTCCTATTATAGCCCACGGATGGTTACCCATCTTATGAAGATCACGCAAGCAAGTCCATGACAGGTGTCGTTGATCCCATGCTGGGAAGCCGTAAAACCCTGTCGATCTCCAATCTACCTCATCCCCCCTCATAGAAACAACATCAATAAAAGAGGGCGAGGAGTAATTCAAAACCACTTTATTAATGAAGTTGCAAAACAGGACTAACCCTCCTGATCTACCATCACTTTCTTGCACATACATCTCATCGAAACCTAATTTACGCCGCACATCATCAGCTTTTTTCTTATTCATGTGAGTTTCCAAGAGGAAAATCACGTCCGCCCTCACTCGCTCCTACTAGTAAAACTTTGTAGTGCATTACTATGTCATATCCATCTTTTACCCTTGATTAGGATGCAACCCAGGTAGCGCACGGGAAGTTGCTTTTTTTAGTTGAGTTCTCGGTCGTGTGGAGAGCGCGCCGGCCGGACATATAGGTTGATTTTTATGTTGTGCAAAACTAAAGAAGACGGAGATTTGTACATGGCACCAGTCGATATGCGCAACTATGTGCTATGTCTGCGAACTATACTACGTATTTGTAATAAAGTCACAATCACGAATTCGAAAATAAGATGAGCTTAGGCTCGTACTTCATGTTGTTGGCATTACTGGAAATGCAAAAATTGCATGCATTCACTTCTCCGGGGATGCAACACTTGCATGCATCTACATGGATGCACCCATCATGAGACTTTCGATTGGCTCCTCTAGAACGTGCAGACGTTGTCCGTTGGATGTTAATCTAAGGGCATCTCCACTACTATTAAACAAGCAAACGAAAAAAAATTACGTGCATCCCACAAAACGTATACGGCTTCATTATCGTCGCATGATTAAGCCCACCAAACTTAATCTAACAGCTAGCCTTAACCTAATACATTCTCTGTGTGCACTTAACAGTTTACATTGACTGACCGTGCTTCACCATAAGAAACTCCATGTCCGATCAATTAGAAAACTATAATCACGATCGTGTCTTCTTAGGAAATTAATCACTATAATCACGATCACGTCTTCTTAAGAAACTAATCATGATCGTGTTTTATTAGAAAACTAATCAGGTATTCACACACATTGACGGAAACGAGATCCTCTGACAAAAAAGAAAGTAGCTCGGAGGCTGTTCTTTTCGCATCCACCGACAGGAGGTGAATTCCGTGCAAACACAGCGCATGAGTGCTCCTGGTCGTGGTCATTTGCACCATTTTATTCAAATTGCTCTCAACTAGCGCTCGTCTCATCCTGGTCGTGGCGCTCGCCCCCTACACCGAGAGACGAACACGAACATCAACGCTGGAACATGACGACGTCGACGATGGCGTCGCCGTAGCATATTCATCCAATGGTAAGTAAACAGTGATGAGGCCTCGGATGTTAGCTGTTGCCATGAGGCCTCAGAGCAAGACTCGTACTCTTCCTCTCGGAGGACGCGGCCAGCGCGCACTAGGGCGGCGAGACGATGCAGACGACGACGGAGAGAAAGAGCGCGGCGACCCGAAGCTGGTCTCCTGCTCCTTCTCTTGCCGGTGTGCGGCGGTGGCGCAGAGGACGAGGCGTTGACCTGGACGGCGTGGTGCAGCCGACCATGATCGTAGAGCAGGGCATGCTGGCTCCCGGTGACCCGGCTCATGCACTTTGTTTTCATGGGTCTCACCTCCTGTCGTTGGATGTGAAAAGAACGGCCTACACACATCGACGTCCCTCAACAGTAATTTCTTATACGTCAGAGGATCTCGCTCCCACATTGACACATCCATCACCTCGACCTCCTGAATCCCGACCCTATCTCTCCTAAGAAAAACGCCACAGCCGGCCTCCACTCCGCATGGCGACGAGGAGCCGAGGACCAACAACTCCTTTTTAGGGGACACCACCGGACTGCCGGTAATTCATGAACCGCCGAGGGTGCCGCACCGATCGCCCCTTCCGATGACACGGGAGCCACCACATCCGGCAAGGAAGCAGGGTGCCGCCGCCGCCGCCGCTGCCGCTTCTCAGGGTGCTGCTGTTGTTGAGGCCCCATCGCCCAACTGTGCTCCTGTGGGCCGATGCCTAAGACTGGCTCCCTGTGGTGGCATCCCTGCTCGAGCTCCTCTACATCTCATCTACAGAGTAAGAATTCATCCACCCTCTCATCTCCCCAAGCCCTACCACGCACCTCTGGATTGGGTCCATGTGAAAGCTGACATAGGTTCCTGATTTCCTCACTTCTGCCGAGGCGAAGGCTATTAATCGATGTGAAAATGTGAAGGAACCACTGGGTAACCGCTCCCACCGCCTCTGGGGATGTGGGAGTCACATCTGCCGCCGCCACCAAGAAAATGTGAAAAAAAATGAAAGTGTTGATTGCATATAGCAGTCATTCTAATTAATTAGTCCCTCTGTTCTATAATATAAGAGCTTTTTTACACTGGGTTTATATTATGAAATGAAGAAAGTAGTTGCCTACTACCTCCGTCCTGGTTTATTGATTCTTATTATATTTTGTGTCAAAATTTGACCATAAATTTAACTAACAAAATATTCATGCATGTGATAAAAAATTATATCATTAAAAACTATGTTGAAATACGAATCCAACGATATAATTTTCGTTAACGTGCATTAATATTTTGTTAGTTAAATCTTAAGTCAAAATTTGGCATAAATTACAATGCGGACCAATAAATCAGGACAGAGGTAGTATATATTATGGTGTTTAGCAGCATCGACGACTTACTCTCCTGCTAGAATGTGACGCGGGGAGATATGAACTCAGTGCTTTCGCAGTAGCTGTCGAAGAACTCCTCTTCGTTCTTCATCATCTTCCTCGCCTTCTCTTCCTCGCCCAATCCCTCGTACGACTCCGGCTTAGCCTGCTCCTCCTCGTACCACTCCTTGAAAGGGAAAAGCCGCGATCTGAGCATGTACATGCGGCGGCGCAGATCCTTGAACTGCTCCAACAGGGAGGGGATTATTGGTGGCGCCGCCTCGACTTCTCGTCCACCATCGCCCCCCGGAGCGGGGCGGCCGGCTCGATGTCCAGCCTCAGGTAATCCAGCATCGCCGACAAATCCTTGCAGAGCCTCCTGATCTGCCGCTTGGAGATGGATTCGCCCTTCTCGTCCTCCTCTTCTTCCCCCGGGTCGCCGAACATGTCGTCGGCGTCGGCGTCCCAATCGTCAAAACTATCGTTGTCGTTGTCCTCCTCCTCCGAAGCCGGAGCCGGAGTCATCCTGTCCTCGATGAGAGTGGCCTTTTAGAACCCGGGTGCCTAGGCACCCTCTTATCAGAACCGTCCATATGGAATCTGGCGCATAGAGATCTGTACCATGCACTGTAGCACACATTTGATTAGCAGGTCAATAGGCCCACAAAGCATGACAGGATCGACAAATTTGAACCAATTATTGACCCAACCTAGCACTGTTTGGTATAGGGTGATTCCACCTAGCGAGAAAAGAGAGAGACGTGGGAGGTGACATGTCGGCCAGCTCGACGAGACTGAACGACTTGTGCCCTGACCGGACCCAGTCGCACTATTCCTGTGGAAGGAATCTTTCTACTAAAGCTAGCAGGCTGTGGCATGCAACCGTATACAGTGTCTACTGTTGTTTGCGTGATTGACCAAGAGAGACACCCGCGCATGGCTGCATGGCTCACTTTTTTCTATCGGATATGGAAAAAGCTGAACAACAACTGTACACAACGGCCCGCTTAACAGTGCCCTACTGCCATACAGTACCTGCTAGCTGCTATGCCTACTACAACCCAGCCTGACCTATTTGTGTCAAATTGCCTTACCCTGCCGCCGCAAGCGGCCTGCTGCTGGGTAGGGGCTGCCGTCGCACCTTTTCGCAAAGTAAGAGAAAGAATAAAATGGCATCGTGGAGCTGATCGTTGCACCATCTCCTTTCTTTAAATCGTTGCTTCTTACCCTCTCTTGATGCAGCCAGATCGTCCCTCGCTGCAACAAAACATTGCCCCGACGCGGCGCCTACCTAGGGGCCCGAATCCCCTTCATTGCTGGTAATTAAATCACACTCAAAGTTGTAGTGATTGTTTTAATGTTATTGCTTACCCTGGTTGCTGGTTTTTTCTAATGCTTGATGAGATCCTGCTTCATCTTTCCCCCCTTCTTGTTCAGTTTCCATAAACAGGCCCCCTCTGTTCTGCTTCGATTCTTTCCAAACAAATTAAGGAGCCGACATATATAATACTCGATTGATTATCAAATCTCTGCCATTTACACAGAGAGAGCTCGATTAGCATTTCAGGTAAATTACTGACTCGTCTTTTTTGTTCGAATTAGTAGATTTTCAAGCAGTTAATGTTTAATTAGCTCATCTGAATTCGTTGCGCTAGTCTCTACCTTGTTAGTTTCTCTCTCTCTCTCTCTCTCTCTCTCTCTCTCTCTCTCACACACACACACACACACACACTTATCCAAGCTATCTAGCAACTCTTGATTGAATCTGACATCTTAAATTGTGCTAGCTACTAATGTTCAGATTTCATATTCCAGCTAGCTAGATCGATGGGGGTGGGATACCTCACAGTTCAGGAATGCAACTCTGATGAATCGGAGATCTTCGCTAAGCACTTCACTGGGTCGGTGTTCCGAGTGAATGCCCTCCTTGTAGTGAACGCCGTCCTGATGGGAGTCATGGTTGTCATAGGCGCATACGATCGCTATCGCAGCCATCCATTGACCCGCTACATTTTCTTGGGTGCCACTGCATTGTTCATTCCCATAATCTCCTATGTCCTATCTGACATTGGTAATCAGAATGGCCTTATCCTTTTTGCCGATGGAGAAAAGATAATAGGCCGCCTGTGCAATTCAAGTTTCCACATGAATCTAGTCTTAATCTGGACTGGTCTTGTTCAAATGGTTGGTATCAGCACCACTTTGGTAGTGGTCAGTGATCCTAGAGAAGGGCGAAACATTGGCCCATCTGGGGTACTACTTGTGCAGGCAATGTGGACTTCCTATCTTATGTTCTATAACATAGGGTTGAAGTATCATGTACCATACGAGGACCTCTATATTGCTTCTGATATCATCAACATCAACATTGAGTGGTCTCTGGTATACGGATTTTCTCTAGCAAGTTTGGTGATTATCCCACCATTCGCTCTCACCTTTGCAAAGCTATTTTTCAAGTGTTTTGCATGGTACAAGGCCAGAAAATCACTAGCAATTGGATGCAATCCTCGTCTTATTGTTGGATACATGGAGCAGCTACAAGATGATCCTGACATCATTACAAATGATTATCGGGATATACCTCCTCCGCTAATAGTAATGGGCGAAGGCACGATATCTGTGGACAAGCAGCCCCATGGTTATAGCTTCGCACTGATGCCCAATAGAGGCGGCTTAGTGACCCTTGATAAAGTTTGGCAGCTGGATGACATGCATGATCTCAAGTTGACATCACATCTCAAAGATGTATGCCTCTCCTTCGCATTGTCCAAGCTTTTAAGGTGTCGGTTCGCCAGGTACACAAATGCTGAGATTGGCTTCACCAAAGCTTCTAGCTTTTTACGGCATTTGTTACTGGATGATAGGGACGATGGGAGGGTACTTCGAGTGACTGAATATGAGCTTTCTTTTCTTCATGACTTTTACTATTCATCCCTCGCAATCTCATATTCAAAGAGCTGGATGCTGATAGTAAGCATATTAATTTCACTCTCAGCCATCGGTTACTGCTTAGTTTTAAGCATTCTCATAGTGTATATTCAAATTCGTCTGATATATATGGAAGGTGGCAAGTTACCGTTGATATATTGCACCTATCAGTGCCGTCAAGACAAGGGAGAAAAGAAAAGCAATATGTATTACCCTGGGCGCTTTGGCAATGCAATATTTGTCATTGTACCAGTGGTTGTACTTATCGCACTGGTTGTGCTTGCTGAGACAAGAGAGATTGCTTCTTACGTTTGTTCTAACTGGACAAAAGTGGCCCTAATCTGCCGCCATATAAACCATGCTTCTTGGCAGCCATCTGCTATCATGCAGAAATGTATTAGGTGTGTACTACAGCGTAGATGCAAGATATTAAATCATTTGGAGGACAAGATGAACCAATGTTCAATACTGGTGCTACACCCAAGGAATACTCCAATGGGACTGCTTTGTCGTCTTAAACCTGGTCAGAAGGTCAAGGTGCCAAGAGCGGTGAAGGCTTCTATCATGAATGCACTGAGAAGCTACGAGAGAAGCCGAGACAATAACCACATGCCATCACTGTGCACAAGGCCGCAGTTGAAGACCAGTGACAACCTCCTTTGGGTGGTTGATGGCACAAAAGGCATAGCCAATACCATTCTGGTGTGCCACATCGCCACAAACATTCTTGAACTCAGGTCAGCTGGCTCATGTCAACCTCCCTCTGACCATAAGACCGCTGCCATTCACCTGTCCCGATACTGCGCCTACTTGGTAGCCAACTCTCCTGAGCTGCTTCCAGAGGATGACGAGTGGTGCAAGAGCTTGTACAAGACAGTCAAGAAGAAGGCCGAGCACATCCTTGCCGGAGTGTCAACAGCTGAAGTGGAGTATCAGCAGTTGGTGAGGCTGATGAGCGCTTCACAGAATCATGAGGTGCTCAAGGATGGTGCCAAGCTCGGACAACAGTTGGCGGAGCTAAACCAAGGAGAGACCAGCACGGCATGGGAGCTCCTCGCCGGCTTTTGGTCGGAGATGATGCTGTACATTGCTCCATCAGACAACATTGACGGTCACTCGGAGGCCATCGCCCGCGGTGGCGAGCTCATAACGCTCATATGGGCATTGCTCGCACACCTGGGGATTTCCGGTAGAGCCAATGACCCGGACAGGTGAAGGTGTGTAGGCGTGTGTTAAGTTCTTTGTGATCACTTCGTGTATTTTCCCACATTCCTGATTTTGATTTATGATGTATTGTGTTTGAGGTCATGCTGCCCGTTTGCATGTCCACAGCCAAGTGTGTCCAGGATTTGCGAAAAAGGTCTCCTCCCCCGCTTTAGATTTTTTTTAGGAAACCCCGCTTTAGATTATAAAGCAACAACCAACCGATACAACCAGCTTGTTGGGGCCGCAGCACAAACAAGCTCAAAAGAAAAGGATGCTGATAACGCCGACACGTCTGATGGGAGCAACATCCGCCCACACATCCTATAACTCACAGATTGCGCCACGTCGCCGCATGTATACATGTGAGAATCTTTTGGATTTCCAGTTTTAAATCTTAAATGGAAAATCCGATTGAAGATCCATTTTCGCCATTAAATCCATCGCGACGAGATCTTCGAACTAGATCTCATATCAATATATTTCAATTACTTTTGGGGGGTTAAAAGTAGCCATGTCTATTACATATGAATTGCCATGGTGTTTACACTGAAGTTGCCATGATATGTTTCGGCTATTTTTCTTCTACATTTAAAGGTAAATTTTAACATATTATAAAACAGAAAATTAAGAAACTAGACTTACCATGAACCATAAACTAAAATTGCCATGATACATGCACTTAAAATTGCCATGGTTCATACAAAAAATAATTTTCATTGTCAAAGTACTGTAATTGCCATGGTCAAAATACTAAAATTGTCATGATCTATAAAATAAAATTGCCACATGGCAACTCTAGTGTGAACACTATGGCAACTACAGTGTAAACGTCATGGCAACTTTTGACCAAAAAATCGTCGAAACATATCAACATGGAATCTAGTTTTGAAGATCTCATCAAGACGGATTTAATGATGAAAACGGATTTTTAATTAGGAGATTAAAAAAATTAAGCCGAAAACCAAAATGATTTCCGCTAATATCATATGTTTTGACGTGGCAAAATGAATGGTTGGGCGATGTTGCTTCGTGCCACATGTGTGAGCGTTATCATTTGGGAAAGAAAAAGGAGAGAAAGAAAAAAAAAGAAACAAATGCCGACGCCGGCAGCTCAACTAAGCAAAGATGGCCGACACCCGTTGCACCCTCCGGAGAAGTACCACCGCCCGCCAAGCACTCTGGAGCCTCGCGTACCAAGCACCATCTTCACGAAGAAATGCGACAACGACGCCGCTGCTGGCGGGACAAGTCCTAGGGTTTCCTTGTGACGCCCCCGATTCAATCGTACACTAATCATGCACTCAAACGTGTACGATCAAGATCAGGGACTCAGGGGAAGATATCACAACACAACTCTAAAAAACATAAATAAGTCATACAAGCATCATAATACAAGCCAGTGGCCTCGAGGGCTCGAATACAAATGCTCAATCATAGACGAGTCAGCGGAAGCAACAATATCTGAGTACAGACATGAGTTAAACAAGTTTGCCTTAAGAAGGCTAGCACAAACTGGGATACAGATCGAAAGAGGCGCAAGCCTCTTGTCTGGGATCCTCCTAAACTACTCCTGGCCGTCGTCAGCGGCCTACACGTAGTAGTAGGCACCTCCGGTGTAGTAGGAGTCATCGTCGACGGTGGCGTCTGGCTCCTGGGCTCCAGCATCTGGTTGCGACAATCAGGTAGAATGGAAAGGGGAAAAGGAGGGAGAAAAGCAACCGTGAGTACTCACCCAAAGTACTCGCAAGCAAGGATCTACACTACATATGCATGGGTATCTGTGTAAAGGGGCAATATCGGTGGACTGAACTGCAGAATGCCAGAATAAGAGGGGGATAGCTAGTCCTATCGAAGACTACGCTTCTGGCAGCCTCCATCTTGCCGCATGTAGAAGAGAGTAGATGGTAAGTTCACCAAGTATCATCGCATAGCATAATCCTACCCGGCGATCCTCCCCTCATCGCCCTGTGTGAGAGCGATCACCGGGTTATATCTGGCACTTGGAAGGGTGTGTTTATTAAGTATCCGGTTCTAGTTGTCATAAGGTCAAGGTACAACTCCGGGTCGTCCTATTACCGAGGATCACGGCTATTCGAATAGATAAACTTCCCTGCAGGGGTGCACCACATTACCCAACACGCTCGATCCCCTTTGACGGGACACACTTTCCTGGGTCATGCCCGGCCTCGGAAGATCAACACGTCGCAGCCCCACCTAGGCAGAACAGAGAGGTCGGCACGCCGGTCTAAATCCTATGTGTGCATGGGTCTGGGCCCATCGCCCATTTCACACCTGCACATTGTGAACGCGGCCGATGAGCAGACCTAGCAACCTCCATTACAAAGGAAGTTGCATTACGCGGTCCAGCCCGGCGCGCGCCGCTCAGTCGCTGACGTCAAGAAGGCTTC
This sequence comes from Triticum aestivum, assembly GCF_018294505.1. NCBI lineage: Eukaryota > Viridiplantae > Streptophyta > Magnoliopsida > Poales > Poaceae > Triticum > Triticum aestivum. Next base: position 779,041,750 of record NC_057797.1, on the reverse strand, counting down.
GGCTGATACCACGACGTCGAGTGCCTATAACTATTCCTGTGTAGTTGGTTAGTGCGTATAGGCCAGTGGCCAGACTCAGATCAAATACCAATTGTTAAGCGTGTTAATTAATGTAACCGTGGACGCCGACCAGGGCCAGGCCCACCTCTCACCTAGGTGGTCTCAACCTGCCCTATCGCTCCGCCACAAAGTAATAGTCGGGGCCGTCAGGAATCCAGGCCCACCACTACCGGGATGGAGCCACCTGTCCTTTCAGCCCCCACATCGGAATCACATGCGGGTACTCAACGAGCCGAGCTGACTTTAGTCACCACCTGTATAGTATGTATGTATATATGTATATACCCGTGTTCACCCCCGAGTGATCACGGCCCGATAGTATAGCATGGCAGACGGACAAGAATGTAGGGCCACTGATGGATACTAGCATCCTATACTAAGCATTTAGGATTGCAGGTAAGGGCAACAACTGTAGCAACAATGACAGGCTATGCAACAGAATAGGATTAACCGAAAGCAGTAACATGCTACACTACTCTAATGCAAGCAGTAGAGAGAAGAAATAGGTGATATCTGCTGATCAAGGAGGGGCTTGCCTGGTTGCTCTGGCAAGAAGGAGGGGTCGTCAACACCGGAGTCGTACTCGGTACCAGCGGTGTGGGTCTGGGTGTCTAGCGAGAGAAGAGGGGGAAGAAACAATAAATATAATGCAAACATATGCATGACGATGCATTACAAGACAATGAGCGATGTTAGGTGTGCCCCAACGCGGTGGAAGGTGATATCGGCGAAGGGCGAAACATCCGGGAAGGTATCCCCGGTGTTTCACGTTTTCGGACAGATGAACCGGAGGGGGAAAGTTGCGTGTTTGCTATGCTGGGGGTGTGGCGAATGAACGGGCTTCGTATCCGGATTCGTCTGTCGTTCTAAGCAACTTTCATGTAGAAAACATTTTCATCTGAGCTACGGTTTATTTTCCTATGTTTTTCTAAAGTTTTAATCATTTTCTGAATTTATTTATCTATTTAATTCTAACATTATCCAGAATAGTGTCTGCTGATGTCATCATGATGCAATGATGAGGTCATCAGTCAACAGTGTGGTTGACTGGGTCAAATCTGACCTGCGGGTCCAATGGGACCCACCTGTCATTGAGACAGAGGTGATATAGGATTTGTTTTAAACTAATTATGATTAATTAAGAGTGGACCCCATTAGTCAGTGACAGATTAGTGTTTTAATTAACTAATTAGATTAGTTAATCAATGTTAATTAATTAATTAATTAATATGTTTTTAATATATGTTATTATTATTTTTAACCGTTCTGAGGCGGGGCCCCCTTGTCATAGGCCCTGGGGGCCTAGCGGTGTGGGCGATGGGCGATGGATGCGAGCGCGTGGGCGCCCGTTATGGCGCTCGCCCAGGCCAGCCACAGGGGCTGGACTTGCTAGGCGCGGCGCGGCGCCGGCTGCCAGGCGCGGCACTGAGGAGAGCAGCGCCGGCAAGGGCTCGAGCAACACTGGGCGCGGCATCGTGCGGGAAGTAGCGAGGCGGCAGAGAGCATGCGGGGGGAGGCGCGGCGGTGTGCGGCTGCGGGTGTGCGTGCACGTGCAGTGGCGCAGCCGGGCGCGAGAGCGGCTGCGGAGTGCGCCCCAGGAGGGGCGTGAGCGCGAGCGGGACGGAGCAGCGGTGGTCGGGCAGCGCGTGGTGTGCGGCGAGCGGGCAGCTGGGCACGCCAGAGCGCAGCGCGAAGGGAAAAGGAGGAGTGGCCGGGGCCTCACTGCGGGGCGTAGGGTCAAGGGCAGCGGGGCTCGGGGTGGTAGACGGGGACGACGGCGTTGATGGAGACGGGGAGGCGGTCCGGTGATGTTGCCGAAGTGGAGTAGCTCCAGACGGCGTCGAGGTGGCTCCAGGGACGGCAAGCGGCGGGCGGTGTCGAGGGCGCCGGCGATGTCGGGGCGGCCCCCTCCCGATCCAGATCGGGATCGAGCAGAGGGGGCGAGGGAGAGGAGGGTCGGCGAGGAGGAGGTCGAGGACGGCCTGTCCGGCAGGGAGGCGGCGCCGGCGATAGGTGTTGAGGGCGCGCGACGGGCGTTGGGGCTCGGGGCGCAGCCTAATCCAGACGGGGGAGGGGATCGAAGGGAGTGGGGAAGTGGGGTTGAACGTGGTGTGACTGGGTTAGGGTTTCAGGGATGGGGGATATGGGAGTGGGGGTGGCCAGTTGGGCCTTTGCCCAGTTGGGCTGGCCAGCTGTGAGCTGGACCGAAGCCCAGTGAGGGGGGAAAGGGGGTTGTCCTTTCACTTTTTTTGTTAGTTTGTTTTCTGTTTTTGGTCTTTTCCTTTTCCTTTATTTTCTTTTCTGCTTTCTCTTTATTTACCTAACATTTTAGTTTTGTAAAAATAAATAGGTTGTACCTAATTTAGTAAACTTAATTAAGTCACAACCTGAACATTTTTGTTTTAATGTTTGAAACTTTGGTTGTTCGTCTCTATTTTGAATTTGAATTTAAATCGGTTTTCGCACTAAAGCGAGATTAGCAACAGTAATCGAGGTGACGCGGCATCATTAGCAGAGGTTACTGTAGCTTGATTATCCGAGCGTCACATTCCCCCGGTACGCAGATGGCAGTGGGGAAGGGGTATCACCGACGCCCCTCAGGAGGGTCCGGCAACGCCCACGGGGCGCAGCCGCGCCAGTGGCGAACGAGCCACCAGATATTTCTCCCGCCCCGAAACCACCACCGCCACCCCAGACAATCAAAAGTGCACCACCCAACATGCCACCCATCACCCTGGGCCACCACTGACACCGCACCATCTTCACCGTCTCACTAATGCCACAAACGCGAAACCTGGAGGTAGGACGAGAAGACACTGGCTAGGTGGAAACCGCAACGCAGCCGACAGGAGGGAACAATCTCAAACGCCGCGCGGAGCCGATCGGACGTAGCGACAGGGACCTGCCAGGCCACCACCGGCCCGGCCGAACCCCAACGGGTCCGAACAGTCCCTGCAGCCACGCTGGCCGCCGAAGCCATCATGACCGCAGCCACGGCCGCCTCGCCTCACCACCAAGGAGCTACATCGTCGCGCCCCGGACCGTTGGCCCACCCCAGCCCAGATGGGGCCCGAAAGGGCCCAGATCTGGGCTGAGCTGGCGCCGCCGGCCAGCCGCCCACCACGCCGCCCTGCAGCCAACGACCACGCCGCCGCGTCGAGGGCACCCGAGGCCCGCTGAACCCCGCTGCCGGGCCCCACCGCCGCCAGCCGAACAGCACCGCCGCCGGGCAGGAGGGAGCCCCGACTCCCCCTCCAGGCGCACGGGAAAGGGACGTCTGCGGTCGCCGGTGCCACCCGAGCATGCCGGAGGCCGCTGCCGGCGACGGCGAAGGGAGATGGAGGAGGAGGGGTCGAGACGGGGAGGAGGGCAGGGGGCGCTCCTCCGCCTCGGGGGGTGACGGGAACACCGGGGAGGGGGAGGAGGAGGGGAGAGGGAGGTGGTCCTGGGGGCGTGCGCAACGGCGGCCGATGCCGGCGGGAGAGGGCGAGGGTGGCCGGCGGCGGTGGGGGAGCAGGGGAGGAACCCCGTCCACAATTCAAAATATCCATCCACTTTTACCAAAAGAAAAAGTTGGAAAGAGAATACTCCATCCGCTCTTAAATGAGTGTATTTTCAACTTTGTTATCCATCGACTTTTACCAAAAGAAAAAGTGGGAAAGAGAATACTCCATCCGTTCTTAAAAGAGTGTATTTTCAACTTTATTGAAAAATCAATTTTTTTTTATGTTTGGCCATATTTATATAATAATACACCAACATTTATGCCATCAAATTAGTAGCATTAGGCGATCCAACCTATGGTTGGATGATTAGAGGGACAATAGTAACCCCAGCCTACTAGGGTTCAAGTCCTAGTGCTCGCATTATTCGATGACCTCAAAATCTAAAGATGATATGTGAGCTTAGTCTCTTGAAGGTGCTCATAGGGATAGCGTGTACGTGTATGCATTCATATGGATGAGTGCATGCGCGTATGTATGAGCGCTTGCGTCTGTACTGTGTTCAAAAAAATTAATAACATTAGATTCATAATAAAATATATTTTCATCACCTGCCTATTTAGTTTCAAAACTTTGATATATTTTTGTAAAAACTCAGTCGAACTTTAAGATAGTATGGATGCTGACTGTTGAGCCCCGCATACAGCTTAGGTGCCCTATGTAACAGTTTGATGATTTGGCTAAGTGTGTGTTTATTATTTATTTATTTACATTGATATATTTTTGTACAGATTCAGTCAAACTTTAAGATAGTTTGACTCCAACAAAGTTGAGACCACACTCTTTCATGAACGAATCGTATAGTATGGATGCTGACCGGTGAGCCCCACATACAGCTTAGGTGCCCTATGTAACAGTTTGATGATATGGCTAGGTGTGTGTTTATTATTTATTTATTTTCACGGTCATTACCGGTAGACTGGTGCGTTTGCCGAAAACTAGTGTCGAGTTGTTTTCCACATGTATGAGCATGGTTAAAGATATACCTAGCTGTTGGCTATATGAACATGTCATGTACTCACTCCGTCCGTGAATAAGTGTACATCTAGGTTTTAAAATTTTGACCAACTTTATAGAAAAGAGTAGTAGCATATATAACATCAAATTGGTAGATTATGAAACTACATTTCAAAATGAATCTAGTGATAGTAATTTAGTGCCATAAATGCTGCTGCTTTTCTCTATAAAGTTGGTCAAAATTTTAAAATTTTGACTTAGGACAGAATCTAGATGTACACTTATTCACGGACGGAGGGGGTAATCAAGAGTTAGTATTATTAATTAGTCATACAATAGGGTAGGCTATAAGGTTGGTTATTAAGATTATAACTTTTTCTCATTTTCTCTCTATCTCTTTTCTCACATTAAATGCTTTTACATAAAAGCACTTGTAGAGGTTGGCTCTTTCATGAGAGCTCACTTCTTTATTTTTTCCTTGTCTCTCTTCTTTAGATAGACAAAAATGCCATGTAAACAGACTTATAGCCCACTATTGTACTTGCTCTACGTAGTATTAAGAACTACATTCCGGTTGAGTATGTAAGTGGGGTACAACTTTTCATGCCTTTAATTTAAGTAGCGAAACTTCTGCATAAATGTATTTGGAATCTTATTGGACGATGAATCTAACAATATAATTTTTATGGGATATAACACATGTTTGCTTGTCTAACTGATGATCTCAAATTCGTGTCCGACATATAAACCCAACTGAAGGGTGTAGTATAATTGGTTTGCTTTCACAAATATCACACATAGATATAACACAAGTTTTGCTTGTCTAATTGATGATCTCAAATTTGTGTCCGACTTATAAACCCAACTGAAGGGTGTGGTATAATTGGTTTGCTTTCACAAATATCACACATAATTACAAGAACGAACAAAGATCAATCACAACTCTGAAAGATTTTCAAAAAAGAAAAGGCACAACTCTAAAAAGAATTGTTCCGTTGTTGGTCCATCATAGTCACATCCATGGTGATTTTTTTAAATAATTGTATAGCATGGATTAAAAAGCAGGAGAACCAAAAACAAAATGAAAATTCTTCAAATCCACCGGCTAATTGGCGGTGCATGTGGCGATGACTGCAATGGCAGCCATGTTGCAACCTCAAATCATGATGATTGCGCAATGGGAGTGACATCTACAATGCCAGTGATGTTGCAGCGATGGCTACAACAATGACTATGTTGCAACCTCTACGCGACAAATCGACGAATCGCTAGACAAAATCGACATCTGGACGACCGCAACATTGGCCATGTTGCAAATCTCTCGATTGCAACATCGCTCATGTTGCAAACCACTCGTTGTGTAAATCTCCGAGCCAACATGAACCATGTTGCAAACTCTGAGCGCAACATGAATCATGTTGCAAACTTCTTCAGTTGGATCAGATAGCTGAACTTTTCAAAATATCAGCAGGCCGACGCGAAGCGTTGCCCTTAATCTAACTGATCAATCATTTAATTTGATTACCCAGTTCATTGACCGATCAGTAACAGTAGCAGTCCTTATCCCTGGTGACAATCTATCATAGCTTTGAAAGTGCATTTTGAACTCCACGTCCATTTGAATTATGATTATTTTTTAGTTGGTCCATGTCCATTTGATGGAAATTCTTATTTGACGCATTAAGCGTCAAAATGTCCAGCCTTCGCAGGGAAGTGAAAAAAAGACTCCCAATTGTTCTAAAAAAAGCAGACTCATAGTTTAAGGAACCTTCTACCTGGTTCCTATCCAATTTTACCGGTTTTGAGAACATCCTAGACCGTTTTTCTTTATTCTATTAAACGTTACACTAGGTTTTCTATTCTAATTTTTTCTTTTCTGTTTATTCTTTTTGTTGCAAATGACAAAAAAGTTCAAAATATTTTAAAATTGTTTGTTTTTAACTGTTTGCAATTTGAAACTCAAATTTTTAAAAATGCTTGGTTTTTGAAAAAATATCGAAATTCAAAAAATCTTCCCACTTTGCACAAAATGTTCCAAAAATACAAAACTTGTTCATATTTGGCAAATAAAAGTTCTAAAAACCAAACAACGTCTAGATTTTGAAAAATATTTTTCAAAAAACAATAAATGTTTCAAAATTTCATAAAATGTTCTAATTTAGAAAATATTAAAATTACAAATATGTGTGGAAATTTCAAAAACTATTAGTGTTCTGATAAAAATGTTCTTAATATTTACAAAAGATCTAATATTTTAAATAAATAAACTTTACATAGTTTTTGGCAAAATAAATTTAAAATGCTACAAACAGTACAATGTCAAAGAAATTGCGCTTGCTACTGGGATGCTAATAGTACTACATGAAACGGTAAGCCCAGCAGAGTGCGGCCTGTCTGTTTTGCCTCCTATTTATCGCGTAGGTCAGCAGAGAGCCAAGTATGGTCAGCTCATATTTATCGCGTAGGTCGATGGATAAGATGTAACGTCTAGCCTATAGCTCCCCGCTAGGTAGTGTTACGCTGGCCCAACTTTCCCAGACCGGATTTTCTTATTCTCTGCATTTTATTCACTTTTTCTGCCTTTTTAATTTTGCCTATGCCTTTTTATTTGCTATTTTTAAAATTTCTGTATTTTTACCTTATTTCTTATTATTTCACATACAATTTTGTGAACTTTTCTGAATTTCCTATACATTTTATTTTTGCAACACGAGAAAATTTTATAAAGTTTTGAACATTTTTTTTTATTTTGTGAACTCCTTATAGTAATCCAAGAATATTTGTAGAACTTGTGAACCCTTTTTGAAATATTTGAACCTTTTTGAAATTCATGTAAGTTTGTTTCTTTCAAAAAAAAAATTCACGAACATCTTTTGCGTTCATGAAGATTTTCAAATTCGTGAATTTTTTTTAGTTCTTCATATTATCAGAAATTTCTGAAAATAAATTGAAATTTTACAACGCTTTTTTTATTTTGTAAAAAAAATCATGGACATCTTTTTTATAAGAGATCATGTTTTGCAGTCATGAACAATTATTGGAGTTCATGATATTTTATGCATTATAGAACGTTGTGTTAAATTTGTGAACATTTTTTAAAATTCAAGTTTCTTTAGGAATTTGTAAATATTTTCAGAAATTCATGAAAAAATATTGACTTTGGACTTTTTTTCCATTCACGGCATATATTGGATTTTGAAACGCTTTTTGAATTTGAGGGAATTTGTAAAAACTTTACTTGTCAAAACATAAAAAAAGAAAATGAAAAGAAAATTACAAAAAATAAACATAAGAAAATTTAAGCACGCGCCTCGTATTGGCCGGCCAAAATCACGCAGGGGGGTGCGCGTTGGAGGGTATCCTCCGAGTCTCGCGTGGATTAGGAGATCCCCCAAGTAGTTCCCTTTCCGGCTTAAGTTGCGCCAAACGTCTAACTAGACCAGTTATGGCTGAAAAGTCCAACGCTATTTCGATTGGGCACAATCTGAACCCAGGGGCATCTGCTCCCACTTTTCAAAAAATGTATTTTCAGTATGTTTTAAAATCTCAAAAAAAATCAAAAGAAAATTACATGCATACATGTTCACAAAATGTGTGTGCACGCCGTAAAGTTTTGTGGAAAAATGTCTTTTTGTTTTGTCTCCGTGAAGAAGACAAATTTCAGCGCCTCTAAATAGCGTTTCACGACATAATTTTTTGTCTTTTTTGCACAGGCCACAAAAGAAGTTATTTTTTCGTGAGACTTTATGCATGCACATAGAACATGAATACGTAGCCATGCCGCCTTTTTCGGATTTTTTTAGTGTTTACAAATGTGTTTTTCAAAGTGGGTCCATATGTACCTGGGTTCATCCATGCACTCCCCAAGCTACTTCGGCCTTATTTATGTTTTACTGCTTGCAGCGACACACGAGGCCTAATTATTGCCCCTCAGGAGTCCTAAGTACATCTTTTACAGGCGGAACTTTTTTGATACATGTTGAACATTTTCAAATACATTATTTATATTTTTTAAATATATATCTTTTAATATATTTAGGTTTGTGTTAAAAACTTCTGAAATACACATTAAAATATTTTTTGACTGATAAGAAATAATATATTAAATGAAGTGAAAATTCTTTTTTGTTAACATTTTTATCATTTTTTTACGGGTGAAATATCCTAGAATATAAATGTTCATGCATTATGAAAATATATTCGAGAGATTTTTAAAATTATTTATCAAGTGTGAAAAATTGATCATGTAATATTACAAAAAATTTAATGGCATTAAAACATGCATGTAAAAAATTCACGTAATTCAAAAATAATGTTTCATATCATTCAAAAAATATAACTGTTTTTTTTGAAAAAAATTCACCCGTAAAAAATGATAAAAATGTTAATGTAAAAGAATTTTCACTTCGTTTAATATAAATATAAAATGGAAAACTAAAAATCGAAACAAACGAGCGATCTGAAGTGAATGAAGCAGCGTAAATAGCAGCTACATCCCTTCGACCGGCTCATTGAAGCGTTGCAAGCGACATTGCTCTTGGGATCGTTGTAAGCGACACATAGCCACACCCATAGCGACCTCTCAGCGTACATCACCACTAAAGGTGAAGCGTTTCCTAGCGCTGCCCTTAAGACTTCAGCAAAATTAAATATGAATTGGCAACCATATAATCCTCAACCCACCTCACATCTGTTTACCCCCCCCCCCCCCCTCCCCCTAATTTTCCTCTGACCGAAAGAGTGACATGAGAGAAGGGAGGTCACGAGCAGTGTTAGGGTTTTCTCCATGTCGGCCAACCCAACCCATTACCCCATTTTTGTCCAACACATCGATACCACCCCTCCCCATCCCCCCTCCCACTTCTTCAACACCACCCACCATCCTTTATGTTTTCCCATGCCCATGCACAACTAGGTGCCTGAGCCCCTTCCCATCTTTGACGTTAAGTTGGTCGGTTTCCAACATCCTATGCCTATGGGTTGACTCATTCTCGACCAAACGTCACCATCTCCGCCTTTTCCTCTACCTTCGTGCTCAAGCCCGCTGCGGACACCTTCGGTCCTGGAGCTCAACCTTTCGCAGGCTACCATCCCTGTCCCGAGCCATGGTTGCCTATGTCCCCTCATTGTTCGTCCCCTACTTGTATGTCTGGCATTGCTGACCTCCCTCCACTAGTCTTTGTCGCCTCCATATATATGTGAACTCATTAACAGGATCAGTCTTCTTTGACTCTTTGGTGTCTGTCCGTGTGTGTTCCAGCAAGAATAAGGAATTTTGTTCTACGGCTATAACAATTCAATGAGAATGAGAGGGAGAGGGGACTTATATGTGCATCCTAATGTTCGTTCATAGACATGATTTTTGAACTTGTGCGATTTTTATATGATTTTCTTAGTTGCCATTAATGAAATATTGTAAAATACTATACACACACACACTGAATCATTCACTTGCAGTCAAATTATGACTTAAACATATGGTTCATTTGTAATCCACAAATTATATGATATCAACACTTTGCAGACGTTACAAACTTTTCACAAGCTCACGGCCGCTCCCATCGCTACACTGCCAAACAACAAGCTTTATTGCAGCCACTTCCTTGTAGCAAAGAATTTACATTTTGCTTTAGCTCGGGCCATCAAAACGATGTATGTGACTTGCCCAAGGACGGAGCCTCCAAATTGAGCCTTGTACGTGGAGTCGGAAGTGCAACAACTGATAGTAGTTGTCAGTTGTCCGTTGGATATGTTTTTCCACCGGTGAAAGGGCTTCCCTTAAAAAAGTCGTATAATGACAACATATATTATTGATCTAAGCGCATGCTTAAGCCTATAAATAGCACCGTCACATCATGGAAGGAAGCCAGGATGTTTAGGTCTCCCTCAACTGCAAAAGGAAAAAAAGCATATGCCGGTGGTTTTACTTTTCATATTTGAGTTCATAGGACAATCGAGGTGGTGCACCTTGAAAACACGGTGGGAATCAGCTTGATGTGCACCTAAAAGTTACACACTGAAATCATACTATTTCACCAAGGAGAGGAGCTCTATATCCCTTTGGTACCATATTTCTGGTTACCCTGGAACTTTCGGGGCAAGGTCCGGGCAGCTACCGGGGAGGTCAGAAAGATTTCAATTTTTTTGCAAACTCTAGAAATCTTAGAACCTATAAGAAACATGTCCGGAGCTTCCAAGGGCCGGAACTTTCAGGGTGCCCGAAACTTCTAGGGGCCAGAACTTTTGTGGCTGGGTCTGGCCAGCTTCCAGGGCATCCAAAGCAGTTCTAGAAATCCTGGAACTTGCCCGCAACCTGACGGAACTTCCGAGTGTCGCAGAATAGACATGACAACGGTTGGATTTGAGCTAAGGCTATAAATAGTCTTCTTCCCCACGAAGAACATGACAACCCCATTTCTCTTTGCTTGATTTTTAGAAATTGATTTCTTGGAGATCTCCTTCCCTGGCCACCCAAACATCTTGATCTTTTGGGGAGTGAGGAAGTGCCCGATCTACACATTCACCAAAGCAAAGTTCAGTCTCCCTTGTTTTCGTGATGCATATTGTTACTCTTGGAGCTTGAAGACTCCTAGGCGGTAGTGGTTGCTCCTGTGAGGAACCGACTACTGTGATTGATCGCAGAAAGTTTGTGAATGTTTGGAAGCCGCCTCATGTTCTACCACTAGTGGCCAAAAATCACATTCGTTGTGTATCTCAAGGAAAATAGGGCGTGCCTTCATGATAACACACATCCATCCAACGGTGACTAGCTTCCTCCAAGAAAATGAACATCAGGATACATCCTCGTCTCCGAAGTTTCCGTTGTCCCAAACACTAGCTCCTTACTTGTGGTCACTTTATCTTATTGTTGATCTCTTGCTATACCATATTGTATTGTTTTAGTTTCTACATATTATTGTTACCATCCTTGCTAGAAACTTGACTCACCTTTGCAATTGTTAGGCACACATTTATATTCCGCCTTTGCCTAAAATTTCCACTTGGTAATTATTAAAATTAGTTTAGCTATATGTAAGTCACCTGCAAAATAAATTTGGGTCAGACGAATTTTAAGCCATTGATTTCTTCTTTACGATGTGTTTTTTTCCTGATGTGTTTGCTGTCAAGTTTTGGGCTGCAATTTTCGACTAACCACTGTTTGGGTCAGTTGATTTCTTATTGGGCGGAAGCCCATTTCGTGTTTCCCGTGGACAGCTTATGGGCCGTCATGCTTCTTATTTTTCTTCTGTTCGTATGCCTCTTTTTTTCTTAGTCTATATTATGGGTATTTTTTTAGGATGTTTGGTGAGTGCAAAAATGTATACATGCAAGTACTATATAATATGTGTATAAATTAGATTAGAATGACACTATTACATGTTTATTACTTACATATCTAAAAGTGCAAAGTTGTGTGCAAGTTTTTCATTTTATGTTTTTCTTCTTAAAGAATAATACCAATACCAGTAATTTATTATACCATAAAAATTTCATTATTTTGATTATGGTTATGTTTTATTTTCTTTCATCTTTAAGGTTGATACCAATGCCGTTAATTAATTCATTATTAGGAAACCTTTTTCACAAAATTTCACTATTATATGCATCTCTTGCATATTATGAAAATTACAATTTCTGTGTAAAATTTGTGCACTTTTTTATCTTTTTATTTTCTTTCTTCTTAAATTGTAATACCAATGCCTCCAATTCATTATTTCTTAATAACCTTCATTACTTTAGTTTTGTTTTCGTTTTTGTTTCATTTTACTTTTCCCCTTGAAGGATGATACTCATACCACTAAATTCATTCCTTCTTAGAAACTTCATTTTTTTGAAATTCCACTATTATATGTGTATACTTCCATCTTAAAAAAAGGCGCAATTTCTTTGTAAATTGTGCGTAATTTTTTTCGTCGTCATTTTCTTAAAAGGTAATACCAATGTCACTAATACATTCTTTCTTAGACAACTTCATTATTCTGATTTTGTTTTAGTTTTTATTTAATTTTTTCTTCTAAAAGGGCCAATAATTCATTCTTTCTTAGAAGTACTTATTATTCTGATTTTATTTTATTTCTTATTTATTTATTTTCTTCTTCTAAAAGGGTAATGCCAAAGCCAATAATTCATTCTTTCTTAGAAGTACTTATTATTCTGATTTTATTTTATTTCTTATGTATTTAGTTTTTTCTTCTAAAAGGGTAATACCAAAGCCAATAATTCATTCTTTCTTAGAAGTACTTATTATTCTGATTTTATTTTATTTCTTATGTATTTATTTTTTCTTTAATGGCTATACAAATAGCAGTAATTCATTCTTCTTATGAAAATTAATTTTTGTGTGAAAATTCTACTATTTTATGTCTGTTCTTGCATATTGTACAAAAGTGTGATTTTTGTGTAAATTATGTGCAAATTTTGTCAATGTTTGTTTTAGATTTTTCTTTCTTTCTTTTAAAGGGTGATATCAATGGCATGTATTCATTCTTCCTTAGAAAATTTCATTATTTTGATTTTTTTAGTTTTTATTTATTTTGTTTCTTCTTTAAGGATAATATCAATGTCATTGATTAATTCTTTCTTAGGAAACTTTTTTTTGTCAAAATTCTATTATTATATGCTTATACTTGCATATTATAAAAAAGCATATGTAAATTGTTTGCAAATTTGGTCATTGTTTGTTTCTTATTGGGTAATACCAATACCACCAATTCATTCTACCTTAGAAAGCTAGACTTTTTTATTAATTTTCTTTCTGCTTTCAGGGAATACGAATGCCACCGATTCATTCCTTCTCAGCAAACTTCTTTTTTTGCAAAAAACAACTAGTATATGTATATTATAAAACAACACAATTTTAGTGTAAATTTTATGCAAATTTATCATTATTTTTTATTTTTATTTCTTTTTATTCTTCTTAAAGAGTAATACTAATGGCACTAATTCATTTTTATTAAAAACTTCATTATTTTAGTTTTTATTTTATTTGCATCTCATTTACGAGTAATACCAATGCTACTAATTCATTTCTTCTTAGCATTATATGCTTATTATTGAGTATTTTAAAAAAGTGGAATTTATGTGTACATTTTGTCATTTTTTTAAAAAAAATTGCTAATCATTTTCTTGGTCATTTGCTCTATAACAGCGTTATTTCTCATTGCATCTAGATTTTATATGTGCCGTAGCTAGTTTTTTTAGACAGATGTACTGTAGCTAGTGATGGGACAGAACTACTTTGTTCTGCCCGCATGTGAACTGCAAAGGTCAAAACACGAAGTCCCTCCCACTCTTGACTCTCTCTCTCTCTCACACACACACACACATTAAATTTCTATGACATACATACACTACACACAACGAAGTTTCTCTCACGAGCTCTTTCTCATTTGTATATACTAGATGACACCCCGCGCGTTGCTGCGGGATTTTGTTGATCTGATGATTTGAACAATTGAAACGCCCAAGAGTTGGAATAGCTCCTGCCTTCCTAAATGCCTTGACCTTGATGATCTCTTGTGAACATAGTCAAAGGTCATACAAAAAGAATAATGTCGAGATCTAAATATACACATGTAAAAAAGAATAATTCAGAAAAGTGACCATTGCATTGTTGTATTGTAATTTATTAGTCGTGCAAACTAAAAAAAATCCAGATTATCTTAGGGGCTTAATCACATCATATACGCCATGGTTTTTAATTTCCTTTTGGTTAGTACTAAAATCCACCATTGTTACGCCTGAACAATTGTACAGCCACATCTCTTGTTAATCCACATATCCTGGCATAGGTATAGTCCAATCAATCAAACTGTAAAGTCCAAAAGACCAAACTAATCAAATGTTATCCTTGTATTATCAAACTGATGTATGTAGCTGAGGAAAATGTAGCTGGGCCAAATAGAATCGGGAATACAGTGGAAATAATGCGTTGAAAAGAGGAGCTCACCTGTGTGCCCTTGCTTGGCGTTCACGCAGAAGATGTTTGGGTAGAGGCGGCAGTGGAGGGTGGTGAGTAGAAGAAGAGGCGGACGACTACACGCGCTCACGCCTCTACTGTGACGTACAGGGCGGCCCATCAACACGGCATCGGTGATCTATGAGCAGAAAATTCGACCTGCAACGACGATCTATGGCAAATAACACGAACATTGACTTATCTCTGAACACTCACGGACGGAAGGCGTGACAAAAAATAAGTATGCAAGTGCAGGGTAATCTGACAGTAAAAGAGAATTAAATTAGGGCATGATTGGGGACGCAGGGGCCTGTCAGAACTAACCGGGTATGGTGAGGGGAATAAAAATCGTTGCGGCTGACTGCAAGGCTCCCAATCCTCCCTTCCAGCACACCCTGTACCAGCAAGCCACGAGCGTCGAGGATGGGGCCTGGAGTAGACCTGGACATAGGCAACCCGGCCCGAAAAAGCCCGACCCGGCCCGACGCTGCTCCCGGGCCGGGCTCGGGCCTAGATTTTGAGCCCGGTGACCGGGCCGGGCCCGGGCCCATCATTTTTGCAGTTTTCTGAAGGGGTCCGGCCCGAGGCCCGAGGCCCGGTGGGCTTTTGCATGTTCGGGCCGGGCTTGGGCCCAAAAAATAGGCCCGATGGCCGGGCCGGGCCGGGCTCGGGCCCAGGTTTTTTGGCTTGGGCTTGGCTAGGGCCGGCCCGAAGCCCGGCCCGGCCCGAGGTTTGGCCAGGTATAGCCTGGAGGCTGCATGACGGATCCACTGGAGCAGAAGCCCAAACGCATAGTTGTGGTGCCAACTCCATCGGTTGCTCATCTTTCTGTTCAATGGAGAAGGTGAGGAGGAGAAGTAAAATTGTTCAGTTTCTTTTACAAAATAGTACTCCCGCTCAGGAGTAGTGGAGAAGATGAAGAGAAAAGAAATTGGTTGCGGAAGATGAAGTGAAGAAGTTGATGTGACTCCCGCTCGCGAAAGATGTATTGGATCTCAACATGGACCTGCTCAATCTCGCGACTCATGGGCATGTGGCTCGCCTAGCAGGTTGCAGACACCATCTTTGGATTTGGAGCTAGAGACGACCACCGGGGAGATGAAGCGAGAGGGATGAGTTATGGGAGAAGGAGCGGAGACATCAGGGGTGGTGGCGTTGTGCATCTATTTGTAGGAGGAAAGGGAGGAGAAAAGGCACGTTGTAAATAGAGGGACATGGGAATTTCTTCGGAGGGGAATTAATAGCGCTGGGAGAGAGAGACCGAGAGGGGCTAGAAAGAGAGAGAGACCGAGAGGGGCTAGAAAGAGAGAGACCGATTGGTTGTTTGTAAATTGAACGCTGATGTGGCATCATGATGACGTGGACAGGCTGCATGTAGAGAGAATATATAGTAGTGGGGATCAACCTTTTAAGAATGTAAGATTCTCCCATGCATTCAATAGCACAAATATCTTTGACGAGCTCTCTCTCTTTCTCTCAAAATCTCTGACATGCAACACAACACCATCTCTCTCACAAGCTCTCTCTCTCTCTCTCTCTCTCTCTCTCTCTCCTGGCGCTTTCTCCCTCTAAGATTATTGCTGCTGTGCTCTGCAAATTGCAAGAGAGTAGCACCCCGGTCCATCCCGACAACTGACACTCTCCGAGAGACCAACGATGATACACCTACGGCTACGGACACATTTTACAGGACTGTTGTTCCGGATGGATGTGTCAAATTAAGATTGGAGATTAGGGGGAGAGTGGCCCACCAGTGAAAATTAAGGGAATGAGGTAATTGGTGGGAGGGTTTTCCGTAAGACCAATCCGTAGAGAATTGTTCGCGAACGTATCAATTTTGCCGACACACAGCACAGGTGTATACATGCAGCATGAGTTTTTGTCAAGGCAGGGAAAGATCAAGTGCAGTGCGGCGTGGGTGTGTTGGCAGGAATGGTTCTGGTGGCACGAGGCCTTGCGTGGTTGCATGTGGAAAGACAAGAAAAACCAATCAATCAGCTGGACAACGTGGCTGAGAGTGCAATGCCCTCTCTCGTCTATTTTATTTCATTCTGCCTTTTGATTTGATTTCGTTATATGTATTCATGTGTAGTGCTCGATGTGATAGCTGCCAACTCTGTAATTCTGTGTGTGGTAGTAATATTAAGGACACATGTTCCATGCGGTGGTGGTTGCTCGTATCCTGCTCCTCCGTCGGTTCCTTTCTGCTCTGTTCTACTTACTGTTGTCAAGTCTGAATCCATGCTAGTCCTGACCGGTTCTTGCTGGTCAACCGTGCATACATCCACCATGTACTAGCAAAAATGCTCCACCATACACTCTGAGATCAGCTCAGCTGAGATCGATCATGATGTTTACTTGTGCCGTTTTGCTAATCATTAGGTGCCTGATTTTTTTCCGCGCCAGTCAGTCGATTTTGAGCAAGATCGAAGACGGGGGTGACGTGACGAGCGGGAGTGAGGATTGTCGACCCCGGCGAGTCCGAACCAGGATCTCATTGGAAATGGGGGCATCGCTGCGAGACGTCGTCGGAGAAGACAAGGAAGAGGATTGACTGGTGCAGTTGGGGAGAGTGGGCTGCCGTCGTCGGAAGAGGACATGAGATGGGGAGATGGGTTTTAGAGGGATGACCCGGGCAGCGGCAACACAGTGGTGGGAGGCGGTTTAGGGAGGGGATGGCTTGGAGGCGAAGCGCAAACGGAAGCGCCACTGACCACGGAGGGCGGGAGGAAACAATCCGCCCGGCATCGATTGGCGACGGGGGAAAGGAAGAAGTAGAACCGTGGGCAGGCTACGGTGTCCGTAGGATGAAGATGCAATGGTCTAGAATAGCGACTAATGTGTTTTTTCTTCAAGTACCGACACAAACTATTGTGCAGTTGAGACACTTGGAACAAGGGGCTTGAGTCAACTGGGTTCATACGTGTGTCCTTCCTGGAGCGAAGCAACTGGTGCCCTGGCTATTAGATTTAGGTCCGGAGGTGGAGGGCACTCACTTAAACGTTCATAGCTACTGAGGCATATATAGATGCATGCCAGACGAGCGAGGAGAAAGGGCAATGATGGCATGGGTGCAACCCAATCTCACGAGGACGGGTGCAACCCAATCTCGTACTTAAGAGCAGTGATCTAAACGCTCTTATATTATTACAAGAGAAAGTACTCCCTCCGTTCCGAATTACTTGTTGTAGAAATGAATGTATCTAGAACTACTTGTCGCAGAAATGAATGTATCTAGAACTATTTTTTTAGTTCTAGATACATTCATTTCTGCGACTAGTAATTCGGAACGGAGGAAGTACTTACTAAGCTAAGCACATACAATATGCCACTTGTGAGCTCAAAAAACAGTGGACGGTCGGATATGATCTCTCCATCCCACTCTCTTGGACAGACAGACAAGGCGTACGTAGGTATTACCGCAATGGTTGCTTGTGGAGCTGGAGATTCCATCCTTGTTGGTGGCTTCTTGTTTCTTGAGGTAATAGCATTTTAGGTATCCTAATTTGTATAGAATGTGATAATTCAGTCTTAAATTTGTAAAACTTGACTTCACCATACCTCAACTTGCATTTCATGTGATGATTTAGTCCTAGACCAATCACAGCTCTACAATTGGCAGGCAAGTGGTTGGATCAGTCAGCGCACACACTTTTACAGAAACCCCTGCCTTTTTCTTTGATCAACCCGCACTCAGCGTCCGAACCAACCGACCAGGATCGGCACGAACGGCGGCCCATGCGCGTGGCCAGCATGGCGCGCGGCAGCGCGGGTCGTGCGACGTGCGCGGGCGCAGCACGCTCTGGGCGCTCTTCCACCAGGACGACCGCGACAGCACGGCCTTCGGCGCGTTCCCCGTCTCGTCCTCTGCCGCGGCCGCGGCGCTCCCGTTCGAATTCCACTAGCTACCGCCGGCTCGACCGTGCGTCCCAGAGATCTTCTTGGAGGACGAGATCGTTATGGCCGAGAGCTCTGACGAGATAACTCCGGTGGTGGAGCGCGTCTTGGTTGTCGACACCTCGGGAGAGATGGAAACCGAAGCTTATGGGTCCGGGGAGGTCAAGGCCATGAAGGATCACATAGATCTCGAATCTTCGCAGCCCAAGAAACCGCCGCCCATGGACCTCAAGGAGATCGCCGGGAGCTTCCGGCTCGCTGCCTCGGTCTTCAGCAAGAAGTGGCACAAGTGGAGGCGCAAGCAATAGCTCAAGAAGGAGGAGGCGGCCGGCAGCAAGGCAGCAGCCGCGGCAATGCCGCCGTTAGAGAAGCCGTCCAAGCCCTCCTTCCTTCGGCGGAGCCGCCTTCCTGGGGAGGCAGGCTCGGAGTTCGCCGAAGGCCGTCGTTCGTGCGACAGGGACCCAAGATTCTCTCTTGATGTTGGCCGCATGTCTGTCGACGATGTAGGTCTATCCTGGGACGGGCCCCTGCGCGTCCTAGGACGGCTACCTCTTCGGCGCCGGCGCCGGCATTGGCCTTGGCCGAGCGCCTCCGCCGCTGTCACGGCTCCCGCCCATCCTCTCCGCGCTCGAGGGCTCACCTGCCGGCGTGGTGGAACGCTCCGACGGCCAAATTCCCGTGGAAGATGACTCGCAGCCCGAGCCCGACGGCGACGCCAACACCCCCGGAGGCTCGGTGCAGACGCGAGACTACTACATGGACACGTCGAGCTGGAGGCGCCGGAGCCTGGAGCGGTCAGGCTCCGTGCTGACAAGGTCGTTCGAAGTGCCCGACCCAAAGCCAGCCCCTGCAGCGGCCGCCATCACCAATGCCACGGTGCCCCCGCTGACCGGCAGCTCAGAGTTCTACCACTTCCACCATGCCGAAGACCTGCTCGACCAACGGTTCAGCTCCAACTCTCTCGTCAAAGACTTCCCGGTGACCCTGGACGCCGCGTTCCCGGGCCCCGCCAAGAAGCCACGGCGTCTAGGCAAGGCGTGGAGCCTCTGGAGCTTCATACACCGCCGGGCCACGGGCTGCCGGGGCAGCCCGTCCGACGCCGCGGACCGCGCGTTCTCGGCGCCGTAGCCGGAGCTGCGCGTCCGTGGGTACAGCAACGCCGGGATGCAGAGGTGCAACGGCAACGCCAGCGCGTGCAGCTCGTTCAGCAGCAACAGCGCCGGCCTGGGCAGCTCGCGGCACTGCTTCGTCGACGGCCACAGCAGCGTCAAGAGGCGACAGGAAGACCAGTGCGTGCTGGAGCGGAACCGCAGCGCTCGATACTCGCCGGGGCACCACGCCGACAACGGTATGCTGCGGTTGTACTTGACCCCGCTGCGGAGCGCCAGCGGCCGGTGCGGCGCCACCGGGCTGCCGCCTAACGGCGGCCCGCATCCGCGGTCGCAATCGTTCGCGAGGAGCATGCTCCGGCTGTACTGAGGCGTGGCATCTCGTTTCACCTGACCAGTAGCTCGGCACTCCGGTCGAGTTGTTTCTTTGCAGCAGCAGTAGTGATTAAGGCTTAGTAGTATGATTAAGGTCTGATTAAGGGCAATAGTATAGTCATAAATCCTTTTATTACATGCTTGTGTAGGTTTGGATGGAACGGAACGAGGTTTATCTCATGTGATCACTTGTTTGTCTCGTGATGTTCGTCTGCCATTGCTTCTGTTCGTCGTCGGTAGCTGGTGGAATTCGGTGGGGAGCGCCGCGGCCGCGACGGAGGACGAGACGGGGAAAGCGTCGAAGGCCGTGCCGTCGCGGACGCGCTCGCGGTCGTCCTGATGGAAGAGCGCCCAGAGCGTGCTGTGCCGGCGCACGTCGCACGACCAGCGCTGCCGCTTCATTCATCGCGCCGCGCGCCATGCTGGCCATGCACACGGGCCGCCGTTTGTGTCGATCCTGGTCGGTTGGTTCGGACGCTGAGTGCGGGTTGATTAAAGAAAACGGCAGGGAGGTTTGTGCAAAAGTGTGTTCGCTGACCGGTCCACCCATGTAGCTGCCAATTGTAGAGTTGTGATTGGCCTGAGACTAAATCATCACATGAGGTGCAAGTTGGGGTATGGTAAAGTCAAGTTTTATAAGTTTAGAACCGAATCATCACATTCTGTGTAAGTTAGGATACCTGGGATGCTATTACCTCTTGTTTCTTTCTGCTACAAGGAGTTGGGGAATGCTTTTCTTTGCGGTAGGTGTTGTGGCCGTTTCTTTTTGATCCGTTGGTTCATGTGGAATGCTTGCAGGGTGGTCGATCGTAGCACCAACCAACTCCCTAGGGTAATTCTGTACAAGTAGTACTAGAAGTATTATTAAGCGCATACTACTACACATGTTCCATGTGGTGGTTGGCGTGCACGCTGCATCAAATATACTCTGACCGGCCATGCTCCTGCTCCCAAGGCCACAACCGACCGTGTCGTCGGTCGGTTCATTTCAACTCTGTTCTCTGCTCTGTGATGCTGAACTCTGAATTGATGGCACTTGTTGAGGGTTTGGTGCGACATATGCGACTTATCGTGATGGGGGCGAGTAGAACGTCGTCGGTGCCTGTAAACGGGATGAGGTGAAGACATACACGCCGGTGAATCTTCCTCAGTTTCGGGCTCTCCGGGGAGATAATACCCCTACTGCTGCTCTGCGGGGTCTTCGCATGATCACTATGGTCAAGTGTTTACACGGTTGCTCCTTGAGTTGTGTCTGGTGGTAGGAGAGGGCAAGGCTAGCTCTCTCCCTCTATCGGGTGTGGTATAGAACTACTGGGATCCAACCATTTGCATGGGTGCCCTGGGGGGTTTATATAGGCCTACCCCCAGGGGTACAATGGTAATTCGACTGGGCGCGGCCCCAGCCGTTAGTGCCTCCGACCTCCGGCTTCTCCGTCGACTGCTAGGGCCCGCCGACTGGTCTGGTACGGAGCCGACAGGCCGCGTCCGCCGCGCACGGGTCTTGCCGGCTGCTGATTACTGTAGCCGTGCTCCTGATGACGCAAGCTCGGTCATGGGGTCGTGGCAACAGCCCCGCCGCCTGGCGGGCGATCACTGTGGCCACTCCCCATCTCTTCTTGATTAATGGCGCGTGGGGCCCCGGGAGAGGGCTCGGCCGATTCCCCCGGGCCGACTCCCGACGGGTCCGACTGGCGGTTCTCCCGCCGTCTCCCGAGGTCTCGCTGACTGGTGGGCCCCTGCTGCCCCCAGGCCGTACAAACAGACCGTCATGGGCGCAGGACCAGATACAGTGGTGCTGATGTCAGGGCCGGCTGGGCAACAGTGCCACGCCGCAGGGAGATCTTCCCAAGTACGGCGCGCTGTAGCCATGCCTGCCCTTGGTAAGGGGCGGGGAGTGGGCTTCATTGTAGCCACGCCCCTGCCCCGTCCCTCTCGATGAGGTCACGGTTTGTTGGAGTCGCCGGCCGACTCCCCAAGGCCGGCTTCTCTGGAAGTCGCCCCTGAGACTCAGCCGTGAGCGGGCAGTCGGCCGCCTTGCCGTAGACTCCCCAGGAGGCTTCTCTTCGCCCTGTGGTCTTGAGGGGCGCCGCCTGCCCCGATGTCTTGAAAAGTTATGGGCCTCGGGTTGGCCTACCCGCGGCCCATTACTCCGACAGTAGTCCCCGAAGCTAGTGAGGCGCCGCGGACGATCGGCCGAGAAGGCTCAGCAGTTTCTCTTTCCGGGTGCTCAACACATGGTCTTGATTGACTTCTGCCGGGCTGACTAGAAGGAGTCGGACTCGCCCAACTCGGACTCACTCAATTCCGACTTGCTCAGTAGTTCGAACGTCTCGGCGGGATTTCAAGTGGCGTGCTAGCTAAGCTTTCAGGTCGCCGTCCGTTCTTGGCCTGTCACGCAAGGGCACGTGGCCCGGCCATCCTGCCAGCCCACGCGCGTGACGGGACAGGCCCGTAGGCGGGGCCCACCACTACCGCGCCTCGGCGCCCGAGCGGATCCGCTGCGGCCCGGTGGACGGTCGGGATTCCCGTGAAGTTACTGCACGCAGTAACTTTACGTGGATCGTGGGGGCGTGGGGTTGCGGGCACAGTAAATCCCCACGTCCGCCCCCTCGGCTTCGCAGCCCACGGGGCTATAAGTAGGGGGAAGAGGGGGGCACGCGCGCCCCTCCTTCCCACTACCCCTTGCTTTCTTCCACCTCGCAGCTCCTCGCTCTCCTGCTTCCTCTTCTCTTCTTCGCCCTACCGCACGCCCAAGCTCCGGCGATCACCGCAGCGACAACTCACGATGAGCTCTTCCTCTGCGGCCGCGCCTCCCTCGGTGCGCTCCGGCACCTGGGATGGTTCCGAAGTCCATGAAGACCACATCGAGTTCCTCCGCCGGACCCGTCGGCTTCCCGGCGAGGACAGCGTGCAGGTGCGTCTCGCACCAGAGGGGGAGATTTCCCCTGCCCCGCAGGAGGGCGAGCGGGTCATCTTCCGCTCGCACTGCCTGTACGGGCTGGGGCTGCCGGCGAGCAACTTCTTCCGGTCGTTCATGGAGTTCTACGGACTCCAGCCGCATCACCTCACCTCCAACACAGTGGTGCTGCTATCCGCCTTTGTGGCTCTGTGCGAAGGCTTCTTCGGAGTCCTCCCCACCCTCGAGCTCTGGGGGGAGTTCTTCTTCTCCAAGCTCGGCACCCAGGCCGCGGGCGTGCCGGCTCAGTGCGGCGCCTTCATCGCCGTGCGAAGGACAGGAGCCGACAACCACTTCCCCTCCATCGTGCTGTTGAAGTCGGTGAAGATGTGGCAGCGGTCCTACTTCTACGTCAGGAACGTCGCCACAAGGGGCGACTGGGTCAATCTGCCGGCTTTCGAAGCCGGCCCGCCGGCTGGCAGACTGCCCAACTGGTCGTACCGAGCCAGGTCGCTGACGCCTGCGGGAGCCGGCGCCATCACGCGACTCCGAGTGCTGACGCAGTCGGAGGGTCTGACTGGTCCGGACCTGCTGGCCGCCTTCGTCTCGCGCCGAGTTCTCCCACTCCAAGGCCGCCCTCACCTGATATGCCAGATGAGCGGGGGCCGCGACCCGAGTCGGATGTGCACCAAGGACATGCCTCACGGAGAGGTGGCCCTTATGGTGAACTACCTCTCGGACAGCAGGCTCCCGGGGGACTGGCGATTCGGCAAGGAGCCATACTCCCGCGCCAACCCCCCGCCCGTGGTGAGTCGCCTTTCTTTTCTTTCTTTGGATTGTCTTCTTCTTGCCGAGTTTTGTTCTGATCAGTCTGCTTTTGGTTAGAATCCCCTTCTTCACCCACCAGCCGGCACCTCGGGGCCGGCCCGTGAGTTCGTCGCCGATCGGGCGGAGAGCGACGTCGACGACCCCGATCTGGGGGCGGCGGCTCTGGAAGACGACGCCGAGGGAGGAGGAGGGACGACAGGCGACTTCAGGCCCTCGGCTACCTTCGCCGACTGGCCTGAAGACGACGCCGAGGGAGGAGTCGCCCCTCGCCATCGGCCAGGAGCCAGCCAGCCGGGCGCGGGCTCTTCTGCCGCGTCGGGCGCTCCAGGCGGCGGGAAGAAGCGCCGGGCTGCGCCGACTTTGTTCGGCAGCCGGCCGAAGAAGCCCAAGGGCTCGGCTGCGGCGACCCGGCGGGACGAGGCAGCCGCGAAGGCCATCCGCTTCCGTAAGGAAGTGAAGAAGCCGCCGTTGGTCTCTGCGTAAGTATTCTGACTTCAAAGTTTATTCTTTCTTCGTGTTTTGTCTGAGTCTCTGCTCGCCCCTCTTTCTTCAGGGCTCCCCTCTCTCTTGAGCGGGTCGCCGCCGCCTCCGTCATGGGGTCAGCGGAGACGCCCGCCACCACTCGGCGGATAGACCCCGCTGCCGACCTCCGGGAGGCGACGGAGCGGAATGCGCAGGAGAAGCGCAACGAAGAAGAAGCCCTCCGCCTGGAGAAGGCGGAGGCCGACAGGGCGGAGGCCTCCGCTAAGAAAAAACTAGCGGAGGCCGAAGCCGCCGCCGCGGCGAAGCAGCAGGCTGAGGAAGCCGCACGCCGCCAGTCGGCCTTGCTTGTTACCCCGCTGAACTCTGCGCCGCCGCCCCCGGAATTCACGGGGCAGACTGGAGAAGCCGGCGGGGAGAACCTTGTCGAGGAGAGGGAAGGCGGCGAGCCCTCTACTCCGGGCGCGAACGTTCCGCCGCCGCCTCCGCCGCCGTCTGAAGGCGTGCAAGGCGAGCAGCCAGCGGACCCTCCGGTGCCGTTGACCGAAAACGAGGCCGTGGCGAGGCTACTCCTCCAGGTCGGCTCGCCAACGCGCCGTCGTCTGGAGAAGGCGACTTCGACACCCCGCCCCTGGAAGCCGGCACCGCCAGCTTGGCGGCTCCAGACGCCGAAGCGACGAGCGCCGCACCTGTTGGGTGGGTGCGGGGAGGCGGCACAGGGCCGCTGAACCGGGCTCTCCTGGACGTCCAGGCGAAACTCCGCGCGGAGGGCGACGCCCTCCAGAGCTGCACCAAGGCGTTCCTAGCGTCGCGGGCAGCCGTCCGGGTATGTCTTTTCTTTGGGCCTTTGTTTTTCTTGTTCCTCTCTATGGGGGCGCACCAGCGCACCCACTGGGTGTAGTCCCCGAGTTTCGGGCCGGCTGCTGAGCAGGCGGCCCGGAACTCCAATTGATGAACTTCTGGGTACTAACTTTGTCTGAAATGCTTGTTGCAGGATTACCACAACCTCCGCGTCACTGTCTTCAACCGTAATGTTGAATAGCTGGGCAAGCGGACCGCCGACTTGGCGGAGAGCCAGAGTAAGTCCTTCCCTCTTTTTTCTTCTCTGCGGGGGCGCACTAGCGCACCCGCGGGCTGTAGTCCCCGAGATTCGGGCCGACTGCTGAGCAGTCGGGCCGGATCTCCCCAGTGACCTTCTTTATTGACGACTGTTGTCTTTCTTTCTTTCCTTCAGGAGCCAATGCTGCTCTTCAACAGCAGCTGAGCGAAGCCAATTCCGCCCTGCTCGCCAAAGGGGAGGAGTGCAGCAGGCTCGCCACAGAGCGCGATCTGCTGGCCACTCAGTTGGCGGAGCAGAAGGAGCTGCTTGCGAAGTCGCAGAGGGAGGCGGAGGAGACGGAAACCGCCCTCTTGGCCGAGTTCGCGAGCGAGCGCTCCTCCTGGTCTGACAAGGAGGCGCTGCTGTCCTCCGGCTTCCACGAGATTGAAGACATCGTTGATGGTGAGTCTCTTTATTTTCTTTCTTCGAGCTGCCGACTTAGATCGTGCCGATTCCTGGTTTTTGACTTGCTTTTTCGTTTCTTCGTGTCTTTTGCAGACTTCTTCCCTGGGCAGTCGCAGGCCGCTATCCAAGCCATCGAGGCCGATCGCGAAAGTCGGAGGGCGGAGGGCGCGGAGATCGCCGCCGATGCCCCCCGAACTCTTGATGAGCACATCTTGAGCATCGAGGCTCGCCTCCGGCCGGCTCACCGGATGCTGCGCCGGCTTCAGCGCGTCGGCACCCAGGCGATTTCCGCCCTTTGGCCGGATATGCAGGCTCCGCGCACTCCCAGCCTGACGGCCAACTGGTTGGAGGTCGCGGCTGGTCGCCTCGAGGCTTGGAAGGGCTCTTCGGCCCGGGCTGGAGCGCGCCGGGCCTTAGAATTCGTCAAGGCGTGGTACCTGGGGCTGGATCTAGACCAGTTGGCCACGCTTCGGTCGGAGGCCTAGCCGAAGCTGGCAGCTGCGGAAGACGCCCTCGTCAAGCGTGCTGCGGCGATCGCCGAGTACACCGACACGAACATATTCGTCCCCGAACGGTCTGAAGACGGCGAGGAGGTACCGCCGGAGTGGTTTGGGATGAACCCAGACTACGGCGAAGACTCGGTGGAGGTGATTGGCTTCAGCATCGAGGAGGAGAACGAGGCGGAGGATGAGGGCGAGGCGGAGGCACCAGAAGATGGAGCAGAAGGCCAGCCTCAGCCCGACCGCGCCTCCAGCAACGAGCCGCGTGCGACCGACCCGACTGCTGCCGGAGGCGATCAAGCCAAGACTAGCCGGCCGACCGCCCCGACGCCTGACGCTGGCGCCTCCTCCGACCCCCCGAATCCGTCTGCCGCCTCCTAAGCCGCCGATGTGTCTTTTGTTTTATCTGCTTCAGTAGTCTTTTGAAGAACTTGTTAATTCGCACAATTCCACCCGCGGGGTGTATTTTGAACCTCTATCTTTTCTTGCTCATTGTTCTTTTGGCTGTTTTCCTTTGCCGCTTTCTCCTAGTTGCCTACCTTGCCAATCGGACAGCCGCTCTGCGGACTGTTGCTGGATCAGGTGCTAGGCTACTTTGGGAAAGCAAGTACTTAGCCGATTTCAAGATTGTTTGAGCAAGTTGGGTAGAAAACGACAATCTGACTGTCCGAGAGTCAGTTTGCGAGAAAAGCTGGAAGCCGTCTTGAGCTATGTTTTACGCTTTGAGTCCTAGCCATTTTTCGTGCGAGCACCCATTCTACCTTACCTCTGCCCACCGTACAGTCGCTCTGCGAGCTGCGGCTTCTGGCAGAAGATGGCTTAGGTGTTACACACTACTTGTCCGGCTGCAGGAAGCATTTCATAGTGGAAGGCGGCAAGTCCCCGGACCGACTTGTCGAGCCCTGTGCCAAGCGGCATGACAAAGAGTAACATACTTGTAGGCATAATTTTAATCATACAGACAAAAGAGGGCAGTCCCCGAGCTTGTCTCGGGGGGTCCGAAGTCTTGGTACTTTAATACAAAAGGTAGCATGGTACATACTGCATCAACTGTAAAATCTTCGGAGAAGATTTGCATTCCATGGCCGCTCTGTCTCCTTGCCGGAGTCGTCCCTCTTGCGTGCTCGGGGCTTCTGAGCGTCGATCAGGTAGTAGGAGTCGTTGCCTAGTACTTTGCTGATGATGAAAGGGCCTTCCCAAGGCGGCGACAGCTTGTGCTGGCCGGCTGTTCGCTGGATCAGCCGGAGTACAAGGTCGCCTTCTTGGAAAGATCTTGGCCTGACCTTCCTGTTGTGGTATCGGCGCAGGCTCTGCTGGTAGATGCTGGACCGGCTGAGTGCCAACAGCCGGCCCTCTTCCAGCAAATCGACGCCGTCTTGTCGTGCTTCTTCTGCTTCCTCCTCGGTGTACATGGTGACTCGTGGGGAGTCGAACTCTATGTCCGTTGGGATGACGGCTTCGGCACCGTAGACGAGGAAGAAGGGCGTGAAGCCGGTTGACTTGTTTGGAGTCGTGCGCAGACTCCAGAGGACGGCTGGCAGCTCGTCGAGCCAGCAGCCAGCCGAGCGCTCCAGAGGCTCGATCAACCGAGGCTTGATGCCGGACAGGATGAGGCCGTTTGCTCGCTCCACTTGGCCGTTTGACTGCGGGTGGGCGACGGACGCTAGGTCCAGTCGGATGCCCTGTGTTGCGCAGAAACGGGCCAAGGCGCCTTTGGCAAAATTTGTGCCGTTGTCGGTGATGATGCTGTGTGGTATGCCGTACCGAATTGTGATATCGGTGATGAAGGTCACGGCAGTCGGACCGTTCAGTTTCTTAATTGGCTTCACTTCCACCCACTTGGTGAACTTGTCCACTGCGACAAGTAGGTGAGTTAGACCACCTCGTGCTGTTTTGAATGGTCCCACCATGTCTAGACCCCAAACTGCGAAAGGCCAAGCAATGGGGATGGTCTTGAGCGCGGAAGCCGGCTGGTGCGGCTTGGAGCTGAACTTCTGGCACCCTTTGCATTTTTGGACCAACTCCTTGGCCTCTTCCAAGGCAGTCGGCCAAAAGAAACCGTGCCGAAAAGCTTTGGCGACGAGTGCTCTTGAAGCCGCATGGTGGCCACATTCGCCTTGATGGATGTCTTTGAGGATCGCCTGGCCTTGCTCTGGCTCTACGCAGCGCTGGTAGACACCAGTGACGCTGCGCCTGAC
Source organism: Triticum aestivum (assembly GCF_018294505.1). NCBI lineage: Eukaryota > Viridiplantae > Streptophyta > Magnoliopsida > Poales > Poaceae > Triticum > Triticum aestivum. The sequence continues at coordinate 779,013,485 of NC_057797.1, read as the reverse complement.
CAGCTCTCTGTTGATTATGGTATAGGCTGCTGCCCGGCGTTGTACTTGCCGAGCTGAGGTCTCATCAGTTGGTAGCTCTTTGTTCACCAGGAATTTGAGGATGGGCTGGGCCCATGAGGGTGCTGCTATTTCTTCGACTACCAGAACTGCGACTTGGACGAGGGCGGCTGGGCTGGGAGGCGGCGGGCTGGAGTCAACAGCCGCTTGCTGGGCTGATGAAGTCCCCAGGCCGACTGGCTCGGTCCTTGGGCCGAGTTCTGGAATCTTCGAGTCCGTCACCGCAGTCCCCGGGCCGGGCTCGACTGTGGCAGCTTTGGAGTCGCCCGCCAAAGTCCCCGTTCCGACTGCCGGAACTCTGGAGTCGGATCCGCCGTCTTCGGGAGGAGCCGGCACAAAGATGGAGTCTGATTCTGGTGAAGGCTTGACAGACGGCTTGAGGAGGCGTTGAAGGGCGACGCCAGATGGTATTGCTTGGCGGGTAGAGCCGATTCGTGCCAAGGCGTCTGCTTGGTCGTTGTCGTTTCTTGGCACATGGAGGAACTCGCACCCTTCGAAATACCCGCTGAGTTGCTGCACGAGGAAACGGTAGCTCGCCATGTTTGCGTCTTTCGCGTCCCAGTCGCCAGATGACTGCTGGACCACTAAGTCCGAGTCGCCATAACACAAGATCCGGCGGATGCCAAGTTCTTTGGCAAGCCGGAGCCCGTGAATGAGCGCCTCGTACTCGGCCACGTTGTTGGAGGCGGCAAAATGGATTTGCAGTGCATATTTGAGCTTGTCGCCTTTGGGAGAGGTGAGGACGACGCCGGCTCCCAAGCCGGTGCGCATCTTGGAGCCGTCGAAGTGCATCCGCCAATGGGTGGAGTCAGGCGCTGGAGGCAGGTACTGGGTCTCGGCCCAGTCGACGAGGAAGTCGGCCAGTGCTTGTGATTTGATGGCGGTGCGGGGCTGGTAGTAGATGGTGTAAGGAGCCAGCTCTATGGCCCACTTGGCCACTCGACCAGAGGCATCTCGGCTACCGATGATCTCGGCAAGTGGAGCCGTGCAGACCACCGTGATTGGATGCTCTTGAAAGTAAGGCTTCAATTTCTTGGCAGCAAAGTGCACGCCATAGCACATCTTCTGGTAGTGGGGGTAGTTCTGCTTGGAGGTCGACAGTACCTCGCTCAGGTAATATACTGGTCTCTGGACAGGTAGCGCCTTGCCTTCCTCCTTGCGCTCTACTACAATGACTGTGCTGACTACTCGGCTGGTGGCGGCGATGTACAGGAGCATAGGTTCCTTGGGAGTCGGAGCCGCCAGGACGGGTGGAGTAGTCAGCATCTTCTTCAACTGGTGGAAAGCTTCGTCCGCCTTATGGTTCCACTCGAAAAAAGTGGTCTTCTTCATGAGTTGGTATAAGGGGAGAGCTTTCTCGCCCAGCCGACTGATGAATCGGCTGATGGACGCCAAGCAGCCGGTGAACTTCTGCACATCCAGCAGTCGGCTAGGTACCTCCATTCTCTCGATGGCCTTGATTTTTACTGGGTTGCATTCTATGCCGCGTTCAGAGACCAGGAAACCTAGCAGCTGGCCGGCTGGTACTCCGAAGACACACTTCTCGGGGTTGAGCTTGATCTGGAACCGGCGCAGGTTCTCAAAGGTCTCCTTGAGGTCTTCCAGCAATGTTCCTCGCTTTTCCGTCTTCACCACCACGTCGTCCACGTAAACGTGGGCGTTCCTGCCGAGCTGCTTGAGGAGGCACTTCTGCATGCAACGCTGAAAGGTGGCGCCGGCATTCCTCAAGCCGAACGTCATGGTGAGGTAGCAGAATGCTCCAAACGGCGTGATGAAGGCGGTCTTCAATCTGTCAGCCGGGTTCAGCTTGATCTGGTGATATCCTGAGTACGCATCCAAGAAACTCAACAGCTCGCATCCGGCTGTGGAGTCTATCACCTGATCAATTCTCGGCAGAGCAAACGGGTCCTTGGGGCAGGCCTTGTTGAGGCTCGTGTAGTCAATACACATTCGCCATTGCTTGTTCTTCTTTAGCACCAGGACCGGATTTGCCAGCCACTCCGGGAAGAAAACTTCCATAATGAAGCCGGCTGCTAGGAGTCGGGCTATCTCTTCTCCGACAACTCTTCTCTTCTCTTCTGATAAGCGGCGCAGGGGCTGCCTGACCGGCTTTGCATCAGATCGGACGTGTAACTTGTGCTCGGCGAAATCCGTCGGTACACCTGGCATGTCCTTGGGAGACCATGCGAAGATGTCCCGATTCTCACGGAGGAAATCGACGAGCTCGCCTTCCTATTTGCTGTCGAGGTTTGCACCTACGACGGCGTACCTCTCTGGGTGCTCCGGATCCAAGGGTATCTTCTTTGTCTCTTTGGCCGGCTTGAACGAACCTTCGGCTTCCGACTCCTTCGGGTCGGGCGATATCTCCGGCTGCTTGCCGGCCATCGCCACAACTCGCTCAAGGAGTCGCTTCTCGGCTGCAATCACCAGGGACTCGGCCAGCCGACTGCTCTCGGCCGCGCAAGCGGACGACTTCCGGTAGTCGCCGGCCACAGTCAGAATTCCCCTGGAACTGGGCATCTTCATCTTGAGGTAGGCGTAGTGGGGGACCGCCATGAACTTGGCCAAGGCGGGCCGGCCAAGTAGCGCATGGTATGGGCTCTCAAGGTCCACTACCTCAAACCAAACAGACTCTCTTCGGAAGTGATCTTTGTCCCCAAAGAGGACGTCAATCAGGATCTTGCCGATTGGTGAGCAGGAAAGCCCAGGAACAATGCCGTGGAACACAGTCCGGCTGTTCTGAAGCTGTCTCTGCTTGATTCCTAACTTCTCCATGGTGTCCTTGTACAGGATGTTGATGCTGCTGCCCCCATCTATCAGAACTCGCGAGAAACGCGCGGCCCGTTTGTCCGTGGCAAAGGTGGCGTCCAGGACCAAGGCGTAGGAGCCCGGACTCGGCATCACTTCTGGGTGGTCAGCCCTGCTCCAGCTGATGGGCCTCTCAGACCAGTGCATGAACTCTGGCGTCTCTGAGGCTACTGCGTTCACCTCTTGTCGCTGCAGCCGCCTGCTGCGTCGATCATCAGCCACACTGGTGAACACCACGTAGGCTCCATGCTCTTCAGGGTATTCGTCTTGTACTGCGCCGACTGGCCTGACTGCCGGCTGCTGGGGCGGAGGCGGAGGCGGCTGCCCAGCAGGCGGGGTGGCAGGAGGCCGTCTCCCTTGGCGATCCTGGTGAGCCAGTGGCACTTCCGGGTGGTGTGATTCGATGGCTTCGCACCGCTATGGAACTTGCAAGGTCCATCCAAGGTCTGCTCGTAGGAGAAGGCCGGCAACCAGTTCGGCTTGCCGCCTTTCTGTCGCTTGGGCGAAGGCTGCTCTTCTGGCTGCGGGGCTTCAACGGTCGCGACCTGCCGGCTGCTGGAAGCCGGCTGCAGGGCCTTGCGCTTGTTGTCGCCCTGCTGTTGTTGCCGGCCGACGTCTGCCGCCGGGGTTCTTGGAGCCTGAGGAGCTACTTTGCCAGTCGTGCTGATTTGAATTTCCGTCTTCATGGAGGAGTCGGCCGTAGCGTACTTGTCCGCTATGATCAGCAGCTCGTCGAGGGTTTCTGGCTCGTCGCAGAGGAGCTTGTGCTTGAGGAGGGTGCCTTCTCGGCACCCGGCTGTGAAGTACTCGATGGCCTGCACCTCGTGCACGCCCTCGCAGGAGTTCCGGAGCTCAGCCCAACGCGTGAGGTAGTCGCGAGTCGACTCGTCAGGACCTTGCACGCACAAGGAGAGCTGACGAGGCTTGGGAGGACGCTTGTACGTGCTGGTGAAGTTGCGGACGAATGCTTCGGTGAAGTCGACCCAGCTGTTGATGCTGCGGGGCTTTAGGCTGTTCAGCCATGTCCGGGCCGTGCCCTGGAGCATGAGCGGAACGTACTTTACGGCGACACGCTTGTTGCCGTTTGCTATGCTGACAGCCGTGGAGTAGTCGACTAGCCAGTCTTCCGGCTTCACGGAGCCGGTATACTTGGGCGTGTCTCTTGGGAGCGTGAACCCTCTGGGAAAGGGCTCGTCCCGAATGCGGGGCCCGAAACAAGGCGGACCCAGCTCGTCTTCTTCTTCCAGCGCCAGGGACCGGTGAAGTCGGTCGATCCGGTGGCGGGCGTCATTCTCTCCAACTCCCTCTCGGCGGCCAAGGCGGTCACCGAGAGTCGGATGGTCAACAGGCGGCGGGGAGACTCGCCTCTCCTTGCGGGGAGGGGGAGGCGGACAGTCGTCCCGTCGTTCCACTGCTCTCGGGCGGCCGTCTCGGTCGCGCTCTATGGTAATCCGAGTCCGACTGTGGCTGACAGCCGGCTCCTTGTCCTTTCTTCCTCGGGCACCGCCAGTCGGCGTCCGAGACGTCGCGCCTTGATCTCGGTGCGGGTCGTCGTTTGGCCGCTGCGGCGCCTCCGTGCGGCAGCCGGCCTCGTTCTGCGCGGCGGCCGCGTCGAGGAGCCGCTGGACTCGCTCCATCATGAGGCGGCGCTCTTCGCCCTCAAAATTGTCCAGCTCATCCGCCGCTGCCTGGGCGGCTCGGATGTTCTCCGCTGGCGTGGCATACACAGGGCGGCTAGCCCCAAACAGGCTGGCGATGGCTACGCCGCGCTGCTGAACCGCGCCAAGGCGGCTGGGCCCTGCCGGGGCCGGCGAGCCGCCAACAGCGCGATCCATCTCCCGCTGGTAAGCTTCTGACAAGCGTCTTATGCTGGCTAGCTTCTTCGCGCCTTCAACAAGCTGAAGGCGGCGCGCTTCTAACGTCTCTGCGTCAGCATCTTCCGGAATGGGCGCAGCTAGGTCTTGCAGCGCCGCGCCGAGTGAGTCGGGTGCCCTTCCACCAGGGAACTCGTCATGACTGATGACCAACACCTGAGTGACGGTGCTTCCGTCACTCTCCGTGCGGGGGAGAGGTTCGTCATAGACCACCATGTTGGTGGGGAACGCGTCGACCGACGTGGTGTCGGAGTCGACCAGCATCGGGTCGGTGGAGCCTACGGACTCCAAGTCTACGGCAGGCTCGCCGGAAACGTGGAGTTGATCGAGGAGGCCCGCGAGGAGGTTTTCGGGGCCGCCTGCGCCTGCGTCAGACGCAGGTTCGTCGGAGAGGCGGACCTCGCCGACAAGTTCGGCCAAGGAGCTGGCTGCGCAGGCGATCTCAACGCCGCGCAGCGCGTCGACGCAAACTTCGTCTGGCGTGCCTGGTTGGCTGCGCTCGCCAGGGAGGAAAAGGGTTCCCGTCCAGAATAGATCTCTGGACGGCGGCACACCACGCCCCATGGTGGGCGCCAAATGTCGGGGGTTTGGTGCGACATATGCCAACGGATGGCTTATCATGGTGGGGGCGAGTAGAACGTCGCCGGTGCCTGGAAACGGGATGAGGCGAAGACATGCACGCCGGCGAAATCTTACCCAGCTTCGGGGCTCTCGGGGAGATAATACCCCTACTGCTGCTCCTGCGGGGTCTCCGCATGATCACTATGGTCAAGTGTTTACACGGTTGCTCCTTGAGCTGTGTCTTGGTGTTAGGAGAGGGCAAGGCTAGATCTCTCCTTCTATCTGTATGGTATAGAACTACTGGGATCCAACCCTTTGCATGGGTGCCCTGGGGTTTATATAGGCCTACCCCAGGGTACAATGGTAATTTAGGACTAGGCACGCGCCAGCCGTCAGTGCCTCCACCCTCCGACTTCTCCGCCGGCTGCTGGGCCCGCCGCCTGGTGGGCCCCCCGACTGGTCTGGTACGGAGCCCGCCCTCCAGGACGCAGTCTTCGACAGGCCGCGTTACGCGCAAGTCGGCCCTGAGATTAGCAACGTAGGCGGTGCTCTGTGTCTGTCCACTGCTGCTGGGGTCGGAACTGCCGCAACATAGAGGAAGTAGTCGTACATCTTCCCGATCCGACCGATCCAAGCACCATTACTCCGGCACCTCCGAGTTCTTAGCACACGTACAGCTCGATGACGATCCCCGGGCTCCGATCCAGCAAAGCATCGGGGAGGAGTTCCGTCAGCACGACGGCGTGGTGACGATCTTGATGTTCTACCGTCGCAGGGCTTCGCCTAAGCACCGCTACAATATGATCGAGATGGAATATGGTGGCAGGGGGCACCACACACGGCTAAGGAACGATCTCAAGGATCAACTTGTGTGTCTAGAGGTGCCCCCCTGCCCCCGTATATAAAGTATCCAAGGGGGAGGGGGCGGCCGGCCAAGAGGAGGGCGCATGAGGAGTCCTACTCCTACCGGGAGTAGGACTCCCCCCCAATCCTAGTTAGAATAGGATTCCCCGAGGGGGAAAGAGGGAGAGGGGGGCCGGCCACCTCTCCTTGTCCTAATAGGACTAGGCGAGGGGGGGGGAGGCGCGCGGCCCACCTTGGGCTGCCCCTTTCTCCTTTCCACTAAAGCCCACTAAGGCCCATATAGCTCCCGGGGGGTTCCGGTAACCTCCCGGTACTCCGGTAAAATCTCGATTTCACCCGGAACACTTCCGATATCCGAACATAGGCTTCCAATATATTAATCTTTATGTCTCGACCATTTCAAGACTCCTCATCATGTCCGTGATCACATCCGGGACTCCGAACTAACTTCGGTACATCAAAATGCATAAACTCATAATAACTGTCATCGTAACGTTAAGCATGCGGACCCTACGGTTCGAGAACAATGCAGACATGACTGAGACACATCTCCGGTCAATAACCAATAGCGGGACCTGGATGCCCATATTGGCTCCTACATATTCTACGAAGATCTTTATCGGTCAGAACGCATAACAACATACGTTGTTCCCTTTGTCATCGGTATGTTACTTGCCCGAGATTCGATCGTCGGTATCCAATACCTAGTTCAATCTCGTTACCGGCAAGTCTCTTTAATCGTTCTGTAATACATCTTCTCACAACTAACATATTAGTTGTAATGCTTGCAAGGCTTATGTGATGTGCATTACCGAGAGGGCCCAGAGATACCTCTCCGATAATCGGAGTGACAAATCCTAATCTCGAAATACGCCAACCCAACATGTACCTTTGGAGACACCTGTAATGCTCCTTTATAATCACCCAGTTACGTTGTGACGTTTGGTAGCACCCAAAGTGTTCCTCCGGCAAACGGGAGTTGCATAATCTCATAGTCATAGGAACATGTATAAGTCATGAAGAAAGCAATAGCAACATACTAAACGATCGGGTGCTAAGCTAATGGAATGGGTCATGTCAATCACATCATTTTCCTAATGATGTGATCCCATTAATCAAATAACAACTCTTTTGTTTATGGTTAGGAAACATAACCATCTTCGATTAACGAGCTAGTCTAGTAGAGGCATACTAGTGACACTTTGTTTGTCTATATATTCACACAAGTATTATGTTTCCGGTTAATACAATTCTAGCATGAATAATAAACATTTATCATGATATAAGGAAATAAATAATAACTTTATTATTGCCTCTAGGGCATATTTCCTTCAGTCTCCCACTTGCACTAGAGTCAATAATCTAGTTCACATCGCCATGTGATTTAACAGCAATAGTTCACATCACCATGTGATTAACACCCATAGTTCACATCGATATGTGATCAACACCCAAAGGGTTTACAAGAGTCAGTAATCTAGTTCACATCGCTATGTGATTAACACACAAAGAGTACTAAGGTGTGATCATGTTTTGCTTGTGAGAGAATCTTAGTCAACGGGTCTGCCATATTCAGATCCACATGTATTTTACAAATTTCTATGTCAACAGTGCTCTGCATGGAGCTACTCTAGCTAATTGCTCCCACTTTCAATATGTATCTAGACCGAGACTTAGAGTCATCTAGATTAGTGTCAAAACTTGCATCGGCATAACCCTTTATGACGAACCTTTTTGTCACGTCCATAATCGAGAAACATATCCTTATTTCACTAAGGATAATTCTGACCGATGTCCAGTGATCTACTCCTAGATCACTATTGTACTCCCTCGCCAAATTAGTGCAGGGTATACAATAGATCAGGTATACAGCATGACATACTTTATAGAACCTATGGCCAAGGCATAGGGAATGACTTTCATTCTCTTTCTATCTTCTGCCGTGGTCGAGCTTTGAGTCTTACTCAACTTCACACCTTGTAATACAGGCAAGAACTCTTTCTTTGACTGCTCCATTTTGAACTACTTCAAAATCTTGTCAAGGTATGTACTCATTGAAAAAACTTATCAAGCGTCTTGATCTATCTCTATAGATCTTGGAGCTCAATATGTAAGCAGCTTCACCGAAGTCTTTCTTTGAAAAACTCCTTTCAAACACTCCTTTATGCTTTACAAAATAATTCTACATTATTTCCGATCAACAATATGTCATTCACATATACTTATCAGAAATGCTGTAGTGCTCCCACTCACTTTCTTGAAAATACAGGCTTCACCGCAAGTCTGTATAAAACTATATGCTTTGATCAACTCATCAAAGCGTATATTCCAACTCCGAGATGCTTGCACCAGTCCACAGATGGATCGCTGGAGTTTGCACATTTTGTTAGCACCTTTCGGATTGACAAAACCTTCTGGTTGCATCATATACAACTCTTCTTTAATAAATCCATTAAGGAATGCAGTTTTGTTTATCCATTTGCCAGATTTCATAAAATGCGGCAATTACTAACATGATTCGGACAGACTTAAGCATCGCTATGGGTGAGAAGGTCTCATCGTAGTCAATCCCTTGAACTTGTCGAAAACCTTTTGCGACAAGTCGAGCTTTGTAGACAGTAACATTACCGTCAGCGTCAGTCTTCTTCTTGAAGATCCATTCATTCTCAATCGCTTGCCGATCATCGGGCAAGTCAACCAAAGTCCATACTTTGTTCTCATACATGGATCCCATCTCAGATTTCATGGCTTCAAGCCATTTTGCGGAATCTGGGCTCACCATCGCTTCTTCATAGTTCGTAGGTTCATCATGATCTAGTAGCATGACTTCCAGAACAGGATTACCGTACCACTCTGGCGCGGATCTCACTCTGGTTGATCTACGAGGTTCAGTAGTATCTTGATCTGAAGTTTCATGATCATTATCATTAGCTTCCTCACTAACTGGTGTAGGTGTCACTGGAACAGTTTTCTGTGATGTACTACTTTCCAATAAGGGAGAAGGTACGATTACCTTATCAAGTTTTTTACTTTCTTCCCACTCACTTCTTTCGAGAGAAACTTCTTCTCTAGAAAGTTTCCGAATTTAGCAACAAAAGTCTTGCCTTCGGATCTGTGATAGAAGGTGTATCCAATAGTTTCCTTTGGATATCCTATGAAGACACATTTCTCCGATTTGGGTTTGAGCTTATCAGGTTGAAACTTTCTCACATAAGCATTGCAACCTCAAACTTTAAGAAACGACAGCTTAGGTTTCTTGCCAAACCATAGTTCACACAGTGTCGTCTCAACGGATTTAGATGGTGCCCTCTTTAACATGAATGCAGTTGTCTCTAATGCATAACCCCAAAACGATAGTGGTAGATCGGTAAGAGACATCATAGATTGCACTATATCCAATAAAGTACGGTTATGACGTTCGGACACACCATTATGCTGTGGTGTTCCATGTGGCATGAGTTTGTGAAACTATTCCACATTGTTTTAATTGAAGACCAAACTCGTAACTCAAATATTTGTCTCCGCGATCAGATCGTAGAAACTTTATTTTCTTGTCACGATGATTTTCTACTTCACTCTGAAATTCTTTGAACTTTTCAAATATTTCAGACTTATGTTTCATCAAGTAGATATACCCATATCTGCTCAAATCATCTGTGAAGTTCAGAAAATAATGATACTTGTCGTGAGCCTTAACACTCATCGGACCGCATACATCAGTATGTATTATTTCCAATAAGTCAGTTGCTCGCATCCGGAGAAACGGAATCTTAGTCATCTTGCCCATGAGGCATGGTTGCAAGCATCAGGTGATTCATAATCAAGTGATTCCAAAATCCCATCAGCATGGAGTTTCTTCATGCGCTTTACACCAATATGACCTAAACGACAGTGCTACAAATAAGTTGCACTATCATTATTAACTTTGCATCTTTTGGTTTCAATATTATGATTATGTGTATCACTACGATCGAGATCCAACGAACTATTTTCATTGGGTGTGTAACCATATAAGGTTTTATTCATGTAAACAGAACAACAATTTATTCTCTTACTTAAATGAATAACCGTATTACAATAAACATGATCAAATCATATTCATGCTCAACGCAAACACCAAATAACACTTATTCAGGTTCAACACTAATCCCGAAAGTATAGGGAGTGTGCGATGATGATCATATCAATCTTGGAACCACTTCCAACACACATCGTCACTTCACCCTTAACTAGTCTCTGTTTATTCTGCAACTCCCGTTTCGAGTTACTAATCTTAGCAACTGAACTAGTATCAAATACTGAGGGGTTGCTATAAACACTAGTAAAGTACACATCAATAACATGTATATCAAATATACTTATGTTCACTTTGCCATCCTTCTTATCTGCCAATCACTTGGGGTAGTTCCGCTTCCAGTGACCAGTCCCTTTGCAGTAGAAACACTTAGTCTCAGGCTTAGGACCAGACTTGGGCTTCTTCACTTGAGCAGCAACTTGCTTGCTGTTCTTCTTGAAGTTCCCCTTCTTCCCTCTGCCCTTTTCTTGAAACTAGTGGTCTTGTCTACCGTCAACACTTGATGTTTTTCTCGATTTCTACCTTCGTCAATTTCCGCATTACGAAGAGCTTGGGAATCGTTTCCGTTATCCCTTGCATATCATAGTTCATCACGAAGTTCTACTAACTTGGTGATGGTGACTAGAGAATTCTGTCAATCACTATCTTATCTGGAAGATTAACTCCCACTTGATTCAAGCGATTGTAGTACTCAGACAATCTGAGCATATGCCCACTAGTTGAGCGATTCTCCTCCATCTTTTAGCTATAGAACTTGTTGGAGACTTCATATCTCCCAACTCGGGTATTTTCTTGAAATATTAACTTCAACTCCTGGAACATCTCATATGGTCCATGACGTTCAAAACGTCTTTGAAGTCCCGATTCTAAGCCATTAAGCATGGTGCACTAAACTATCAAGTAGTCATCATATTGAGCTAGCCAAACGTTCATAACGTCTACATCTGCTCCTGCAATAGGTCTGTCACCTAGAGGTGCATCAAGGACATAATTCTTCTGTGCAGCAATGAGGATAAACCTCAGATCACGGATCCAATCCGCATCATTGCTATTAACATCTTTCAACACAATTTTCTCTAGGAACATATCAAAATAAACACAGGGAAGCAACAACGCGAGCTATTGATCTACAACATAATTTGCAAAATACTACCAGGACTAAGTTCATGATAAATTTAAGTTCAATTAATCATATTACTTAAGAACTCCCACTTAGATAGACATCCCTCTAATCCTCTAAGTGATCACGTGATCCAAATCAACTAAACCATGTCCGATCATCACGTGAGATGGAGTAGTTTCATTGGTGAACATCACTATGTTGATCATATCTACTATATGATTCACGCTCGACCTTTCGGTCTCCGTGTTTCGAGGCCATATCTGTATATGCTTGGCTCATCAAGTATAACCTGAGTATTCCGCGTGTGCAACTGTTTTGCACCCGTTGTATTTGAACATAGAGCCTATCACACCCAATCATCATGTGGTGTCTCAGCACGAAGAACTTTCGCAACGGTGCATACTCAGGGAGAACACTTCTTGATAATTAGTGAGAGATCATCTTAAAATGCTACCGTCAAACTAAGCAAAATAAGATGTATAAAAGATAAACATCATATGCAATCAAATATGTGACATGATATGGCCATCATCATCTTGCTTCTTTGATCTCCATCTCCAAAGTACTGTCATGATCTATATCGTCACCGGCATGACACCATGATCTCCATCATCTTGATCTATATCAATGTGTCGTCGCGTGGTCGTCTCGCCAACAATTGCTCTTGCAACTATTGCTATCGCATAGCGATAAAGTAAAGCAATTATTGGACGCTTGCATCTCATGCAATAGAGAGACAACCATAAGGATTTTGCCAGTTGCTGATAACTTCAACAAAACATGATCATCTCATACAACAACTTATATCTCATCACGTCTTGACCATATCACATCACAACATGCCCTGCAAAAACAAGTTAGACGTCCTCTACTTTGTTGTTGCAAGTTTTACGTGGCTGCTACGGGCTTAAGCAAGAACCAATCTCACCTACGCATCAAAACCACAACGATAGTTTGTCAATTTGACTCCGTTTTAACCTTCGCAAGGACCGGGCGTAGCCACACTCAGTTCAACTAAAGTTGGAGAGACAGTCGCCCGCAAGCCACCTATGTGCAAAGCACGTCGGGAGAACCGGTCTCGCGTAAGCGTACACGTAATGTTGGTCCGGGTCGTCTCGTCCAACAATACCGCCGAACCAAAGTATGACATGCTGGTAGGCAGTATGACTTATATCGCCCACAACTCACTTGTGTTCTACTCGTGCATATAACATCAAACCATAAAACCTAGGCTCGGATGCCACTGTTGGGGAACGCAGTAATTTCAAAAAATTTCCTACGCACACGCAAGATCATGGTGATGCATAGCAACGGAGGGGAGAGTGTTGTCTACGTACCCACGCAGACCGACTGCGGAAGCATTGACGCAACGTAGAGAAAGTAGTCGTACGTCTTCCCGATCCGACCGATCCAAGCACCGTTACTCCGACACCTCCGAGTTCTTAGCACACGTACAGCTCGATGACGATCCCCGGGCTCCGATCCAGCAAAGCGTCGGGGAGGAGTTCCGTCAGCACGACGGCGTGGTGACGATCTTGATGTTCTACCGTTGCAGGGCTTCGCCTAAGCACCGCTACAATATGATCGAGGTGGAATATGGTGGCAGGGGGCACCTCACACGGCTAAGGAACGATCTCAAGGATCAACTTGTGTGTCTAGAGGTGCCCCCCTGCCCCCGTATATAAAGGATCCAAGGGGGAGGGGGCGGCCGGCCAGGAGGAGTCCTACTCCTACCGGGAGTAGGACTCCCCCCAATCCTAGTTGGAATAGGATTCCCCGAGGGGGGAAGAGGGAGAGGGGGGCCGGCCACCTCTCCTTGTCCTAATAGGACTAGGGGAGGGGGGAGGCGCGCGGCCCACCTTGGGCTGCCCCTTTCTCCTTTCCACTAAAGCCCACTAAGGCCCACATAGCTCCCGGGGGGTTCCGGTAACCTCCCGGTACTCCGGTAAAATCTCGATTTCACCCGGAACACTTCCGATATCCAAACATAGGCTTCCAATATATCAATCTTTATGTCTCGACCATTTCGAGACTCCTCGTCATGTCCGTGATCACATCCGGGACTCCGAACTAACTTCGGTACATTAAAATGCATAAACTCATAATAATTGTCATCGTAACGTTAAGCGTGCGGACCCTACGGTTCGAGAACAATGCAGACATGACTGAGACACATCTCCGGTCAATAACCAATAGCGGGACCTGGATGCCCATATTGGCTCCTACATATTCTACGAAGATCTTTATCGGTCAGACCGCATAACAACATACGTTGTTCCCTTTGTCATCGGTATGTTACTTGCCCGAGATTCGATCGTCGGTATCCAATACCTAGTTCAATCTCGTTACCGGCAAGTCTCTTTACTCGTTCCGTAATACATCATCTCACAACTAACATATTAGTTGTAATGCTTGCAAGGCTTATGTGATGTGCATTACCGAGAGGGCCCAGAGATACCTCTCCGACAATCGGAGTGACAAATCATAATCTCGAAATACGCCAACCCAACATGTACCTTTGGAGACACCTGTAATGCTCCTTTATAATCACCCAGTTACGTTGTGACGTTTGGTAGCACCCAAAGTGTTCCTCCAGCAAACGGGAGTTGCATAATCTCATAGTCATAGGAACATGTATAAGTCATGAAGAAAGCAATAGCAACATACTAAACGATCGGGTGCTAAGCTAATGGAATGGGTCATGTCAATCACATCATTTTCCTAATGATGTGATCCCGTTAATCAAATAACAACTCTTTTGTTTATGGTTAGGAAACATAACCATCTTCGATTAACGAGCTAGTCTAGTAGAGGCATACTAGTGACACTTTGTTTGTCTATATATTCACACAAGTATTATGTTTCCGGTTAATACAATTCTAGCATGAATAATAAACATTTATCATGATATAAGGAAATAAATAATAACTTTATTATTGCCTCTAGGGCATATTTCCTTCAGAGCCGACAGGCCGCGTCCGCCGCGGGCGGGTCTTGCCGCCTGCTGATTACTGTAGCCGTGCTCCTGATGATGCAAGCTCGGTCATGGGGTCGTGGCAACAGCCCCGCCGCTTGGCGGGCGATCATTGTGGCCACTCCCCATCTCTTCTTGATTAATGGCGCATGGGGCCCCGGGGGAGGGCTCGGCCGACTCCCCCGGGCCGACTCCCGACGGGCCCGACTGGCGGTTCTCCCGCCGTCTCCTGAGGTCTCGCTGGCTGGTGGGCCCCTGCTGCCCCCAGGCCGTACAGACAGGCCGTCGTGGGTGCAGGATCAGGTACAGTGGTGCTGATGTCAGGACCGGCTGGGCAACAGTGCCACGCTGCAGGGAGATCTTCCCAAGTACGGCGCGCTGTAGCCATGCCTGCCCTTGGTAAGGGGCGGGGAGTGGGCTTCATTGTAGCCACGCCCCTGCCCCGTCCCCCTCGATGAAGTCACGGTTTGTTGGAGTCGCCGGCCGACTCCCCAAAGCCGGCTTCTCTGGAAGTCGCCCCCGGGACTCGGCCGTGAGCGGGCAGTCGGCCGCCTTGCCGTAGACTCCCCAGGAGGCGGCTCTTCGCCCTGTGGTCTTGAGGGGCGCTGCCTGCCCCGATGTCTTGAAAAGTTATGGGCCTCGAGTGGGCCTACCCGCGGCCCATTACTCCGACATCACTGTTGTAGGTTAACCAGGCGTGCCGAACTGTCGTCATGTACTTGCTCCGTTTCAATGTTGTTCCCCCCATTCCCCCCGCGTCGTCCGCTCTCGGGCGACTCGGGGGCACAACCCTAGTCGCCCGCCGGTTCCCCGCCGCCCCTCCTCCTCCCCCGCCGCCGCCGGCAGCCGTCGCCGGGCTTTCCCGCGCGGCGGTAGGCGGCGGTGGGGCTTCCCCGTACGCCCGCCTCGGCCTCTGGAGACCCCCCTCCCCGCATCAGAAGACGCCGCCGCCCGCTTCTTGCCAGCTCTCTGCGGCGGTCGCCCCCTCCCGATCCGGTGCGGGGGCCTCCTGACGGCGCCGCCCATCAGATCAGGCCGGCTCGGCCCTGGATCGGGGCGCTCCTCCGATCTGGCGGCTGGTGAGCCGGGGTTCGCCGGATCCGCCCGGATCTGGCCGGCGTGGCCCTGCCTCGTCCTGCCCGGCTTGGGTCGCGATGTGGTGCTCCCTGGTGGCGGCGGTATGGGTCTTTCTCCATGGTTCGACGGGATGTGTGCGGTGGGTGGATGCCGGGGTAGCGGCCTCGGGTGGTGTGGATGGCGTTGCCTCTGCGGGCGATGACCGTGGGTGCTGGTGGTTCGCGACTTCGGTAGCGCGGGCGGCGAAGTCTCGGTGGACGTCTACTACAGTGGGTCGGGGTGCCCCGTCACCCGGCGTGCCTGCTTCGATGAAGTCGAATGCCTTCTTCGGCTGCGTGCGCTCCTCTGGCCAGGTCTTTGGCCGAGTGGATGGGATGGGGGCGGGACCGGGGGAAACCCTTGGCCGTCGGCGGAGGCCACGACAATGGCGACGCCTTTGCTGGGCATCGGTTCCCTTCTTGGAGGCCTTGTCGAGGTCCTCTCCCATCTTTCACTGTGCTCTCCTTTTGGGCGAAAGCTCTAGTTCCCCTTGTGGGCGACGGCGCCGTACCCTCGTCGTGCTCCTTCTTGAAGGCGTCGCCTCGGGTTCCCGGAAGCACGGTGGGCGCTTTGCGGTGCGTGTGAGGTGTTTGGCGGCGACAATGTGTGCAACGTTTCATCTATTCTACCGCCGGTCTTCATCTTGTGGTAGCGCTCCTTCGGCTTGGAGATGGACTGGCATAGGTGGTGGTCGTCATTTGGCGTCATGTGGTGTCGATGGCGGAGGAACCTGCCAAGGTTGGTACCTCAATCTGCTCTGAAGATGGACAAGTGGAAGATGGTGGCGATGACACATGTGAGTGCGTCGGACTGGATTGTGCCCCGGACCCGGTATGTGGCTCGGTCGGGGCTTCCAGCTTTAGATGTTAGGCTTAGGTGAGAGGACCGGGTATATGGCCCAGCTTGCACTCCTTCATCATATGGATAGGAGTAGCGGCATAGGTTGCCAAGATGGCGGATTCGGACATATTGTTGTACTACTTTGTAAGGTCCTCGAGAATAATCAATAAAATGGCCGCATGCATCTCCCAGATGCAGAGGCCGGGGTCATCCTCCTTTTTCTAAAAAAACTTGCTCCGTTTTAAAATAGATGTCGTCGGTTCAGTATAAAGTTGTACTAAATCAGCGACACTTATTCGACGAACTGTCATGTCCAAAACAGATGAGCAGGAAACACAGTAGCAAAATGCTCCGGAGTAGCTCGGAGTTGGTGATTCTGCAAGGTTTTCACAGGAACCATTTGTGAAAGAAGCAGGCGAACGGACCGAGGATACAAGACCCAAGGTACTTGCCATGTCAACCTCAGATTCAGGACCGGGCCAGAGGCGGTGAACAGTGGAGTGAGTGTTGAGAGAGATGCATCTGCATGCAAGGAGACAGGCGGCCTGCGCGTGAGTGAGCTGAGCTGGTGCGCACGCAATTGGGCGTGAGTGTCGTCCGTCCACCTCCAATGCCAGCCCCGCATCGCCTGTCCCGTCCTCTTCCTCCTCCCTCCCTCGCGCCGCAACCGACGAATCCTCCCCCAGACTTCCACATGGCCTCTCTCTCTCTCTCCCTCTTTCCCTCTCACATCACATGCACCTACCATAACCAATTTACTATCAATCAATCCCTAACCTCCTCCTCTCGCTTTCTCTAATCACGCACTAATCAATCGAGCGAAAGTGAAGCCTCAACGCACCACTCTCCCTCCCCTTTTCAAGTCCACTGCACCGACGGTTTCATCCAATCCAACTACCGCGCTCCCCTTTTCTTTAGTGAGCTGCCGTGCAGCTCCGCCTCCCACATCAAAGCTCACCCCATCTCCTCTCCTCCCTCCCTCCTCCCCTGCTCGCCACTCTGCTCAACCAAGCAGATCCAAGCAGCAGCAGAGCGCCGGAGGGACGCCAGGATGCACGCCAAGACGGACTCGGAGGTGACGAGCCTGGCTCCATCCTCCCCAGCGCGCTCCCCGCCGCGCGCGGCCAACAACAACCCCAACTCCGGCGGGGGCGGTGGGGTGATGCGCGGCTCGGTGTACTACGTGCAGAGCCCGTCGCGGGACTCGCACGACGGCGAGACCACCACCAAGGGGGCCACGTCGGTGCACTCCACGCCCGCGCTCAGCCCCATGGCGTCCCCCCGCCACTCCCACTCCTCCGTCGGCCGCGACTCCTCCTCCAGCCGCTTCTCCCGCGGCGGTGCCCACCACAAGGACAAGTCGGCGGGGCGCAAGGGCGCGCCGCCGGGGAAGGGGTGGCAGGAGATCGGGGTCATTGAGGAGGAGGGGCTGCTGGACGAGGAGGACCAGCGCCGCCCCATGCCCAAGCGCTGCAAGTACTGCCTCATCTTTGTGGGTGGATTTGCGGTGCTCTTCACCTTCTTCGCCCTCGTCCTCTGGGGCGCCAGCCGCTCCCAGAAGCCGCAGATCGCCATGAAGGTACCTTTCTTTCTCTTTCTTCTTGCTTGCTTTCTTGATTGATGCGTTTGGATCTGGAGCTGACGGTTGATTTTGGTGGAAATGAAACGAAAAACAGAGCATCACTTTCGAGAACTTCATCATCCAGGCGGGCACGGACGCGTCGCTGGTGCCGACGGACATGGCCACCACCAACGCCACCGTCAAGTTCACCTACAAGAACACCGGCACCTTCTTCGGCATCCACGTCACCGCCGACCCCTTCACGCTCTCCTACTCCCAGCTCAACCTCGCCGCCGGAGACGTAAGCCTTCCATCTCTTTCTTCCTTCCTTCCCATCTGGATCTCCAGATCCAAGAACGAAACTGACCACATCTGTGTGTGCAGCTCAAGAAGTTCTACCAGGGGCGGAGCGGGCGGCGGACGGCGAGCGTGAACGTCAAGGGGAACAAGGTGCCGCTGTACGGCAGCGGGCCGACGCTGATGGCGCAGCCGGCGGGGGGCAAGGGCGGCGCCGGCAAGGTGATCCCGGTGCCGATGGTGCTGCGGACGACGGTGCGGTCGCAGGCCTACGTGCTGGGGGCGCTGGTGAAGCCCCGCTTCACCAAGGAGGTGGAGTGCAAGGTGGTGATGAACCCCGCCAAGCTCAACAAGCCCGTCTCGCTGGAGAAGGCCTGCAAATACTCATGATCTCTACTCATCATCCATCCATCAATTGGTTGGTTGATTGATCAATTGATTGAGTAATCGAATCAATTGGTTGATCGGTTGATGAGTGAATTGGTCTTCTTCTTTTTTCTCTGTGCATTTTGCTCACGTATGCCTCTTCTTTTTGTGTATCTATATATATATGTTGCCACTATAAATTATTAAGTTTTGTATCGCCGTGGTGGCTGTGACAGTGATGGACCAACAGCAGTGGAGTGATTCTTTTCGGCGTTGCATTGATCCTTATTTAATTGTTCTTGTAATTATTTGTATGTATGTGTTGTTTGCCAATGCGAAGCAAACCAAAGGCCATGTTTGTTTGAGCTACGGTTTCGGCTGCTTCAGCCGTAGATTTGTCGCGGTGGCAAAGATTGTAGCGCGAAACAAGGCGCTCACCGACGACTTAGCTATCAAAGGGTGGCCTTAGAGCATCTCTAATACATCTCGTATAAGATGCATTCTTGAAAACTCGTATAAGATGCATTGTAAACAATTTATACGGTGCGAAATTGCCCCGAGGAGAGCAGACCCCGTAAATAAAATTGTATTCCACTATAGCCATTTCTTTTTCTTTTTCCTCCCATCGGGCTCGCCCCGGTGCTGCCCATTCCCAGCCACACGTGCAGTGGAGAAGCCTGTGCCGCCCGCCCCGACCGTGCACTCCCTGCCACGCCTGCCCATCCCGATTGAGCCCGGCACCGCCCGCCGCCGCCGTGTGCGCTCCCGGGTGCCCCCCCCCCCTCCTGCCCTTCTCCGACGCCGCTCCGCCTTGATTTGGGCTGCCGGTGTCCTGCTCCGCCCTACCCGTTGACGGCCTCACCTCGGCAGTGGAGGTCGAGCCGGCGGCACCAAATTCTGGCGTGCAGCGGCTTCTTCTGACGTGCGGCGACGGATTCCGGTGAGTTTCGGGTAGATTCCGGCCAGTTCTGCAGAGGCGCGTCTGCTCCGACGAGGTTTGACCGGCTTATGGGTTGAAATGTATACTGCCTTCGAAGCTGTACATATGAGGTTCTCGAGCGAATGGATTTTCAAAGCCTTTAAAATGTTTAAGGGCCAAATGAGTTTTACGGGATCTGCTAGGCGCCGTTTTTTTCGAACGAAACTGTAAACACCTCTTTTTTTTACGGGTTTGACCGCTTTTAAGGGGTCTGCTAGAGATGCTCTCATGCTCCGGTTGCTTATTTGACAACATCCTCATGTGACCGGGTAGCACCTGCACCTTCATTGTCGGTGCTTTTGCTCATGGGGTTGTGGTTGAGGCCCATGACATGAATAACATGAACAGGGAATTCAAGGGCATGGTCATCGACATCATAAGGAATATACATAAGTAGTTTATCTGGGGCATCTTCAAGTCCCTTGCAGCCAAAGTCGTCGGTGTGTCATTGTTTGTCTAGGACGCGATCTCCTCGCACAGATTAGTGTTTTTTGCACGAGCGGTGACTTAAGGCTTTTTGGCTTATGTTCTTATACATAAACTTCGCCCCCCCCCCCCCCCCCCCCCCCTATATTGCACGATAGAGAACTTGGGAATTCAAATTAGGAGCACACAAATTGGGGTGTTGTAAATTAATCGAGCTCGAGCATATCCTGTTAGGCTTGGCTCGAGCTCGGTAGAAGCTCGAGCGATCCTAAGTTAATATCTCAACTTCATGCTAGGCTTGAGCTTGCCTCGTGCTCGGTAGAAGCTAGAGCGGGCCTAAGTTGGTCTTTGAGCTCAGATTGATAAAGATTGGTGACTAAATAATATTAACGTTTACTCATGTATAAACACAGTAAGCTCGACGATACTCTGATAGGCTTAAACTTGGATCGACCAAGTGAGCCTGCACTGGAAGAAAATAATGTTCACTTGTATGAAAATAGAGTAAGTTTGATAAATATCAAGTAAGCTAGAGCTCAGTTCGACAAAATTGCATAGGTGTATATATAAACAAGCCTTATGTAACCATTTGTGCTCGACACTGGTACGCTTGTGGGCTTGATTCCAGGTTCGAGCTCAGCTCGTTTAGGTCTCAAGTTGAGCTCGAACATATCATACAACCATATACTAGGGTGAGCGCTCATAAGGCTTTTCAAAACCACCTAGGTAAGTCAACCTTGCGCAGATTTGGTATTATGCAATATCTTCAAGGAAGTCAAGTGGAACCGTTGAGATCTAAATGTTGAAGCTTGAAATAACAATTTACACTAACCATGATTTCTCTTTTACTTTTATAATGGATATGTTGTTTATTTTGGTGTCATTTTGGTAATCAGACGTGCTTTGCTTGCTTAATCAATAAACTATGCTCTTTTCGCGAAAATGGTTCTATAATCTTTTGGTGCAATGCAACTTTGTAAATTAGTTAGTGGATTTAAAAAGCATGCTGGTTAGGTTGGTTTTGATGGAATTGGTGCCGAAGTTGCTTAATCGATAAACTATGCTCTTTTTGCAGAAAAGATTCTATGATCTTTTGGTGCTATGCAACTTTGTAAATTAGTTAGCGGATTTGAAAAGCATGTTGGTTAGGTTGGTTTTGATGAAATTGGCGCCGAAGTGAGTTAAGAGAGGCCAAGTGATTGGTATCTCCGGAATAGGTACAGGGTTTATACAGGTCGCATTGTTTTTAAGAGACAGTCGATGTAAAAATCTAGTGAAAAATCTCTGTAATCAAGATAACAAGATGGTGGATTGAAGGACATACTACTAGTGACATTTCATCCAATCTAGAAGTATCACTTTGTTCACAACTAAAAACGATAGTCTTGTACTTAAGAATTCTTTGACAATTTATTTGCTAGATACATACACTCTAAAGACTCTACCAAGTTTTATAGATATCTAATGATCTTATGTGAAAAGATACAAACATACACACAATGTGATAAGTATTGGCTTCTCTACTTCGCAACGAAATCCGCTACAATTGTAGAGGTTTTTAAACATCCCAAAGTAAACAAAAAATGCTTACACTAAAATATAGTTCCATTTTAGCACCAGAAAATATATTTATAATGGTAAATATTGAAATGGTATGTTAAATATGTAGGCAATATAAATTAGTGTGTTAACACTGTTATTTTTCTTATTATACCTAAACTATATTGTTTAATATATTATATTGAATTATGTATAACAATATAAATAAGATATCTTTTGCGACTAGATAAGTTATCACAAAGTAAAATAGTTCGGTATAAATATGCCAGAACCAAGATTTTGGTTACCGAATGGGACAATGTTTTTCAAGGGGCATAGATGAACACGATTACTACAAAAATCCTGAGTAAATTTTGAATGAAAATTTTGAATTCAAATTTTTATTTACCAAGCTTCATTACGAGATCCCGGCTTTTCGATGGGTAAATCACCTGATGAAAGATGAACAAAAGGGTATGATATGGACCTTAAGAATATCTGATTTTCTGTAGGTGATGTGGAAGACCATGCTTCCTGGTATTTTGAAAAATCAGGTGTTTTCACAGTAAAAAGTGCCTACAAGCCGGCGGCAGACCTAAAATCTTCAATTTCGAAGCAGACGTCCAACTCCACGAGCAAGACTGGGGATCGCAGCATGTGAAAATACTTGAATGGAGAACGAAACTGCCAAACAAAATTAAAGTTTTGGCTTAAAGAGTTGCTACGAGTACTTTGGCCACAAAACGGAACAAATACAGAAGAACAGTCACCGACCATGATAATATTTTCATGATCTGTGGCAGAGAGGAGAAAGATGAGATCCATGTTGTACTTACCTGTACAAAGAGTACGGCTATACACCATGCTTTGAGAGAGTGCTGGACCTTGCCTAGTGAGAAAAGTTTCAAAAGAACAGGGCAGAACTGACGTCAGGTTCTGTTGGATGTGTGCACAAAAGAAGTGAGAATTAATATCCTTGTGTTGTTCTGGAGATCATGATACCTAAGGGATAATTGCATCCATGGATAAAGTAAAGAAACAATCATAGGAGCGGTAAACATTATTGGGCTTTATTATCCACTTTTATATTATTTTTGGGACTAACCTATTAACCGGAGGCCCAGCCCAGAATTGCTGTTTTTTGCCTGTTTTAGGGTTTCGAAGAAAAGGAATATCAAACGGAGTCCAAACGGAATGAAACCTTCGGAAACGTGATTTTCTCATCAGATAAGATCCAGGAGACTTGGACCCTCCCTCAAGAAAGCCACGAGGTGGTCACGAGGGTGGAGGCCCCCCCCAGGGCGCGCCCCCCTGCCTCGTGGGCCCCTCGAAGCTCCACCGACGTACTTCTTCCTCCTATATCTATCCACATACCCCCAAACGATCGGGGACGGAGCCAAAAACCTAATTCCACCGCCGCAACTTTCTGTATCCACGAGATCCCATCTTGGGGCCTGTTCCGGAGCTCCGCCGGAGGGGGCATCGATCACGGAGGGCTTCTACATCATCATCCAAGCCCCTCCGATGAAGTGTGAGTAGTTTACTTCAGACCTACAGGTCCATAGCTAGTAGCTAGATGGCTTCTTCTCTCTTTTTGGATCTCAATACAATGTTCTCCCCCTCTCTCGTGGAGATCTATTCGATGTAATATTCTTTTTGCGGTGTGTTTGTTGAGACCGATGAATTGTGGGTTTATGATCAAGTCTATCTATGAATAATATTTGAATCTTCTCTGAATTCTTTTATGTATGATTGGTTATCTTTGCAAGTCTCTTTGAATTATCAGTTTGGTTTGGCCTACTAGATTGGTTTTTCTTGCCATGGGAGAAGTGCTTAGCTTTGGGTTCAATCTTGCGGTGTCCTTTCCCAGTGACAGAAGGGGCAGCAAGGCACGTATTGTATTGTTGCCATCGAGGATAACAAGATGGGGGTTTTATCATATTGCATGAAACTATCCCTCTACATCATGTCATCTTGCTTAAGGTGTTACTCTGTTTTTAACTTAATACTCTAGATGCATGCTTGATAGCGGTCGATGAGTGGAGTAATAGTAGTAGATGCAGAATCGTTTCGGTCTACTTGTCTCAGATGTGATGCCTATATACATGATCATACCTAGATATTCTCATAACTATGCTCAATTCTGTCAATTGCTCAAGAGTAATTTGTTCACCCACCGTAGAATACTTATGCTCTTGAGAGAAGCCACTAGTGAGACCTATGGCCCCCGGGTCTCTTTCTCATCATATCAATCTCCATCACTTTATTATTGCTTTGCTTTTACTTTTTACTTTGCATCTCTATACCAAAAATACCAAAAATATTATTTATCATCTCTATCAGATCTCACTTTCGTAAATGACCGTGAAGGGATTGACAACCCCTAAGCGTGTTAGTTGCATTGAGCTATTGTTTTTGTGTGGGTACGAGGGACTCGAGCGTAGCCTCCTACTGGATTGATACCTTGGTTCTCAAAAACTGAGGGAAATACTTATGCTACTTTGCTGCATCATCCCTTTCTCTTCGGGAAAATTCAACGCAGTGCTCAAGAGGTAGCACATACCACACATCTAAGCATACTATAAATCCATCCATGACCACTAGATATCAATCCGTGCCGGCATGGAAACAACCCCTAGCATGCTTCAAATTCATCACAACTAGCTACTAAAATATCACAGTCACACAGATCGGAAGATCTATCCCTACCACATGGACAGATCTAGTTAGAACTAGTAGAGACGAGGGGGTGATTGAACTCACAGACTCCATCGGAGGAGCCACGGAGGAGGCGTTGGACACGTCGGAGAAGAGGAGCAGTCAATTTGCCGCCACCGTCAACTGGTCGCCGGAGCAATTGAGCCGCTTACCTCGTTGTCGATGTGGAACAGCGCCAGAGTGAAAGCTCGAGAGGGGGGGAATGGTGGCAGCCGCCGCGGTCACCCTGGCTATATAGGGCGACTAAATTGGTAGGCGGTGACACGAAATCGTCCCGCCACTTTTTCGGAGACGCGTGCGAGCTCCTGCCATCTCCCTGCTCGCAGCTGCTCAGCGCCGCGTTCCCCTCCCATGCATCGCTCGAGCCTGGCTCGCTGAAAACTGTCGATTCGGCCGTTCCTGGCAGGATTGGTCGAGCACTACTTTAAGGTTCGTGCGGGCCAAGATTTGATGCGGGCCAGGCAACCAAACAGACAGTTTTCTTCCCGGGCAGGCTTGGCTGAGCCTAATGCGAGCAACCAAACACATCATTTGTCTCCATCAACCATCAAATTATGCATGTTGCTATGCCGAGGAAGCAGAGGCTGCGACAGTGGTGCCGTGGAAGCAAGGAACAGGGGATCAACATCCATGAATCAGTCACTAGGATTTTCAACTGCTCAAAAATGGCATCGATACGTGAGATGCTTGCTCAAAAATGCTATCATTCCGTTAGATGTTTGCTCAAAAATGACATTAGACATTGTTATTTTCACGTCAAACCCATTGACCATGTTATATGACAAAAATAAGCATAGCACACATGTCAGTTCTTTTTATCTCACAATGATAAGTGTGGTCCCACTTGCCAGGAGTAAGCAAGCGAATAATTTTATAGAAAAATAAGGACGTTGTTGGGATCAAGTGGGCCCCACACTGGTTGTAGTGAGATAGAGGGAGAGTTGGCATGTTGGTCCATAGGTATTTATGTCATTATAACATGACAAAAGAGATTTGAGATCACAATAATGGTGTCCAGTGGCATTTTGAGCATGTGTCTAATAAAGCAATGTCACTTTTGAGCAGTTGAAAATCCTAATGGCAAAGCTGAGTAATGTGACACAACTGGTGGCATAAATGATAAAACCCAAAAACAATAACTTCTAAGTAAGTACTTTTTTGACATCACTAATAGGTCAGACCCGCCCGTTGGGCTAAGTTGGCAAAAGAGAAGTGCTATGTAGACATTTGGACTTGGTCTTCTTCTTTCTCCTTTTCTGTGTTCTTAATCATTTCATCAAACACGATATGTGCATCTCTTTTAAGTGGGAGTGAGAAGAAACCGTCGGCGCCTCCTCCGTCCCCGTCCCCCCCCCCCCCCCCCCCCCCCCGATTCGACATTCTGGGCAGCCTCGGCCCTGGCGGTCGTGCGCCACCTCTAGCCAACGCTGGCACTGTGCCGTCATCCGAGTGGCCCCGCGTCGTCGTTTGGTGTGTTGGAAATCGCCCACAGGATCGATTACATCAAAACACGATGAACACACGCACGCGATAACTTTTGCCAAAGGCACGTGTCGTGCCTCTTTTCTTTATCGCTTTTCTGGTTTTTTTCCACACGGTGTTACAAATCTCATGCCCGTATATACCTTCATATATATTGGACCTAGACCTACGGCTAGCAAGCCGACTCAACCTGGACTTCCAAATACAACACGGACGCACACCTAAAAACCTACCAGGACACGGACTAGTACTCTTGCCTATAATCTACTCCTAATTAATCAATCACCGGCTAGATTGAACACGATTAGCTAAACTTACTAGGACACACTACGTAGACTCCTGGCTAACTATGCTTTTTTTAAACCTAAGCATCAAGATTATTCTAACATGGTGTGCCGGTATGGGCACGGGAGAGCTGTGCTTCGTGGATTTACCATCTTGAATCCTACACCAACTCGTCCACGTGCTGAGACTAAGAGGGACACAAGCTGCCAGTAGTACTTCCTCTGTAAACTAATATAAGAGCGTTTAGATCACTAATTTAGTGATCTAAACGCTCTTATATTAGTTTACAGAGGGAGTACGTGTTTAAGTCCAACACATACGTGCTCTTGTTGCACTACTAAAACCTATATAAGCCAATCGCTAGCCCGGGCGTTCAAGGGCAAGTTCAAGTCGCCGGAGCAACAAGACTCGGTCAGGAGGAGGGGCGAGACAAGACATGGACGGGGCCACCAAATCGAGCTCCATCTCCGAGCAGCAAGAGCACGAGATGGACGGAGGCAAACCGCACCCCACGACCTCCGAGCAGCAGATCGTGGACAGGACGACTCCGGCTCCGGCTACGGAGGAGGACGACGCCGATAGTTTTGATGACTGGGACGCCGACGATATTTTCGGCGGCCCGGGGGAAGAGGAGGAGGACGGGACGGGCGAATCCATCTCCAAGCGGCAGATCAGGAGGCTCTGCAAGGATTTGTCGTCGATGCTGGATTACCTGAGGCTGGACATCGAGCCGGCCGCCCCGCTCCGGGGGACGATGGTGGGAGAAGACGACCACGATGAGAAGTCGGCGGCGGCACCGATAATCCCCTCCCTGTTAGAGCAGTTCAAGGATCTGCGCCGCCGCTTTTCCCTTTCAAGGAGTGGTACGAGGAGGAACTTTCCGGTTCAGTCCAGGCCACCTTGGTGAGCGTCCGCGTCGTCGGAGCCGGCCCATGCCCTTTCGAACACGGAGGCCGGGTTGTCTGCTCCTCGCCAATTCACGAAGTTGTGGTCATGGATCCTCAAGGCACCGTCGAGGAGGTTATCGACCCCCCTGACATCGTGCTGCTCGATTCTCGGCATTGCGATTGCGGGGAAATGCCAATGGGCAAATATGGTTTCCTCCATCTGTCAAGGCGCTTTGTTTCTGTTCAAGTGCGGAAGGAGAACTCCCAACAATACAAAGAAGCCTACTCGGAGTCGGGTGGCATTGCGGCGCAAGCTCATGTCAAGATCAGGCCCAGGCTTTGCAACATAAGTCGACACACTTGCGACCTCGGTGGCTCTCAGGTGGAGATTACCCTTGCTTGGTCAGCCATTGTTAGGACCGATTTATGTTAGTACAAGTATATGTTTGAATGTTATGGAGTAGGATACTCTTTGCCCTGTTACCTCTATCTATTTCTGTTTTTGTTCAAGTAGGCATTCGTGTATCCCATTTCAACTATTTGTGGGTCGGCTACAAATTTTCAAGTTACGTTGTGTGCCATATTGCAAAAAGAGAGTATGTTGTGTGGAGTATTTATATCTGAATTTTCAGGCTATGTTGTATGCCAACACACTAACAGGAAAACAAAACTGCATCATGCATGCACAACACAGCACTTCCATAATAATTAAAGAATGTATCCTTCTTTGTATGAACCACCATGCGTCCAGGACACCGATCTGCAGCACCAGATCATCTAACCGATAACACCTCAGCCAATCGACCACGCAAATCAAAGTTTTATCGTGCGGAGGAGCAAAAATTTCCTCTTCAGAAACAGAGACTGGTCGTTCAGAAGGTTTCAGGTGGGGAGTGAGCCTGGCCGCCCTCGAGCAGCATGCTGCGGCTGCAGTAGGACCTCGTCGTGCTCGACGATGAATGCAGGGATCGCATGTCCCCGCCGCAGGGGACAAGCTCGTTGCGGTGGACGCCGGCGCCGCCGCCCCTGCTGCTCCGGCCCGGGTAGAAGCCGCCGTCGGCGTCGTCCATGCCCTCGCCGAAGCTGCCGTTGCCGGGGTCCAGCCGCTCGGAGAACATGCGCAGCACCTGCCTGATGGACGGCCGCTGGCGCCCCTCCCGCTGCGTGCACCACTGGACGATGCCGACCGCCAGGTGCAGCTGGTCCATGTCCACCGTGTCGCGGATCGTCGGGTCCACCAGCTCCGGCGGGATCTCCCCGGACGGCGACATGTACTCCTGCGCCCACTCCACCAGGTTCTTCTTGTCCTGGATCGCCCGCCGCCCAGTGACCAGCTCCAGCAGCACCACGCCGTAGCTGTAGATGTCGCTCTTCTCCGTCAGCTCCTGAGTCACCACGTACTCAGGATCCATGTACCCTGCAGTTCATTCATTGAACAACAATGGTGTATGATTTACTGAATATTAAGGTAACCTGCTAGAAATAGTTTCGTTAGCTGGTTGCTACTGCAAAATTCACACCTGGAGTTCCGCGTATATCTGTGTTGACAGCTTCAAAGCTGATAGCACCGGTTCTCGATGCGTGCGCAAGGCCGAAATCAGCAACCTAAATATACAAGATCGAGGAGAAAATTTTCAGCACGAATCACAACCTAAATGCCATAGAGCTAGAGGTTGTCAGCATGTCACACGAGCGAACCTTGGCAACAAAGTTTTCGTCTAAGAGAATGTTGCTCGACTTGATGTCTCTGTGGCAGAGTGGAGGGTTACAGAAGAAATGGAGGTACTCCTGCAAGAACAAGGACACGTCTTAATCTCAAAATAAAAGAACAAGCACAGGTCAGCATTCACCATCATGCAGAAAAATGTAAAACATCAAAGGAAGTTATCTACAGAAGTTGTGAAATGTCAACTTAACTGACTGAAAAAATGTTTAATCCTGAATTCAAATCCAGGATACAAACAGCACAACACAATATTACTGGCTAGCAAACAAGCTTATCAACAGTGTCTGTCTTCCAACCCCACCCAGAAAGTGAGAAAACAGTAGGCAAGCACTGCCAAAGCCCCATGGTAACATGGTGGGTCCTGGTGGCTAGTGGTACCAAACCAAAGCCCCAGAATTTTTTTGTTTGCTGGGCTAAATACATTTGAACATGTAATCACTAGTCAACTTGCCATCTCAATGACTCAAAGACAGAAAGTGCAAAAGGATATTTATGGAAATGTTAGGCCAAATGGGCCAAAATCAGGTCAACAGTGTCAAATACTCCAATACATAGCTGGACCACAGGCATGGGCATTCTCATACCTGTACAAATGCCTATCCCCTATCGATGAACCAATAATTTCCACATGCCAACAACCGTTGGTTGATCCTGATTCTTGAATGCTACTGTTCAATGGCACCCCTTGAAAATAAACCGGGGGCCAAAATACTGTGCTGTTGTACGCAATAATAGTTCGAGCGATACAGACAGGGACCATCTATCTCTCTTGGAGGGGGCAAAACGCTATCATGTTGTAAATAAGATACTGCATGCTATCAGGCCATGTATACATGCAAATTGATAGGTGTGTCTGAGTAAATAAAAGGCATTTGTAAAGGCTGGCCTAGATCTGAGGGTGGTTGCTCTGAGGAGACAAGGTGGAAGAAGGGTGTCAGCTACAGTTGCTGCACTCGGGCGTGTTGGAGTAATTAATTGTTTTGTTATAATGAGAAACTCCCCTATCTGTACCCTAATTCCTAGCATTCCAGCTTGATACTTTTCATCCATATATAATACAGATTTTAATAGGTGCATTTATAGGAATTAACAGATGCAAGGAACCTACACTGAGAAAGCTGAGGAATGGTGTTCCAAGCTTAAATATCACATAATATGGCTGCTATGGGAATGGAACCTGCAGTATTTGTAATTCAACTTGATGCATGCATGTTGATGATGATTTTCCATATTTTGGCTTAGCATAAAAAAGAATAAGAACTTCATAAGGTAACGGAAACATAGTTATTTACTACGGTGAACCTACCAGAGCATTGGCTACGTCCATTGCGATCTGTAGCCTTGTCTGCCAGCTTAATGCCTTTGTTCCAGATGCTGAAGGAATGCAAATGAGAGCACTTAACAGCAAGTCAAGATATATTTTGAAGGAGAAATATCATATGTACAGAATATCTGAAATTGACAGAATCCTACAGTGCAGGTGATCCTTTAGGCTTCCATTTTCCATGTACTCGTAGACGAGAAACCTGAAACACAGAAACATAAGATGAAAAGTTGACTATGTATGGATATAGCAAATTAAGATGCAAATAAAACACCAGTACCTTTCTTTCCTTTCGACACAGAAGCCCTTTAGGTTCACAAGATGACGATGATGCAACCTAGCCAGGAGCTCCATTTCCCGGCAGAACTCTTCTTCAGCTTGTCTTGAAACCTTGTCCATCCTTTTGACGGCAGCTATAGAGCCATCACTAAACTGAGCCTTGTAGACTGTTCCAAAGCCCCCCTTTCCAATAACCGTGCTGAAATTGTTTGTCGCTTTCGTTGTCTCTTTGTAGCTATACCTCTGAAACATTGGCGACTGACCTGAAGAACAGGGTAAACAGAGTGCTTTCGATCAAACCATAGAAGGACAGTCCATTTTTCCTATCATATTCATGCCCATGCAAAGCCACCAATGGCAATCCACTAAAGTAAAAATTAAGAGGCTTCTCATTTTAGCATTTGTCATTTTTTTCACAACAAGCTTGTGGCAAGTATACATGAATGAGTTGGTTGTTTTATGCAGAACTTCCGAGTCCTATGGCAAGATCAATAGTACAACAGAAAATAAGAACCTAGATAGTAGTTTTCAGGCAGACACCATACATGATGGGCCATACAATGAACAAGTGAACACAGAGTTTATCATTACTAGTTTAAAGAATCTACGTTCATCTGAACTACAGTGTTATATATCTATAACTGAAGCATATGCACTGACCTTCTGCGCATCTCCAGGACTGACCCTGGTGAAATGCATTGTCTGGACTCTGAGCAGACAGCTCAGCATCCCTCAGCTCCTTGTTCTTTCGACGAATGAGCACCACCAAGACGATCTGAAGAAGAATGGCAAGCAATATGACCCCTATCCCTATCCCCGGAACCACCGAAATGTGGTACGGCTTCTGATGCTTCTGTGGCAGTGGAACACTTTTGGTCTTTGGAGCTAAAGAATCACTGGGTACGGTGACATTCGGAGTAGAAGCCGGAGTCGACGTGACAGACACCGTTCCTGGTACACTCCCAACGTTAGATACAGAGTTTCAGAACCGACCGGTCACCACTCAAAATGTCAAAATGTTAACAAACAGGAGTAACTTGGTGCAGCAACTGCTGAAATACCTGGGAAGGTGGTGATCCCCTGAACACCGAAGAAGCAGGTGAGGATATCGTCGTAGGAGAGCACGCCGTGCTGCGTCGCGAGCGTGACGAACACCGCGCTGCGGCACACGCTGAGCGCGACGTTGTCGTCGGACCCGATGAGCCGGCGGAGGTACACGATGCCGTAGTTGAGGCATGTCTTGCAGGTGATGTCGAGGGAGAGGGGCCCCCTGCAGCTGCCGATGACGTCGTTGAAGCTGGGGGACTGCATCATCTCCAGCACGGTGTTGCGGCCGGCGCACTGGTAGTCGACCCTGATCTTGGGGCCGAGGCCGCAGAAGACGGCGGCGTCGGTGGCGATGCCCCGCAGCCTGAAGGTGTCGGACACGGCGCTGAGGCACATCTCGGAGAAGGCCGGCGGCACCCCCAGGCGGCCCGTGGCGTTGGCGTAGCGCGCGATGGAGGTGGCCACGAAGGCGTTGATGTAGCGGCAGCACGCCGCCCGCTGCGACCCGTCGGAGCACGCCGCCGCCGCCGTGGTGAAGTTGGCCCAGCTGAAATCCAGCGGGCATCCTGGGGACAGTGAAGATCCTCGTTAGTAACAAATGTACTGATAAAATGCCCCCAGATTACTGCTCGTACTGAACTGAATCGGCCATGCGACGAGCTACGGAAAATGTACTGGCGAACGGTACTGGACGAATGCCCCCAAATCATTGGTCGCGTTGAGCCGGCCATACGAGGTGGAATGTGCGGTTCTCTGGTACAATGGAAATGCATAGGTGGTGGATTCATCCGTGCACGGCGCGTACGGCGGAGGCCGGAGCTTGGCAAGAAGTGGTTTGGGGGGGATCGAATCGGGCGGCGGCGCTAGCTAACCGAATCACAGGCCACGGCGAAGCGCGGCGGATCACATTCGAGCTCCTAGTAGCTAGAATAAACGCCGCGTTCTGAACCCTCGGGCACCAGGAAACCGGCACCGCCGTGGAGGGATCACCCCAGGAGCAGCGGCCGCGGACGAGCTAGGACCAGCTGGGGGGAGGGGAAGGAAGTGGGCGAATGAGCGGACTGACCTCCGACGGCATCTGCGGCGGGGCTGGGGGAGAACCAGCACGGGGCGGAGAACGCCAGCAGCAGGAGTGCCGGCGGGGCGAAGGCGGCGGCGGCGGCGGGGCGGCGGCGCATTTTGCGGGAGTGGAGTGGGGAGTGAGTGGGGGAGTGGAGTGCGGAGGAAGACTTGGGATTTTGGCTGGGGGCGGCGGGGCTGAGGCGAGGAGTGCGACAATGATTTTTCTTGGGTTTTGGCCCGTGACCAAAAAGCCCTCACTCGCCCCGGGGGCTGGGGTTTGGGGTCGGTCCTCCACGCTTGCTGCCCATTGCTGTCCGGCTCAGGTGGTACGAAAAAATGTTTCAGATATGGTCCTTCAATCAAGGGCAAACATGTTGTTTATTTACCTCATGTTCAAATGCTAGTGTCAAAAAACAAGCTCATGTTCAAATGTTAGGCCTCTTTTGGTTCATAGGATAGAAAAATTATAGGAATATGAAAGTCATAGGAAATGAGTTGACATGTATCTCAAATCCTATGAGTAGGAATAGGAAAGGAGATGCTCTTTGATTCACATTATAGGATTTTTTCCATTGAGTCTAGGCTAATGTTTATTTTTCCTATGAAATGTGGAGGATAGGAAGAATTCCTTCACAGGAATAGGATTCCATTCCTACAAACCAAAGGGCTCTAAAGGAATTTTTCCTATAGAAATCCTATCCTATGAAATTCCTACCCAAAGGAGGCCTTAGTCATCTTTTACATGGTATGAAAATTAAAATTGAAACCGTATGGTATTTAGAGTGCGAACCCTCCAGTCACCCCTTCCATTGTCGTCCTAGTGACCGGTCGGCCCATTTCGTCCCTCGCCTCTTGTTCGTCCCAATCCTACCTTGATATAGTTATCGATGTGGCCAATGGCAATATATTGGCCCATCACTATTAGAGCACGCGGGGAGGGGGCATTCGGTCGTTGGGCGTCACACGTCAACACCAATGGCGTATGTGTGTATGCGCCAAGAACCATGTTGTTGATGGCGTCGTCGCCTTGCCAGCGGTGAGCCCTCCCCTCTTTCTTGATCCTCCTCTTTTCCCCTCTTGCTCATCCTTTCGTTGTTCATCTATGTCACACCAATGGGTCATTAGTGTTACACGACCAAACTTCATATCGATGGTGGAGCCAACTCAATAGAGCTCTGGAAAGATACGAAGGCTCCTGGCCGTCGGTCGTTTGCCCGTGGAAAAGCTCGCTATTATTTCAAGGAGAGACCACATGCAGTGCCTGAGCAGCTAGCCGGAGTATCCGGGTGGATACGGAATTTAATTAATTTATGCAAAAGGAGGACAATAAAATTTTAATTAGTATATAGTTAAGCGTGGTCAGTCCCTGTACTAAAACAGCATGTTGTACTATGCGAAATTCGGAAGACCTGTGTGAATCAGCCATAGTACTTTGAAGAAGTTTTATGTTGCCATGATCTTGGTTGGGATAATTTGTTGCGGTGTTTTCTTGTGTTGTTGTTGTGGTCCATATAGTTTAACAAACGTCTTGAATCGTATATTCTTTTTAAGAAACTTAGATAGATTAATTTTTGGCTTATTTAGCCCGAATTGTCTCAAGATCGTTCCGCGCAACTGTTACAAGCCAAATAGGAGCCACCGATCGAACTCCATGTAGTTTGAGCTCGCTCGAAAGATAAGTTGAGCCTAATCTAACCATTTGAACTCGACTTGTTTGCAGCCCTACATGCTTCCGCCCAAACGAGGGAAACACAAGGAGAGGGGGCCGGGTATGCGAAACAGTCCTCAAATTTTACGTTATGAACAATAAAATAAAATAAAAGACAGAAAACAAATTCAAAGAATTATGCTTTTTATTACATACATTGCTTAGTTTTATTTCTTTGTGCAAATTTTCGTGATGAAATCACATTCATGGAGGTCTGAGAAAAAATAACAAAAACCAGCAATCCAAATGCTTTCAAAATTACTCTTTTCAGAGCATCAGTTTTGTTTTTTGTCTTTCGGAGCATTAGGAATGTTCTTTCTCCATAAAAACGTGCACGTCTGTGAAACATTCAACAATGATATCTGCCAAAAAAATAATTCAAAACATGTTAAAATATTTACATTTTTTTACTGTTTATTACGATGCATTTGAACTCAGGAGCAGATACTCGGCGTCCAGGGAAAATGTGAGCTTGTGCTGTTGGAAATATGAGCAAATTACTACAAGATTTAATCCGAATAAACAGAAGATAAATCATGACCACAGCAGCAGAGATTAAACTAATCATGTGAAATAGCATAGCAGATGAACATATCACATCTAGAGCACATACTAGAAGTATGAATTCTACCACGATCTTAAACAGGAAGGATAGAATTACATACGGTGCAGCGGGTGCAGCACCGCCGGCGTTGACGTTGTCGCCCATGTCATCGAGGACGAGGTTGCCGAGGTCGGGGAAGAAGTCGTCGTTCGCGAAGTCGTCGCTGCCAGCAGTACGCCGGAAGGAGGGATGGAGAAGACTTGCTTGGCGGCGCAATGATCTGGAACGGTGGTGAGAAACCATACAAAGCGGCTGCGGCTAGGGTAGACGTCTGCCTGACTATATAGTGCGGGCCGGGTAGGTCATGGGAGTAAACCCCACGTCCGAGTCGTCACGATCCAAAAGAGCTCACTCATGCTCATACAAGTGGTAGAAGAGTTCACCTTATAAAGAGGTGCAACTCTCTCTCAACTTCCGGGATGGGACTAAACTTTAGCCTTACTCACTCCACTCACATGTGTGCATGAATGGGCCAAGAGAATTTCAGAATTTTAGTTAGGCTTTGGGCCAAAGGCGTACTAGCAAAATTCCAACATGTGCTAGTAGTACAGGGTTCAAAGTTGAACCCAAAATACAATGGGGCCTGGTTCATGGGTGGTAGCTCACGCCTTAACTAACTGAACTTGGGCCAGGACTACAGGGTTCATCTTACAGAAATTAAGGAGGAACAGGTGCTGAACCCAAAGGAGTACGTACTTTGGTAATGGTAGTAGGAGTGAAGCAAGGAGAGGGGAATGAGCGTCATGGCAGGCAAGGCCAGGGATGTGGGGGCGTGAGTGGAGTCAGCGGCGCCATGGCTGCTAGCCTGGTAGTAGTAGTACTACTCCTATCTTTAATTAATTTTGGAAGTAAATCAGCTAGTAGTAGTAAAAGAATGGAGGTAAAGCCGGCCGATCCCGTTCCCCAAATTAATGCTGAGCAGCGCCACCGGTCCAGCGGTCTAGTCGCCCGCTCTCGGTTGGTCGTGCTCTTGGGAGCATAAATCAATGCGCTCTCAGCGTTTGCACCAGCATTTACGAGGCCAACTCCATCGCGCGACCCTATCTTGTCAGAAAAATAATGCGGCACAACGTGCGTCCCCAAACGGATAAATGTCCGTCCATTTTTTATTCATTCCCGGTCCAAACTTGCGTCGAGTTTGGGGTGAAATGGACATCGCGCGGACAGGCTCGCCGCACGCCCTTGTCCTCCCGTGGCCCGCCTTCGGGGACACTATCAGTCCCTTCGCTTCCAACGCCTCCACTCCCTCTCCCCGTCCCGCCCTCCGCCGACGCCGCCGCTATTCTCCGGCCGCCTCCTCACTGCGCAGGCCACGGCCGTCCATACCAAACCACGTCTTGACATGGCCGCTAACACGCCCGTGCTGTCGTCGTAGTTTTGGCCATCAATCGGAGGAGGTTTGGCTGTCGCCGCCGTAGCCGGTGGCAGAGGGGATACGACCGCCGACGACGTACCACGGCGGCCGCGGCAGCTTCCGACTAGAGCTCCAGAGCGGTCAGTAGCCGGCCGCCAACCACCCCTGCTGCGTCGAGGTGATCATCGCGGCCTCTTTGCCACCACGATCGTTGTTAGAATAAATCCGAGGCATACCGTCAATCATCCGAGGACCAAGCAATCACATGAGCACAACACCGAGATTTGTTAACGAGGTTCACCGATATGGCTACATCCCCGGGGCCTGACTACGGGCGCTCCTCCCCGTGACACCGTCACAATACCGCACACCGGCCACCCGGGCGCCGGCACACGCCACTGGCTCCCCCTTGCGTGCATGTGCTATTATGTTGGCATAGGTTATATCGTGTGTCTACCCCTGCTATATATAAGAGGCCTAGGATACAGTGTCCTACTAGGACACGTCTCCATGTCCTATCTAAACACAATACCACTCAGAGTCCAACTGTAACCTAACTTGTACACAATATTCGACACAACTCTAACAATCGCAAGGTATTCGACACTTTGCCCACAAAGGTATGGACATTGGAGATGAGTTTTTCTTCCACCACTTCATTTGTTCATCGGACGATTCGTCGTCGGAAGATGAAGATCTTGTGGTGGCTGCACTGGTTGTTCACGACCACATTCAACGACAGCTTCCTCGGTACAGGGGGTCACTCCCTGGCCGTGCTCCCAACCTGAACCGCAACAGGGAGAGAGACCACGCGCTGCTCTATGCCGATTACTTTGCCAACACCCCGCTCTTCAAGCCGGATAAATTCCGTCGCCATTTTCGAATGGCAAGGCATGTGTTCAATCGTATCCGAGAGGGAGTGGTTGCTCATGACCCATACTTCGAGTGCAAGACGGATGCCCTTGGCAAGCTTGGATTCTCCTCGTACCAGAAATGCACCGCGGGCATCCACATGCTTGCCTATGGACTTCCAGGCGATCTGGTGGATGAGCATGTGTGTATGAGTGAGACAACATGTCTGATGTCAATATACAGGTTCTGCCAGGCTGTGATCGAGGTGTTTGGCCTGGAGTACTTGAGGCAGCCAACTGCCGCTGATACAGAGAGATTGTTGGCGACCAACGCAGTTAGAGGCTTTCCTGGCATGCTTGGCAGCATAGATTGTATGCACTGTGAGTGGAAAAACTGTCCATTTGCTTGGCAGGGCCAGTACGAGGGGCATGTCAAAGCATGCACTGTCATATTAGAAGCGATGGCTTCGTAGGATCTTTGGATATGACATTCTTTCTCCGGCATGGCAGGTTCTCACAATGATATCAACATGCTGCAGCGTTCTCCAGTCTTCGCAAGGCTTGCAGAAGGCCACTCCCCACCTGTCAACTTTGAGATCAACGGCCGTCAGTACAATAAGGGATACTATCTAGCTGATGGTATATATCCTCAGTGGTCAACTTTTGTGAAGACAATCTCGAAACCCCAAGGTGAGATGAGAAAGAGATTTTCCCAAATGCAAGAGAGTGCTAGAAAGGATGTGGAACGTGCTTTTGGTGTGCTTCAATCCCGGTGCGTATCGTTCGAAACTCTGCACTGTCATGGGATGAAACGAAGCGTTGGAAGGTGATGACTGCTTGTGTGCATGCACAACATGATTGTCGAGGACGAGCGTGATGAGAGTATCTTCAACCAAGGATTTGATTATCAAGGTGAAAATGTTGAGCCCCTGCACCAAGAACCAACCACATTTGAATAGTTTGTCCAAATCCATCATGAGCCGCGTGATTGGCACATTCATTCGGATCTTCAAAATGACTTGGTTGAGCACGTGTGGGATCACATTGGCAACCAATAGATGTATTGATTTATTTTATGTTCATTCAAGACAATTTTGATTTGGTTGTAAAACTATTTTATTAGAGACAATTTCAATTGGGTTGTAAAACTATTTTTATTTTTAGACAATTAATATTTGAACATGCAAACTAGTTTTGATATGAAAATATGGGCATTTTTTGCCCTGGCGGACAGGATAGGGCAAACGGATGCGGCCGTGCCGCATCCCAGGACAGACCCGGGCACAACCCCATCGTCCTACCCAGAGGAACAAAATCCGTCCAAACCGAACAACCGTTTGAGGTCGCGCGGTGGAGTTGGCCTAAGCCGCGCGCTTATTGCATCTCCAACCACATTTGGATGTAAAAACGGCCGTTCGACTGATTTCTACTTACAATGATTCTAATTACAAAATAGTGGAACGCTAAATAGACACTCCAGGTACCTTGACACAACAGGAAAAATAAATAAAATTATCAAGGGTTATCGCTAGGAATCATCTTGGAGAAGTCCTGGTTTCATCGTGGAATTTTATTCGTGTGTGCTCCGGAGTGGACGAAGCAAAACTTCGTGCGTGTCTTGCTGGGATATACAGTACGTTGGTATCACTCTTCTCAAACCAATTATTTTGGAAACCGGCTGCTCTTTTGCTGCATCTTTTCTTGCAAAACAAAATTTTATCAGGTCTCTTTTGGTGGATCTAAAAAAGGAAGCAATCGACGCTTCTAAGTTTATTAAGGATCTCAAGATTGTTAAGCTTGACAGGCAGGCTAACAGGACGGCGCATGAGATAGCTAAATTTAGTTTTGATAGCAGGTCCGATGGTGTGCTTTGTAATACTGTTCCGCCCTTCGTGGCTAACTATGTAATGAACGATTGTAAGACTTGTTATTTGATCAATATATGGGTGGATTTTTCGGGAAAAAAACTGACTGGAAAATAAAAAACTGTGGATAATTCACTTTCAAAGCACTACACCAACACTAGTTGGGGAAAAAAACTGCGTTGGCCTGACCGGTGGTCGCGGGTGCCGCCGGATCCAGATCGGATCCATCTGGATCCTTTCTTCGAACTCCGTCGGCCGCCACGGGGTGGTGATGATCGTCGCTGGCCACGTCGGATGGTTGGATTCGGCGTCTGGAGATCTACAAGGAGTTCTTCTCGATCCTCCTTTCTGGTGGGTTGAGCCCCATGGCTCTTTCATCTTCGCGGGTTTCGGATCGTGGCTTGCCGGATCTGGAGTACACGGAGGTTTGGTGGCATAGGATGGGGACCGGAGGAAACTTTGGTCGGCGTGTTCGGCCCGGCATCGGCGACGTCACTTGACGCCGTTACCCTTCCTGTAGGTGAAGCCGAGGTCCCCCCTATCCACCCCCGAACCCCTCCTGGACGAAAGTCCAAAATTCAGTCTGGATTGGGCGGCAGCGGCGTCCTGCGCGTCGTATCCTCCATGGAGGCGCCGTCTTGGGAGGAACTGTTGTTTGGGGGAGAGGTGTTGTGGATGATGGGCTCCGAGTAGCTCCAGCAGTGGCGATGGTGTGGAGGTTGCGGTGGTGCAGCGTTGTATCTACCGCGTCATTGACGACGAGTGGTGGCGGCATGGTGCAGCTGCATATCGACGACGGATGCGACTGGATGGACGAGCGCAGGGTGGTCGAGCTGTCTGGCGCCATGGTGGCGTCGACGGCAGGCCTGGCAAGGTCTGTGCGTCAGTACCTGCTCTGGAGATGGATCGGTGGAAGAAGGCGGCGGCAGTCTCGGTGAGTGCGCCGGACCGGCGTGTGACCCAGTCCCGATATGTGGCTAGGATGGGGCATCCGACATTAGATGTTAGGATTTGGTGCGATGTCTGTTTGGTATTAGGCTCGAACATTCGGCACCACTGCATCAAGGGGGTAGGAGTAGCGATATGTGTTGCCTAGATGGTGGCTTCGGGCTTACTGATGTACTACTTTGTAAGGTCTTTTGTGCTTAATAATTAATAAAGTGAACGTATGCATCGTCCAGATGCAGAGGCCGGGGGTGCATCCTCCTTTTCTAAAAAAAAACACCAACACTAGTCTGGGATGATCAGAGTTAAACAACTGAAACATCAGAGACATTACTACACTGTAATCCAAACATAAACAAAGGCCTAGAGGAAATACATTCCAAACGGGAAAATTCAGTTACCTAACTCTGAAAATTACAGTGTACAATCAGAAAGAATTACGTAGACTAAACTCTGCAATCACTTAGGTTTTTACTTAGTATAAACCTAAGTTAGGTTTTTACTTAGTATAAACCTAAGTAAAAACCCTAGGTAAAAATGTCAATGATCAGCTGCTAAGAAAATGTACCTTATATTCTTCATATTTTTGCTGCTTACTGACATTACATTAATCATATTTGTAGGTGTAGAGCAAGCAAAGACCAATAATTAAAGATGATCTACTCTCAGTGTCACCAGAAGATCTCGTACTAAATGTGAGTTGCAATATCCAGAAATGACAAACAAAAACTGCATCCAAAAAAACTGGGAACATATGTATGAAAAAGTTGACAATCTATTGCACGAATCATTTTCATTTACTGCGCTCCTACAATCTGACATCATATACAAGGTAAAAGCAACAACTACAATGCAAAAAAAGCAAATAGCATAGATCATTTAAGGTGCTCTGTTAGTACCTGAAATGAACTAAAAGAGGAGAAAAGAAATTCATCCTGATGCTTGCAGGTACACTCAGGAAATGGCCTTACAAACATGTATCAGCAAAGTGAGGGAGACTCCAGGGAACAAGCAGATAGGAACAATAGCTCAGGAAAGGACACAAATGTAAGTGGATACCATGCTGAAAAAATACAAAGAAAAAAAGTAAGATGTAAATGAATAACAATGAATAAATTAACTTACTCTGCAGACATGGCAAGAAATGCATCAAGATGATTCAACAGCCGAAGAAGCAGCAGCAGAAGCTAATCCCTGGGAGTCAACCCTGTTTGAGAACATGAATATAGAGCAGGTAAGATGTAAAAAAATCATGAGATCCAAGTATATATTGTAGATCAAAACTTGTTAGAAAATTAAATCTAACACAAGAAGAGAAAAAAAATATAGATGAATGATGATGTTGATCCTAGAGCAACAACAAACACCGACAAAAATCAAAACAATCAATAAGAAAGGGGAGAACTAGACACTTACAAGAACAACATGAAGGTAATGCCTTCCTCGATGAAGATGACATTGAAAAGTTCCTACAAAATGAAGAAGATGCAGCATCAGAGGGCAATGTGATGAACACTAGCAACAATTTCAAGCCACAACTTTTATTGGCATCCTTGTTAAGCAACAATTTGATCATAATACTAAGTTATCTTGGTTTATTCTCTTTTCTTTGTTTCCCCATGATCATATCACATTGTGTCTTGACAAACGATGATGGATACAATAATACCAAGTGGGCTAGAAGAGTATATCTCCATCGTCGGATGAGAAAATCTCAGTCTTGAACTATTGAGTCCCTAGACATTCTTTTCCTATGTACCCAAAAGTTGTCCTGATAATCACTTTGTTACGGGAACTGTTTGACAACCGCAACGCAAACGTCTGGCATGAAGGTACTCGATATTCTCATGGTCTAAGGGCATGATTATAGTCGGCATCCTTGTTATTTTAATAAAGCCAATTGATCAGAAAAACGACATCATCGTGCAACACATGAGCTAGTCTTTAGAGGCAAGACTACATAACTACTTTGTGTTTATGTTTCCCATATGCAAATGTGTATTTCTCTAAATCTCATATTCAAGAACCATTTCAATTTTAGCACGGAAATATAAAACATTAATTACAAATATGGTAATATGTAATAATATTTATTATTACCTCTAGGCCATATTGCCAAAATAGAGTTGCTCTAATGTCCAAAGGCTCGTGCTCATTTATGCAAAAGAGAGGTAACCCTAAAAGTTTTATGAGGAAGAGGTAACCCTAAATAGTACATGGCCCAACCCGAACCAACTAATCATTTTTCTTTCCTTCGTCAACGATGCCATGGAGAGCCGTGTCGTCCATGCGTTATGCGAGTCACTGTGAGAACAGTTGCCGGTGACACTGTGGTCGGCCATAGCAT
The DNA here is from genome assembly GCF_018294505.1 of Triticum aestivum. Lineage (NCBI taxonomy): Eukaryota > Viridiplantae > Streptophyta > Magnoliopsida > Poales > Poaceae > Triticum > Triticum aestivum. Next base: position 778,971,541 of record NC_057797.1, on the reverse strand, counting down.
CCCTATCTCGAGTTTGGTTGTTGTCCCATTCAAATGGGACTCAAAATGGAAAGGTGGTCGGCCATAGCATCCCTATCTCGAGTTTGGTTGTTGTCCCATTCAAATGGGACTCAAAATGGAAAGGCCCCCCACCCACACCCATGAACCTGGTTCTTGTCTACGCCACCGACGCCACATCTAGTTGCGTCCCCCACCCCCACCTTCTCCGCGCGAGGTCCTTGCTCGGCCTCGCCGGAGACACCATGGCCGGACGCGTTGCCTTGGTCTCAGCCTTGTCACGCTCTCTCTTGACTGTCCAAATTTAGTTTTCAAGTAACTCATAGACATCAAATCCAAGGAAAGAAAGATTTAAGTGGTTCTTTGAGGCAGCGAATATACCAACTCTGGTAGAGTTGCTCAAGAATCTAAGGAGTTGTGTTCAATTTATGCAAAAGAGGTAACCCTAAACTAGTACGTTGGCCCCAACCCGAACCAGCTAATCAATTTTGTCTCCTTCGACAACGTCGACGTGGAGAGTCGTGATGTCGATACCTTCAGTGAGTTCGTGTGAGAACCCTTGCCGGTGACTCCACGGTCGGCCATGATGTTCCTATCTCGCGCTATGTCCCATTTGATAGGGAGTCAAAATGAGAAGGCCCCCACCCGCATCCGTGAAGCATCGTCTCGTCGACGCCACATCTAGTCATGTCGTCCCCTTCTCCGATGGGGTCCTTGCTTGGCTCCGCGGGAAAGGCCACGTCATCGGTGTGTGCTCTTTCTTCTGAGAAGAGAATCGACTAATCCCAATTCAGTTTTCAAGCAACTCATAAAACGGTAAATCGCGACATGAGTTTATTTTTATTCTGTATTTGCTTGCGACCACAAAACACAAACAAATAAAAAGGTGTTGCTGGTTTGCATTGTGCAGGGACAAAATGGGGTAGGGGCCATACCGAGGGGGTGCATCGATGTATGTGGATCGATCACGTGTACGTGTTTCTTCTTCCTATGTGACATGACACTCATGATGAGAGGAGTAGACGCGCAAAAGGTGTATAGGAACAGAAAGAAAGATACTAGGTGTTTGAAATGGATACGTGCACAAAAGGTACTATACAGAAACACGCTCGATCGATCGAAGGGTGACCGATCGATGTGGACCTGCAAGAAAGGTGACTCACTCACTGGCTCTACTACTAGTAGTACTGTACCGTGTGTATAGTATCGTCGTACGTGGAATAAATAAATAAAGCGAGGTGAGGAGAAGGATGCGTCGCAAAAGGACGAGCTCGCCCGGCTGGCCGGCCGGCAGGTATCCGGCAGCCAGCGAGTGGCCTCCCTCACTCCCTCCTTCGCTTGCTGACAGCAGGATGAGGGGGAGCCACCCACCTTGGTTTTATAAAACCAACTCCACCGCGTGACCCTATTCTGTCCTGCCCCGTTCGTTTGAGATAAAAGGGACAAACCAAACGGTCCACCGCGCGGGAGCAAACGGAATTTTGTCCATTTTCTGTCCTCTTTCGACCCATTCCCGGTCCAAGTTTACGTCGATTTTTGGGTGAAACGAACAACGCGGATGGGCGGGAGGCGCGCGCTTGTCCTCCCCTGGCCCGCCTGTCGGTGCCACAAAGCAACCCCCTCCCCCTCCCCGTGCCCCATTTGGCGGCATTTCCCCCAAAACGTCCCACGTCCCTCCCACCGCCCCCTCCCTCCCCCATCCATGGCCGACGCCCAGCCGAATTCCGTCGGTCTGGCCGTCGACCCGCCCGAAAAGGTGAAGAAGAAGGCGGCCAAGGCGTCAAGGAAGCCGAAATCGGAGTGCACGCCGGAGGAGATCGCCAAGTTGGACGCAGAATCGCGAAGAGAAGGAACCGGAGGACGGTCGTCAAGGTCAATGCCGCGGCGGCCAAGTTCACCGCCGAGCGCGATGCGATGGAGGCCACTCGGTGCAAGGTCGCGGTCGACGAGAAGGAGGACATCGTCAACAAAGCGCACGCCCTCCTCATGGTTGGCATGTGCCGTCCGACCGGTTTCCCTGCAGCGGCCGTCGGCCCGGCGATCACCGGCTCGTCGGTCGCCCGGCCTCCCAACTGCCAGTCGCCGACGTCCCGGACCACGCCTATGTCGCCCGGCTTCCCCCCGCCAAGGCACGACGCCCAGACCCGTTTCTCGGGGTCGCCGTACGTTGTCATGATCATGCCGTCCACCCCGCGCCCCTTGGCCGTCATCGACCTCAACATCACGCCTGGGTCCAGCAGCGGCGGCCGCCAGTCCGTAGAGATGCAAAGGAAGCAAGCACGGCCACCATTTACGGGCACCATGCCCCCCCCCCCCCCGCGTCTTGTTCGACGGAATGCAAATCCCAACGCCACCGGTCGACAACCCCTTCTACAACCAGTTCATGGAGGATGTGATCTTCGAGGGTGGGCATGGCCATGCCTACGATCCCGAAGAGACCCAAAGTCAGGATGGCCGCGCCCCATACGTTGCCGATGAAGAGGCCGACGACCGTGCTGACTACGACAATGGTGACTCGTATGAAGACGATGACATCTATTGCGAAGGTGATGGTGATGAAGAAGAAGGCAATGACATTGATATTGGTGGCGAACCATTGTTCATCGACGAGCTCACCCAAAGAGCGGAAGCACAAAAGAGGAGGAAGAGCATTCGCACACGTTCATATGCACAAGATGAGGACAAATTAATTTGCCAATGTTGGATGGATATTAGGCAAGATCCGAAGACCGGCGCGCAACAAAAGGGCCTTATTTTTTGGACGAGAGTCCACAAAACATTCCATGAAAGGGATATGTTTGAGCCCTACCAAATTACAAGCAACCATGGCATCACTATTGGAAATATGCCCTAGAGGCAATAATAAAATGGTTATTATTATATTTCCTTGTTCATGATAATTGTCTATTGTTCATGCTATAATTGTGTTATCCGGAAATTGTAATACATGTGTGAATACATAGACCACAACATGTCCCTAGTGAGCCTCTAGTTGACTAGCTCGTTGATCAATAGATGGTTACGGTTTCCTGACCAAGGACATTGGATGTCATTGATAACGGGATCACATCATTAGGAGAATGATGTGATGGGCAAGACCCAATCCTAAGCATAGCGCAAGATCGTGTAGTTCGTTTGCTAAAGCTTTTCTAATGTCAAGTATCTTTTCCTTAGACCATGAGATTGTGCAACTCCCGGATACTGTAGGAATACTTTGGGTGTGCCAAATGTCACAACATAACTGGGTGACTATAAAGGTGCACTACAGGTATCTTTGAAAGTGTCTGTTGGGTTGGCACGAATCGAGATTGGGATTTGTCACTCCGTATGACGGAGAGGTATCTCTGGGCCCACTCGGTAAGACATCATCGTAATGAGCTCAATGTGACTAAGGGTTGGTCACGGGATGATGTGTTACGCAACGAGTAAAGTGACTTGTCGGTAACGAGATTGAATAATGTATTGGGATACCGATGATCGAATCTCGGGCAACTAACGTACCGATTGACAAAGGGAATTGTATACGGGATTGCTTGAATCCTCGACATCGTGGTTCATCCGATGAGATCATCGTGGAACATGTGGGAGCCAACATGGGTATCCAGATCCCGCTGTTGGTTATTGGCCGGAGAGTTGTCTCGGTCATGTCTGCATTGTTCCCGAACCCGTAGGGACTACACACTTAAGGTTCAATGACGCTAGGGTTATTAGGAAGATTTGTATGTGATTACCGAATGTTGTTCGGAGTCCCGGATGAGATCCCGGACGTCACGAGGAGTTCCGGAATAGTCCGGAGGTGAAGATTTATATATGGGAGGTCATCATACGGTCACCGGAAATATTCGGGGGTATACCGGTATTGTACCGGGACCACCGAAGGGGTTCCGGGGGTCCACCGTGAGGGTCCACCTGCCCCGGAGGGCCTTATGGGCTGTAGGTGGAAGGGAACCAGCCCCTAGTGGGCTGGGCGCCATTCCCCCCTAGGGCCCATGCACCTAGGGTTTGGGGGGAACCCTAAAGGGGGCGCCCCCCCCCCCTTTGCTTGGGGGGCAAGCCCCCTCCCCCTTGGCCGCCACCCCCCTCTAGATCTCATCTAGAGGGGCCGGCCCCCTTCCCCCCTTCTCCCTATAAATAGAGGGGCGAGGGGAGGGCTGCAGCAACACATCCAAGGCGCAGCCCCTCCCCTCCCCAACACCTCTCCTCCTCCGCGTGAGCTTGGAGAATCCCTGCCGGAGAACTGCCACTCCATCACCACCACGCCGTCGTGCTGCAGTTGGAGCCTTCTTCCTCAACCTCTCCCTCCTCCTTGCTGGATCAAGGCGCGGGAGACGTCACCGGGCTACACGTGTGTTGAATGCGGAGGCGCTGTTGTTCGGTGCTTAGATCGGATTCGGCCGCGATCTGAATCGCTACGTGTATGATACGTCTCCGTCGTATCTACTTTTCCAAACACTTTTGCCCTTGTTTTGGACTCTAACTTGTATGATTTGAATGGAACTAACCCGGACTGACGCTGTTTTCAGCAGAATTGCCATGGTGTTGTTTTATGTGCAGAAAACAAATATTCTCAGAATGGCCTGAAACTCCACGGAACATCTTAGAAAAAATAATAAAAAAACATCGCCAAAGATGAAGACCAGGGGGCCCACACCCTTCTCACGAGGGTGGGGCGCCCCCCTAGGGCGCGCCCCCTACCTCGTGGGCCCCCTGGATGCCCTCCGACGCCAACTCCAACTCTATATATTTGCTTTCGGAGAGAAAATATCGGAGAGAAGAAATCATTGCGTTTTATGATACGGAGCCGCCGCAAGCCCTAAAACCTCTCGGGAGGGCTGATCTGGAGTCCGTTCGGGGCTCAGGAGAGGGGGATTCGTCGCCGTCGTCATCATCAACCATCCTCCATCACCAATTTCATGATGCTCACCACCGTGCGTGAGTAATTCCATCGTAGGCTTGCTGGACGGTGATGGGTTGGATGAGATTTTTATCATGTAATCGAGTTAGTTTTGTTAGGGTTTGATCCCTAGTATCCACTATGTTCTGAGATTGATGTTGCTATGACTTTGCTATGCTTAATGCTTGTCACTAGGGCCCGAGTGCCATGATTTTAGGTCTGAACCTATTATGTTTTCATGAATATATGTGAGTTCTTGATCCTATCTTGCAAGTCTATAGTCACCTACTATGTGTTATGATCCGGCAACCCCGAAGTGACAATAATCGGGACCACTCCCGGTGATGACCATAGTTTGAGGAGTTCATGTATTCACTATGTGCTAATGCTTTGTTCCGGTTCTCTATTAAAAGGAGGCCTTAATATCCCTTAGTTTCCAATAGGACCCCGCTTCCACGGGAAGGTAGGACAAAAGATGTCATGCAAGTTCTTTTCCATAAGCACATATGACTATATACGGAATACATGCCTACATTACATTGATGAATTGGAGCTAGTTCTGTGTCATCCTATGTTATGATTGTTACATGATGAACCGCATCCGGCATAATTATCCATCACTGATCCGGTGCCTACGAGCTTTCCATATACTGGTTTACGCTTATTTTACTTTCCTGCTGCTGCTGTTACAATCACTACGAAATACCAAAAACATTACTTTTGCTGTCTATACTTTTGTTACCGCTACCACCACTATCATATTACTTTGCTACTAAACACTTTGCTGCAGATACTAAGTTTCCAGGTGTGGTTGAATTGACAACTCAGCTGCTAATACTTGACAATATTCTTTGGCTCCCCTTGTGTCGAATCAATAAATTTGGGTTGAATACTCTACCCTCGAAAGCTGTTGCGATCCCCTATACTTGTGGGTTATCAAGACTAATTTCTGGTGCCGTTGCCGGGGAGCATAGCTCTATTCTTTGAGTCACTTGGGATTTATATCTGCTGGACACTATGAAGAACTTGAGAGATCCAAAAACCAAGATCTATCCCTCAACTATGAGGGGAGGTAAGGAACTGCCATCTAGCTCTGCACTTGATTCACCTTCTGTTATGAGTAAGTTTGCGACACCTACACCTGCTTCTGCTATTCGTTTTGATATGTCGCATGTTATTGATGATGCCACTTCTGCTATGCATGATACTTAAGATGAAACTGCTTCTATGTCTGATACTACTGTGCCCCTTGGTGAATTTCTTGATGAACAAATTGCTAGGGCTAGAGAAAAAGAAATTATTGAATCTGAATACGATGATGATAGTGATGATGAAAATATGCCTGTTATCCCTGAGGGCTATCTTTTTGATATGGAATCTTCTGCCGCTATTTTCGCTTGCAAAGATAGATATGAGCTTAAGAGGTTATTAGTTAAATGGAACAAAGAATCACTTAGAGATAAAATGAAACCCGACCCTGCTTTTGCTACTTCACCTATATGTGTTCCTGATAAGGATTATGAATTCTCTGTTGATCCTGATATAATTACTTTGGTTGAATCTGATCCATTTTATGGCTATGAATCTGAAACTATTGTGGCACATCTTACTAAGTTAAATGATATAGCTGCCCTGTTTACTAATGATGAGAGATTGCGTTACTTTTATATACTCAAAATATTTCCATTCTCATTAAAGGGTGATGCTAAGATATGGTTTAATTCTCTTGATCCTGGTTGTGTGCGTAATCTCCAGGATATGATTTATTACTTCTCTGCTAAATATTTCCCTGCTCATAAGAAACAAGCTGCTTTGAGGGAAATATACAACTTCGTGCAAATTAAAGAAGAGAGTCTCCCACAAGCTTGGGGGAGGCTTCTCAAGTTACTTAATGCTTTGCCTGACCATCCTCTTAAGAAACCTGAAATACTTGATATCTTTTATCAAAGGCAGCTCAACATCGAGGCCGCGAATGTCTCGGCCAGGCAGCGACAACCCGACATCGAGGCCACCAATGCCGCAACCAAAGCAAAGGAGGTCGCCCTTGCGATCATGAGCATGGACTTAACCAAGATGAGCGAGAAGAGAAGAAGCTGGTTCGAGGCCAGGCAGAAGGAGATGTTCGACGCCGACGGCCTGAACTAGGTCGTCCGATCGGCTGTGGCCGTTCTTTTTGGAGGCTGGCATGGGTGCCGCCCACTCGCTGGGCCGCTGGCTGTGTGCCGGTGAGAAATACATTCATTTTGGAGGCTGGCTGTGTTGTCGACTGCTGGCTATGTTGCCGGCGAACAAAACTATTCATATTGGAGGCTGGCTGTGTTGCCGGCCGCTGGCTGTGTTGCCGGCGAGGACGTGTAGGCCGCTGGCTCTGTTGCCAGCGTGACTAGGGCTGCTGGCGTGAACTAGGCCGCTGGTATTTGAAACGTTGATCTCTTTTTAATATGGAGGCGAACAAGAGGGAGCTAAAGGATGCGGCCGCACGCTGGACGCACGGTCACCGCATCCTAGAACAGACCCGAATACGACCCCATTGCCTTACCCAAAGGGACAAAATCCGGCCAAACCGGACGTCTGTTTGGGATCGCGCGGTGAAGTTGGCCTAAGGGCATGTATAATGGAAAATTATTTTAATAAATATGTGTTGATTTTTCTCTTCAATGCAAGCTACTACTAGTTGGCCTCATCAAAAAATAGAAAGTGACTCTCACTTCACATGTATCTCTTCTCTTCTTTTCAATTTTTCCGACTTGATGCACCAAACCATACATTTTGTCTCTAAGCACCCGCCTCCTGAAGAGAATCCCGCTTCCCCATTCGAACCTATTTTTTCTGTCATCCGATCCTACATGGCATATGAGGCATCACCCTGAGGCTATGTATTGGCTATGCCCTAACTGAGGGAATACTTACTTTTGCTGTGCTGCATCATCTTTTTCTCTCCAAGGAATTATCAACGCAGATACAAGCAATTAGAAAGAATTTCTGGCGCCGTTGCCTGGGAGACATCATCACCATCTATCAAGTACCTACACATAAATTTTCATCTCCTTGCAATGACTCTATTTGCCATTTGCCTCTCATTTTCACCCACTCCCCCCCCCCTCGCACACACTTGTAAAAAGTTTTACAAAAATATATACAAAAATTCGTTCGCCCTTTCGTGTTTGCTTCTTTGCTTGCTTTGAACGTATCACCATGAGTGATTTTGGTATGGCAGAAACAGATTATGGTAGAACTTCTAAAATTGAACGTTGCACTAATATGGTTGCTAAAACTTTTTTGTTTTGGGACAAAGGAATGTTATAGAAAAAACTGCCATTCAAGAATTCTTTAATTGCGTTGGAACTTTGACTTGTAATGATGCTCCTCTACTTAAAAGAACTAAAACTTACGCGGAAGCTATTTTAGTATTTGTTCTTAAATTTAAGAAAAGCTTTATTCGTACTCATCCTACCTTGCAAAGATACAAGCAATCAATCAAAAGGGGATGCATGGATGGATGGGTGTGGATCGATCACGTGTACGCGTTTCTTCTCCCTCTGAGTGTGAGACATGACACGCGTGAGTGGAGTAGACACGCAAAAGGAGCATGCACAAAGGTAGTATAGGAACAGAAAGAAAGATGGGAGTTGGATTGGATACGTGCGTACAGCTCGATCGATCGATGTGGACCTGAAAATGAAAGGTGACTCACTCACTGGCTGTACTGGCGTGTGTATAGTAGGAGGAGTAGTAGTACGTGTACGTGGAATAATAAGTAAAATAAATCGAGGAGAGGAGAAGGACGCGTCGCAAAAGGACGAGGTGGCCTCCCTCCTTGCTGACAGCCAGTGGCCTCCCACCCACCCACCCACCCACCAGCAATCCAGCATGCATGCATGCCCGCCGCACATGATGCCCACTCGCCGCTGTTTTATTTTCTTCTGTCTCGTGTCCGGTCGCTCTCTCTGCCGCTGCACCTGCACATGCCGGCGCACGAATTAGCACAACGATGAGGCCAGCCTGACCGGACGTACGCACGTACCACGGTACCAAACCAACCGGTGAACAGCATGCATACGCGTACCAACATAAGCTGCCAGCCGCTGCAATTCCCGGCATGCCCGTCCGTCCGTGCGCGCGTGCGTGCCCCCGGCCTCCGCGCGCGCCCCGCCCGCGCACATTCTTAATTCGTCCCCTGACCACGCCGGCCCGACGCTACGTCCGTCCCGACGACCCCTCCCCTTCCTCCCTCCCTCTCCGTCTCTCTCTCTCTCTTTCCATCGGCCGGCCCCACAGCGAGCGAGCGAGCGAGCGAACGATGGCCGCCGTCGCCGTCGGCATGGCTCGCCGCAGCAGCCTCCTCCTTGTCCTGATTGTCGCCTTCGTCGCCGGGACGGCCTCGGGGTCCGCGCTGGTGGGCGACAAGTGCGCGGCGGGCTCGCAGTCGCCGTGCGGCGACGGGATGCGCTGCGCCTCCTGCTCCCCGCTCGTCGGGGCCGGTGCCGCCGTGTGCTCCCGGATCACGCCCATCGACCCCAAGACCCACGTACGTACCCATGCGCGCGTTTCCTTGCTTCGTTCGTAAATGTAGGTTCCGCGGCGTTCCGCTGCTCCGACTTCCGTAACGTGCGTGTGCGTTGCAGGGCACGGGGCTGCCGTTCAACAAGTACTCGTGGCTCACCACGCACAACTCCTTCGCCATGGCCGGCACCACCACCCCCTCCGGCTCGCCCGTCCTCTCCATGCCCAACCAGGAGGACACCGTCGCCGACCAGCTCAAGGTACCTACCCACCTACACCTTCTTCTCTTTGAATGAATTCCACAAAAAGGTGTGGAATTCCATCTCAAGATTCATTGACGATTGCTCTCAACGTGGACGATGCATGGATGCAGAACGGCGTGAGGGGGCTGATGCTGGACACGTACGACTACAACAACGACCTCTGGCTCTGCCACTCCTTCAGCGGCAAATGCTACGAGGTCACCGCATTCGTACGTGCGCACGCCGCCTACTACCCTACCTCTCATCCAACGTCTCACCGCCATCTAATCTAATCACCATGCACGCACGTACGTGCCGCTTCTGCTTCTGCATGCATGCAGCAACGGGCGTCCAAGGTGTTCAAGGAGGTGGAGGGCTTCCTCAACGCCAACCCGGACGAGGTGGTCACGCTCTTCGTCGAGGAGTACACCGCCGCGGGCGCCCTCGGCAAGGCCCTCTCCGCCGCCGGCCTCACCAAGTACGTCTTCCCGCCGGCCAGCATGCCCAAGGACGGCGCCGACTGGCCGCTGCTCAAGGACATGATCGCCCAGAACCACCGCCTCCTCGTCTTCACCTCCAAGCAGGGCCGCGAGGGCTCCGACGGCGCCGCCTTCGAGTGGGACTACGTTGTCGAGACGCAATGTACGTCACCTCTCTCCTTCTTCTTCTCGAATCTCGATGGATCGCCATGGATCATTTCTTCCTGTGGTGTAAAGAGAAAATAAAATAAATGTGCGTGCAGACGGGGGCGATGGGCTGGTGGTGGGCGCATGCCCTAAGCGGGCCGAGTCGAAACCCATGGACTCCAAGGGGCAGTCCCTTGTGCTGCTCAACTTCTTCACCACCAACCCCAGCCAGAGCTGGGCCTGCGTCAACAACTCCGCGCCGCTCATCACCAAGCTCAGGGCCTGCTACGACGCCTCCGCCAAGCGATGGCCCAACTACATCGCCGTCGACTTCTACATGGTAGTAAAAAAAAACCTACACTAGTTTACTTTTTGGCTTTTGCACATGCGTTCTCATTAATTGTGATTCTGATGGCATGCTACGTGCAGAGGAGCAGCGGCGGCGGCGCCCCCCTGGCAACCGACGTGGCCAACGGGCGCCTCCAGTGCGGCTGCGACAGCATCGCCTACTGCAAGGTATCCATCCACGCCTAAGCCACATGTTTGTACGAGGTTCGTTGCAAATGTGGGTGCGCACATTTTAGTCTTGTACCGACTAACATATGTTTAAATTGCAGGCAAACGCCTCATTTGGAACATGCGCACTGCCGTCGTCAACCCTCTCCCCGCCCCCCTCGTCACCGCCGTCACCCTCCCCAGCTTCGCCTTCCTCCTCACCGAAATCATTGGCATTGGCTTCGTCACCGTCTTCAAAACGATCCATGGCCCCGTCTTCGTCGCCCTCTGCAGCTCCAGCTCGGTCACGGCCGTGGTCTTCGTCGGCGGCATTGTCCTTGTTTTCTTTCATGGATTCGACCGTGGACCCTTCTCTATCCACATCTGTAGCTTTGTCACCTTCCTTGACCCCGTCTTCATGGCCCTCTCTGGGTACTGCTAAGCCTTCGATCCTCTCCCCACTATCGTCGCCCTCTGCTTCCTCCCCGTCATCGTCACCGTCGAAGAAGTCTCCAAAGAAGAAGTCTCCAAAGAGCACGATCAATGTGATGTCAGTGGATGAACTCAATCCAGAGAGTACAACAACAGATGAAGGGGCAACACCTAAACCATCTTCGAACAGTACACCAAATCAAGGGATGGCGCCGAAAGCATCTCCGAACGGTACTCCAGACACCGGGGCACCACAGAGAACGCTTCCAAAGAGCATAGCAGAACCGCCGACACCCACGACACATCCCGAGGCGGACAACACCTCCAGCGCAGCGATCCGGCCCAAGACCCCTCGCCGGAGCTCCCTCATCGGGACCGCGTTGCTCGTGCTGATCTCATTGTCTTGAAGCATGGTCACCCAAGACTCCGTCGGAGGTGAACGACTGTGCTGGATACGGAGCCGACCTCAGATCTGTAGATGCACTTCTCAGCCCGCTACTTGTACAATGACGGCGTATAGTCAAGCTGATAGTTTTTCAATCTTTTCCATGGTACTGATGCCATCAACATGTCTCTTGCATCATCGGTGGGTAGCCATGCACAAATAGTTAGAGTTACTTCGATTCTCTCTATCTTTTCTATTGTCAGATCAGGGATGTATAAACTGAACTAAGTGTGGTGAGTTTTTCTTTCTGTTGGTGGGATTATACTATGAGCTTTCCAAAGTAGCATCAAGTCTAAAAACTGAGGGTGTGTTTGGTAGCAGTTCTCATCCTAGCATGGATGTTACCCTTTGAGACATGTTGACTGCGGATGTGCTGAATACATGCAACTGCAGTTGTTTGGTAGCCTTGTATGTGCTGAGACATGTTGAGCCAAGACTTTATTTGGGAGTCTGCATCTGATTAAGCATGCTTTGCCGAGATTACATTTGGTAGTTTGTATCTAACGTAGTCTGCATCAATGGAGTTTTTCGTGCCACTACAACATTTGGATTATATGTAAGCATCACTAGCATAAGCATGACCATTTGTTCATAACCATCACAACCGTAACCATATGTGCATAACCATCACAAGCATACGCCGCATACGCATGTGGTCCTTACTAATTTTCATTCAACATTAATTTCTAGCATTCATTACTAAATTGGGACATGGCAACCCACATATTTCAAAATCCGTGGAAAAGGACAATGGTACGATAGGGGAGGGATCTAGAGGGAGATGGGAGGTAGGATGAGGGAGGCTAGATGAGGAGGAACAAGAGGGGGCATTGACGATGGCGAGTTGCTTCGGCGGCAAGTAGGGGTGGCGGTGACTAAGGCCTTTGGGGACGGAAGATGGTGGAGGAGCAACTCGTCAGAGTTTAGTCGCTAGAGAAGTCTTCCATCGAGGACCAAAGGTGGCGACGTCATGGTCGCTTGGTAGAGAAACAAGAGGAGAGAACAGTTCGCTCCGGGGAAGATGTTGGCGAGCGAACGACTCTTCGGGGCCGTTTCTTAATTAGCACCAGGAGCGCTGGTTATTAGTATCCTCGCAATTTGGCGCACACCCCCGTTAATCCTTGGGCTCGACCCATTTTCTCTCTTCCGAATTGCGGCGCGCACGCCATATCTCTTGTTTGGTTTGTGTAGTTTTTCTCTCACTAGTTTTGTGAACTTTCTAGAAGGTTCCACCAATTTTTTCTGGGGCGGTTTCCCTTTGGTTTTTTCCCGGACGAATTTTGCTTGGTCTTTCTTCTTTTTTTCAACTACTCAAACATTTTATCAAAACCGTGAACTTTAAAAAAAATTGTGAACTTTATTCAAATTGGTGAACATTTGTTCAAACTGAGAACTTTTTTCAAATCCATGAAATTTTCCAAATCCGTTAATTTTTTTACAAACTGGCAAACATTTTTCAAATTTATGTATTTTTTTCAAAAATCATGAAATTTTGTTCATTTTTTGTGAACTTCTGTATTACTTTTCCAAATTCACGTTTTTTAATTTAAGATTATTTTTTAATTTCATGTTTTGTAAATATGAAAATTTCAAATTCATGAACTGTTTCATTCTTCTTCATTTTTGTGACCTTTTTCCTTAAAAGTCAACCATCAACAGAGCCACTGATTAGCGGACAACTGGTCCATTTGTTAGTGGTCAGGGGTCAACAGAGCCAGCCACAAAATCGAGAACCAGCACCCGTTTGAGTGGAGCCCTGGTTTGTTGGGCTGGCCCACACACCGCCTCCACGGGCGGCGGGCTGCTACTTCCGCAAGGGGCGCTGATTAGGGAGAGTGTCTCTAAAAGGATGCAGACTAGGAGCACTGGCCGACGACGGTCACTAGAATCACGTCTGCTGACGTTCTCGTGATCAACTCCTTGATCACATTGTGCACATTATGATGATGTCCTACCGAGTGGGCCCAGAGATACCTCTCCATTTACACGGAGTGACAAATCCCAGTCTCGATTCGTGCCAACCCAACATACATTTTCGGAGATACCTGTAGTGTACCTTTATAGCCACCCAGTTACGTTGTGACGTTTGGCACACCCAAAGCACTCCTACGGTATCCGTGAGTTGCACAATCTCATGGTCTAAGGAAATGATACTTGACATTAGAAAAGCTTTAGCATACGAACTACATGATCTTGTGCTAGGCTTAGGATTGGGTCTTGTCCATCACATCATTCTCCTAATGATGTGATCCCGTTATCAACGACATCCAATGTCCATGGTCAGGAAACCGTAACCATCTATTGATCAACGAGCTAGTCAACTAGAGGCTTACTAGGGACATGGTGTTGTCTATGTATCCACACATGTATCTGAGTTTCCTATCAATACAATTCTAGCATGGATAATAAACGATTATCATGAACAAGGAAATATAATAATAACCCTAGTGCAAGTGGGAGACTGTTGGAAATATGCCCTAGAGGCAATAATAAACCGGCACCTATAGATGCTCTAAGGTCATTTACTAGTACTCCCTCCGTTTCTTTTTACTCCGCGTATAAGATTTGGTCAAAGTCAAACTGCAAAAAGTTTGACCAAATTTATAAAAAAAATATGAACATCTACAATACTAAAACTATATAGTATGAACATACGTTTCATGGTGCATCTAATAATATTGATTTCATATTGTGAAATAAAGTTAGTTAAACTCTATAAAGTTTGATTTTAACCAAACCTAATATACGGACTAAAAAGAAACGGAAGGAGTATATGCTAAAGGGGAACACTAGGTACATAACAAGGCGAAGCGAATTAACTCGCTCCCATTCACTTCCTTATTTCTGATTTACGCCCTTCTTTTCTGTGGAGGAGCAGTGCGATGGGGGAAACCCCGGCGGTTGGGTGCTATGGTCTGAACTCTAAAGAGCAGCTCGGCTACTCCACAGGTAGACTGAGGGAGTACTTCAAATACTAAGAAAGGAAAATAAATAGTGAAAGTCCTCGAATTCAACTTTTTGTGTGGTGTATTTTCGAAAATAAATTGCAATTTGTAGGTCATGGTAAAACATTCAACATGCCTTGACTGAGCAAGTTAAACTTCAAATGTTTCTCACCGTTTTTTTTGTTCATTCATGTTGGCTATTAACTGTACCAACACCATAATCTGCCATGAGGGTCAGTAATCAAATCAACTCCTGTGTGTAATCTGTAGTACATATCATAGTTATCTAACACTGAAAGTCCAAAGTTGAGGCCCTGTATGTGTGCAGAAGACATCATCAAGGCAGGAGTTCAAATCTCTTCAGAAGTGGGGTAGTGTTGGGAATGCTTTGGTAATGATGGCATGGCCTTCTTTCTTGGCTACTTCTTCTTCCCAGTGGGGTTAGGTAATGTTGGTCTGCGCCACTAGAATATGATCCACTAAATGGCTGTTGATTGGTTGTAATACGGCTTAGAATTCTGAAAGTAAAGAAAATAAGGGTTCAGTAGTGCTTTGTCTCTGCTTTGCATTACCAATTAGTATAGTCCAAGTCAGCAAATCAGCCTAATTCTACTCTGGATGGCTCATCCGTATATTGAGTTTGTGTTCTTGGTTATTATGTCTAACTGACTAAACCTCTATTAATATGAGTTTCACTTTTTTTGCTTGAATCAATACGTATGTGGGCCTAATCCATCCATAACGGGACTCTGTTCCTTGCTTTTCATTTCTTGGCACTCTCTGTCAGCCTGAAATAAAATTCGTCTGGATAGTTCATCCGTATATTGAGTTTGTGTTCTTGGTTATGTCTAAACGACTAAATCTCTTAATTAATATGAGTTTCCCCCCTTTTTTTGCTTGAGTCAATACGTTGGTGGCCTGATCCGCCCATAATCGGGCTTTGCTCCTTGCTGTTCATTTCATGGAAATCTCTGTCAGCCTGAAATAAAATTTGTATGAAGCTCCTTTGATGTTGCTTACAGTGTCATGTGAACGCAATCGGGCCAGCTCCTTGTATATTACTGACTGTAACACATGAACTCTGGCTATGTCTTTCTAAATATAGCCGGTCCCATGTCCGCGAAAAGGAGGCGGGAAAAGGATGACGATTGTGACAATTTTGGTGAACCAACTTAAAAACCAACCATTCTTATGGGTATCAAACACATGAACATACCGATAAGTTTATAACCATTCCAGCTGCCAGTCCCATCCTGGCATCATAGTTGAGTAATGGAGCAATCACCACACACTGTATTCAGGGAGGGGGGGGGGGGGGGGGGGGGGTGAGTTAGCTACAACGGCTCACATGCCGAGCATGCCGTGCATGCGAACGTGGGTGAGCGCATGAAGTGCACGCACTGGTTATCCATCCGGTGGAATCGGTCTTGAGGTAGAGGACGTGTTCCACCCCCCGGGGTTCTCGTACGTTGAGGCTGGAGCGTAACTCGCCGAAGACGGAGGTCGGAAGACCCTTCGTGAAGATATCCGCAAACTGAGAGCTGGTAGGGACGTGCTGGACGCGCACCTCGCCGAGCGCCACACATTCTCGTACGAAGTAGAGATCGATCTCTACGTGCTTTGTGCGTTGATGTTGTATGGAGCAATCACCACACACTGTATTCAGGGAGGGGGGGGGGGGGTGTGAGTTAGCTACAACGGCTCACATGCCGAGCATGCCGTGCATGCGAACGTGGGTGAGCGCATGAAGTGCACGCACTGGTTATCCATCCGGTGGAATCGGTCTTGAGGTAGAGGACGTGTTCCACCCCCCGGGGTTCTCGTACGTTGAGGCTGGAGCGTAACTCGCCGAAGACGGAGGTCGGAAGACCCTTCGTGAAGATATCCGCAAACTGAGAGCTGGTAGGGACGTGCTGGACGCGCACCTCGCCGAGCGCCACACATTCTCGTACGAAGTGGAGATCGATCTCTACGTGCTTTGTGCGTTGATGTTGTACCGGGTTGCTGGACATGTACATGGCACTGACATTGTCGCAATAGATGACGGTGGCATGCGCAGGAGGTTGGTGAAGCTCGCCGAGAAGTTGACGTAGCCAGGCGGACTCGGCAACGGCGTTGGCGACGACGTGGTACTCGGCTTCGGCACTCGAGCGGGAGACCATGTTCTGCCGCTTGGAGGACCAAGTGAGCAGGTTGGGCCCGAGGAAGACGCAATATACGGATGTGTACTTGCGTGTGTCGCGGCAGCCCATCCAGTCAGCATTCGAATAAGCGACAAGCTCGGACGCGGCGGAGCGGTGGAGCTGAAGGCCGAGGTGAGTAGTCCCGCGTAGGTAGCGCAGAATGCGCTTAACGAGCTGGAAGTGAGCCTCGCGCGGCGCGTGCATGAAGAGACAACACTGCTGGACGGCGTAGGACAGGTCCGGCCGCATCAGGGTGATGTGCTGGAGCGCGCCCACGAGGCTACGGTAGAGTGTCGGGTCGTGGAAGAGCGGGCCAGAGTCGCCGGACAACTTGGCGAGCGTGTCGACTGGCGTGGCGATGGGCTTGCAGTTGAGCATGCCGGCGCGGGCGAGGATCTCGAGAGCATATTGCTCCTGCGAGAGAAAGAGCCTAGTCGCGGTGGTCTTGACGTTGATGCCGAGGAAGTGGTGCAGTACGCCGAGGTCCATCATGGAGAACTCAGCGTGTAGCGACGCGATGATGCGCAGAAGGAGAGCATCGGTGCTGGCGGTGAGGATGATGTCGTCCACGTACACCAGCAGGTAGGCGAGATGGCGCCCATGTCGAAGGATGAGCAACGACGAGTCCGAGGGTGATGCAGTGAAGCCGAGGGCGCGGCGGTAGTTGGTGAAGCGCGAGAACCAGGCACGGGGAGCCTGCTTTAGGCCATACAGTGAGCGGTTGAGGCGACACACGTGAGACGGCCAGACGGAGTCGACGAAGCCGGATGGTTGCTGGCTGTAGACGGTCTCGGCGAGGTGGCCGTGGAGAAAGATGTTCTTCATGTCCAACTGGTGGATTGGCCAGGACTTCCCGGCGGCAATGCTCAGGATGGTCTGGACCATGGCTGGCTTGACGACGGGGCTGAAGGTCTCGCCGTAGTCGACGCCGGCCTACTGTGTGAAGCCGCGGAGCACCCATCGCGCCATATAGCGAGCGAGAGTGCCGTCATGGTTGAGCTTGTGCCGGAAGATCCATTTTCCTGTCACCACGTTAGCACCCGCAGGACGAGACACCAAACACCACGTATCATTCCGCATTAGTGCATCATACTCCTCTAGCATGGCGTTGTACCAGTTGGGGTCTTTTAGGGCAACGCGATAGGAGGATGGGATAGGACTGATGGCGGAGGTAGTGGTGTGGAGGGAAACGTTCTGCTTTGGTTGGGCGAAGCCGATCTTGGCCCTGGTGCGCATGGAATGGACGTTGGAGGATGGAGTGACCGGAACGGTGCGAGGTGGTTGGGCGGGTGTAGGAGGGGGAGGGTTTGCATGCAAGGCTGCATGAGGGTGTAGCAGCGGGGCCAGGAGATGGCGAGTGTGCATGTGGGGGCGACGTGCGCGGGGGCGTGGATGCAGGACTGCATGGGGGTGTAGTGGAGGGGCCCGCGGGCGAGCGCATGTTGGTTGGGGAGGGCGCGGCGGGCCAAGCGCGGGGGCTGATTGGTGGACCGCTGCGTGGGGAGGCGACAGGTGGAGTTGGCTGGCTGGGTGGCGCGGATGGACAGGGAGATGCGGGAGGTCGATCGACAACGGGTCGCGAGGTGGCAGCGGATCCAAGACGCGCGTATCCCGGGTTTGATATGGACGAGGTAGGTAGGGCGCGGCGCACAGGAATGATTTCTGCCCCGGGATATTCTGTGGCCAGGGGGTTACGTGCGGGAGGGGAAGCAGGGAGATACGGAAATTCTGTTTTGTTAAACGTGACGTGCCGAGAGGCTAGGTCGAGGCCATGATAGCCCTTATGTTCGAGGGCATACCCAAGGAAAACGCAACGGATGGCGCGAAGGGCAAGCTTGTGCGGGCTAGTGGAGTATGTGTTAGGAAAACACAGGCATCCAAACACCCTAAGGTGGTCGTAGGTGGGGTGATGCCCAAGTAGACGGAAGTGAGGAGTTTGGTGCTGGATAGCGAATGATGGACGACGATTGAGGACATGGGTAGCAACGTGGAGCGCCTCAACCCAGAATTCGAGTGGTAGATGGGCATGGATGAGAAGAACCCGAAGGATGTCGTTGGTCGTACGAATGAGTCGCTCTGCCTTCCCGTTCTGCGGCGAGGTGTGGGGGCAAGAGAGACGGAAAGAGGAGCCGTGGGTGGAGAAAAGGGACCGTAAAGGGGTGGTGAGGAATTCTCCGCCGTTGTCGCATTGCATGCATTGAATGGTGACATGGAACTGTGTTTGGACGTAGATGAAGAAGCGAGTGATTACGTCGGCGGTGTCGGATTATTTGCGTAGAGGAATAGTCCAGGAGTAGTGGGAGAAGTCGTCAAGTATCACAAGATAATATTGAAATCCAGAAAAACTACACATGGGAGAGGTCCATGAATCACAATGTATTAATTGAAATGGCGTTGTAGTGACAGAAGTTGAAGAAGAAAAAGGCAGCTGTGGCTGCTTTCCTAATTGGCATGAGGAACAAATACTAGTTTTGGTCACGCCATTATTACATGAAGGAAGGAAATCTTTAGCTAAAATGGAAATAGAGTTATTGCTGGGGTGGCCTAGGCGGAGATGCCACAAGTCGTTGACGGCGGAAAGAGCATGCTGGAAGCCGGAGTTGCCGAAGAATGGATACAAATCTCCATGGCTACTGGACCTCATCATGACGCGCCCCGTCGCTAGGTCCTTCACAGTGAAACCATAGGGATCAAACTCAATGGTATAAAAAATGTCAATTGTAAAACGGCGAACAGAAATGAGATTGCGAATGATAGAAGGTGTGACGAGGACGTCGTTGAGTGTGAAGGAGGAAAGTTGGGCGCGGCCAACGGTTTTGATGGGAAGGCGAGACCCATCCCCAATGGTGATGCCCTGGGAGTGATGCAGTAAAGGGGAAGAACAAGAGGTGAGGGTGGTCTTCTTACCAGCTACGTGGGAGGAAGCCCCCGCGTCGAGGATCTAGTCCGGGGCGGCGCCGGCGTGCTGCCACTGCTGCATGGACAGGTTGTGGAGCGCCGTGTTGAGCTGATGGTACTGCTCCCAGAAGGGGCCGGCCGCGACCGGGGGCGCTGCGACCGGGTACGCATGGTGCGGCGGAGGCAAACGAGGCCCGAGGACGCCGGCACATTGGGCGCGGACCACGGTGCGCGGAGCTGGTGCGGCAGGGGAGGGAACGCGTGTCCCAGGGGGCGAAGTAGCCCAGCCACGGACGAGCGTTTGCGGCAGGAGCGGGAGTGCCACGGTTGCCCGTGTTGGAGTTTCCTGAAGACGAGGAGCCGGGGGAGCCGCGTCCATGCCCACGGCCGCGTCCATGGCCGCGCGCCGGCCTGTCAGCGGGAGGAGAGGGGGTGTCGCCCTTGCCCCTGTCACCGGCGGGGGCGCCGGCGCGGTCGCTGCTAGTGTCGGTGGCGCGGCCAATGGTGAGCGCGGTCGGTGATCCCGCACCTTGCTCGTCGATGCGAGCCCGCTCGTTGGCGGAGAGCTCCTCTAGAAGGAGCCAGGAGCGGGCCTGGATGAAGGACGAGAAGGGGTTCGGCATCGGAAGGAGAGTCGCCATCACCTGGAAGCGACGGCTGAGCCCGCGGATGAGCTGGAGCATGAGGGCTTGGTCGGAGATGGTGACGCTGACTACGCCAAGCGCGTCGGCGAGCGCCTTGAGCCTCACGCTGTATTCAGCGACGGAGAGGTTGCCCTGCACCATGTTGCGGAATTCCGCCTCGAGGATGATGGCGCGGCCCGGTTGATTGGCGCGGAACAGCAGGTGGAGCTGGACCCAAACATCACGCGCCATGCTCTTGGGGGACATCACGACGTCCTGGAGATCTTCAGCGATCACCTCATACATCCAGAGGACGATGGTGATGTCATCGTTTCACCAGACGGCTCTTTGGTGAAGCGGCGCCGCGGCGACGTCGAGGTGGTGCTGCACGTTGTGGCGACAACATATGAAGTAGAACAATTGACGCCACTTAGAGTAGTTACCCGTTTCGAGCTCGAGTTTCCGGTGGAAGTGGTGCGCGATGGAGTTGGGGAGGACGCTGGTGGCGGAGGGACCGACATCAGGGTTGGGGGCGCTGGAGGTGCTGACGTTGAGGCGCGGGACGACGAGCTCGCTGCCGGCCATATGCAGAGCGATCGCTAGAGCACGAGCCGGGGCAGCACGAGCCGGTGCGGCAGCTGGCGCGAGGGTTGAGGGAGGAGGCAGCACGGGCTCGTCGAGAGGCTGCTTGCCCCGGTCAGCAGCTGGAGGAGCGCGAGCCGCGGGGATGGGAGCGAAGGGGTTGCTGGGAGGAGTGTCGAGGTTGGCCAAGCGGGTGTGGCGAAGAAGACGATTCATGGCGGAAGCAGGGGATCGAAGAAACTGATACCAAGTTGAGTAATGGAGCAATCACCACACACTGTATTCAGTCCCTCGAGGGGGTATATATGCAGTTACATGAGGAGGAGAGATACAGGGTGGGGTGGGTGGTGAGTTAGCTACAACGGCTCACAGGCCGAGCATGCCGTGCATGCGAACGTGGGTGAGCGCACGAAGTGCACCCACTGGTTATCCATCCGGTGGCGCTGGTTATCCATCCGGTGGATTCGGTATTGAGGTAGAGGACGTGTTCCAACAATCATTACATCAACACTCCTGAGAACAGAACAAACCAACACCATAAATTACTATGGGTTCTGATGTTTCAGTAGTGAGGAAGAGGTCTTTGAACTAGTCATCGAAGTGCTAGCATCGAAGGATGTGGTACAAGAGGTGTGCGACGGCATGCTGGATGATGTCGATGACGGCATCCCAATGGTGTGGGAGGATGATGAAGACATCCCACTGATATTAGCCCAGGTTAGTGGCGATGATGGCTCAAACATCAGCGTCCACAGCTGGTAGCAGGTTTGGTCGACCTTTGGCTGGAACGTGCCAATGGTTGTCCTCATTGGTGGAGCTAGGCAGGATTTGGGAGGGGGAGGCTATATTTCTCCTAATCTAAACACCCCTAAAAAATTCTTCCTGTTTTTTACCATGGTTTGGAGGCTGACGGTGTCCTGGACTAGGAAGTACTAACCTAGTCGGCCTGTGGTCCTCGGGCCGGGCCGATGGGCCCTCATTCCCGTGAAGGCGGACTTCGGAAGCTACACGCTGGAAACGAATCAAGACTGCATCCGCCGAAGACTTGCTGTATACTCCAAGACATCTCCTGCCGCCTCCATATGCGCCCGTGGATAGCGACCATGTAACCCTAGTTGCCCTACCTAACGTGTATATAAGCCAAGGGGTTTAGCCCGTAGAGGGGACCGAATCACAATTACATTCATCTAGCCCTAGGGTTAGAACACAACTTACAATCTCGAGGTAGATCAAGTTTGTACTCGATATTTCCATCAATATAAACAAAAGCAGGATATAGGTTTTTACCTCCATCAAGAGGGCCCGAACCTGGGTAAATATCGTCTCTCCTGTTCCTGTTATCATCTGTAAGAGATCTACAGCTCTGGACCCCATACCCCGAGGTCTGCCGGTTTTGACACCGACAGGGGCCATAGCCCTTGCTCACCTGAACGTAGCACCGTAAACTGGCTGTCCTAATGGACGGTCACACGCTCGGGCCAGGCCTGGGTGCGTGCACCACAACCCGACGACAATCACCCTCTAGTTCCGCCGTGTTGTAGTTACCATCCAGCTTCTTTTCGATGGCCTCAAGGATGGCTTCCCGGCCGTATAGTCTCCACGCCCACTCAACCAGCCAGAAGACCTAGTAAAGAGTAACGTTGATGAAGATGGACCATTATATTCCTAACACAAAAGTAATATTATGCCAGCTTATTTGTGTATGCCAAGAGATAGTGAGATACAAACGACTTCGCCCTACAACAATAGCGAAGTTAGCTATGCCCATATGATATAGATGGATATTGTGAATATGTATTTCAGAACATATATTTATCAGAGACAAAGGAAAAAAAACTAGTGTCACATAGAAACCTAAATATGAATAGCTCAGTGGAATTGATTATAGCAAATAAACTAAGTATACTCTAGATAACAAGTATTCATGTGATTAAAGCCTATTATAAATTGTATTCAAAGATCAACCCAGCGTACAAAAATTCCTGAAATTCAAACATGTTGGCATATATGTTGATATATATACATTCCATAACAGAAAGTACAACACTGCTTCAATTGATTAAAGGTTAATAATAATTTCCCAGTACAAGCAATTAATATAACATAGTTAATTATATGTTTGGCATATTTATTCTGTTTTATTTGGGCATGGCATAGTTAGATTCCATCCCATTTTTATGGTCCTCTACGGATTTGGCCAGCTATTTTCCTGAGCATTAAATTATTGCATGCCGAGTCAATTTTAAATGAAGAATTGCTACGATCGATGTACTAAATAATATGTCTCACAAGTCACAAAATTTAATGAACAATTTTGAATCATTAAAAAAGAAAAACTAAAATATTCTAAAAGGTATTAGATTTTTCTTATTGGCTCCGAATTGACTATCCGTATGAATGAATAGACCACACGACTAGAGCCTGCTGAAAACCCATTGCTGAGTTGGAAGTTGGAAGCATATCCCCTGCCAGGACAAGAAAATACGGTGCACTAGCTGTCCCATCCTGGCATATTACATCAATAATACTTCTGACAAGAAATCAAATGTCTAGCAGTACTGGTACTGATGTTCAGTAGCGGCCTGAGTCCCAGAACGTTGGCCTGCTTCTTCTCCCTGGCCAGGGCCCGCTCGCGCCGGCGTTGGCCGGCCCCGTGTCGGTGGCGGCGCAGGCGGAACCGCAGGATCCTCGACCTAGGGTTGGGGGCGAGTCGCCAGCTACGCCAGTGGGACAGGCCGCTGGGCCGGGCTGCGGCCCATCTCTAGGCCCGAGGGTGATGCGGCCCAGTCGAGGGCGCTGGCTGAGGGTCAGGTGGTCGCGCCTGTCTCTAAGGCCCAGCTCGTTCCGCTGGACGCGGCCCAGCCCACACCTGGCATGGCACCCAAGCCATATAAGTGGCTCTGGCTGCCCCGGGGAACCCTAGCTGCCTCATTAGGGTTTCCTGCCTCCAAATCGGAGGTGCGGCGCTTCGGTCACTCCGCCCGCTTTCTCATCCCCATTCCCCCTTCTCCTCCACTGGTGCGCTCCTTTGCTACGGTAGTGGCGATGGGATCCAAGCAAGATCGAAGGGTGGAGAAGCCGGCCATGGAGCCGCCGCGGGACCGTGACCGCGCACGGCGCCAGAGCTCTTCGACTCAGGGGGCGGAGCGCACTGATGAAGATGACAGATGGGGGCCGCCGCCCGCATGGTGGCTCAAGGAACATGAAAGAAAAAAGGAGGAGGAGGAGTACAAGAAGCGCGGCCTCGAGCTCAAGCGCAAGGGGCTGTAGGCGTCTCAGGGCGGCGACCGCGTCGGCGATCCCTTCGCCAAGAAGCAAAAGTCAAAGCCCGCAGGGCAGCAGCCTCTAAGCCGCCCCTCCCACCCAGATCTAAGATGCCATCCTCTTCCAAGGGCATGGAGGCGGAGCTAATCCCCATTGAAGAAGCGGATGGCCTGGAGTTTTTCAAGTGCGGTCGCAAAAGCCACTTCCAAAATATGTGAACTTTCAAGCCCCTCTATGTCGTATGCACCAAGGAAGGCCACACCTCGTCCCAGTGCCCGACCCGCGGCAAGCCCTTGCTTCTCCAAACCATGGGGCATGCCATCTCCAGTGATGGATTCTTCTGCCTGCAATACCACGAAGACGAGAGGGAGGAGCCGCAAATCCTGGTGCGGGCCAACGCGGCCATGCTGTCGGCGGCGCCGGGCGTGCTCACGAAGGAGATCCTGGAGGTAGAGCTGCCGCATCTGTTTGAGGGCTCCTGGGATTGGCAGATCCCCCCTCGACGGCGGCCCATTTTTGGTGGTTTTCCTAGACCCAGCCATGCTCCGGATGGCCACGCGCAGCGCCAAACTCTTCCTCTCCCTAAACAACCTCATGGCTGACATTCGCGATGCTATCCTCGATGCGCCTAAGGGGTTGGAGATGCCCGAGGTCTGGGTCAAGCTGGGAGGGGTGCCACCTGACGAAGCTATGTACCTAGGGTAGGGTCATGGATCTGTCCAAGATACCCTCCCCAAGGACATCTCTAAAAGAACCAGAAGCAGTCGAGGAGAAATCATCATCCACTCGACCATGAAGCTATGTTCCACTCGACAGTCTTGAAGACACTCGACCATACGAACAACCACTCGACTACCAGAAGATGTGAAGCCACTCACTCCGCAACGATCGGGATTTACTCATAGCTTTAACAATCATTTATAGCACTTTACTTCAGACGTTACCGGTAACGCTCCTCCCTAATGAACATTGAACCCTGTGTAACGAAGGGGAGCTGGGGTCCTGGCGCACTCTATATAAGCCACCCCCTCCTCTGGGACAAGGGTTCGCACCCTTTGTAATACACACGCATATATCTAGTCGACCGCCTCCAGGCTTCGAGACGTAGGGTTGTTACTTCCTCCGAGAAGGGCCTAAACTCGTAAAACTCGTGTGTACAACTCCTCCATAGCTAGGATCTTGCCTCTACATTCCTACCCCCTATTCTACTGTCAGGCTTAGAACCACGACAGTTGGCGCCCACCGTGGGGCAGGTGTCTTAGCGACTTTTTGGAGAAGTTGCAATTTTTCCGATCCCCTTCATCATGGTTTCAAGCGGAGGTTTGGCTGAGGGCCGCTCTCGGTGTCAAAACCGGCGAATCTCGGGTAGGGGGTCCCGAACTGTGCGTCTAGGTCGGATGGTAACAGGGTAAGGGACACGGAGTTTTACCCAGGTTCGGGCCCTCTCGATGGAGGTAAAACCCTACGTCCTGCTTGATTAATATTGATGATATGGGTAGTACAAGAGTAGATCTACCACGAGATCGAAGAGGCTAAACCCTAGAAGCTAGCCTATGGTATGATTTTTGTTCTGTATGTTGTCCTACGGACTAAAACCCTCCGGTTTATATAGACACCAGAGAGGGTTAGGGTTACACAAAGTCGGTTACAATGGTAGGAGATCTACATATCCGTATCGCCAAGCTTGCCTTCCACGCCAAGGAAAGTCCCTTCCGGACACGGGACGAAGTCTTCAATCTTGTATCTTCATAGTCCAGGAGTCCGGCTGAAGGTATAGTCCGACCATCCGGACACCCCCTAATCCAGGACTCCCTCAGTAGCCCCTGAACCAGGCTTCAATGACGACGAGTCCGGCGCGCAGATTGTCTTCGGCATTGCAAGGCGGGTTCCTCCTCCAAGTACTTTATAGAAGATTTTGAACACAAAGATAGTGTCCGGCTCTGCAAAATAAGTTTCCACATATTGCCATAGAGAGAATAATATTTACACAAATCTAATCTGCTGACGTATTCCGTAGTGTGACACACCACGGCCAAGCCTTTATCCGAGTCGTTTCATTATCCCACCTCAGCGCATCATGCGAGGCGGTTTCCTTGGCACGTCTTGTTAAAGCAGAGACCGTGTCCCCTTATTCCGGGATTCTCATCAATACGGGCGTGGGTAACCCAACCGTGCCATTGATTACGGTGCTCGGGAGATAAGCGAGTTTTACCAGGCTGGTGGGGACGCATAGCTGCGTCCACCCATATAAGGGGATAAGGATCCACCTTTTCACCTACGCCTTCTTCCTCCTTTGCCTATCCATTTTCGCGCACTCGAGCTCCAGCGCCCAAATCCGCACTCCCCACCTCAACCTTCTCCAACCATGTCCGGAGCGGGAGGCAAGTGGATGGTCTCCTCCGTTACGGAGGGACACATCAAAAGACTAAGGAAGGCCGGATACTTGTCCAACGACATTGCGCACCGGCTTCCCGAAGGGGGGCAGCTCATCCCTACCCTTAGGCCCCATGAGAGGGTGGTGTTCCTCCCCCATTTCCTCCGCGGACTGGGTTTCCCTCTCCACCCATTTTTCCGGGGGCTCATGTTCTACTATGGTCTGGATTTCCACGATCTGGCCCCGAACTTTGTCCTCAACATCTCGGCGTTTATCGTCGTGTGCGAGGCCTTCCTCCGCATCCGCCCCCATTTCGGCCTATGGCTCAAGACTTTTAACGTCAAGCCGAAGGTGGTGCGTGGCAACCAGGTGGAGTGCGGAGGCGCCATGGTGGGCAAGATGCCCAACATCTTATGGCTCGAGGGCTCCTTTGTGGAGACCCTGAAGGGGTGGCAATCTTGGTGGTTTTACATCACCGAGCCGTGCGACCCCAAGTGGGTCGCAGCCCCCGAGTTCCGATCCGGACCCCCAATGCGGCTCACGTCCTGGAAAGAGACGGGCCTGTTATGGGGTAAAAAAGGAGAGCTGACCGGACTCCAAACATGCGTCCAAACCCTGGTGGACAAGCAGCTCAAGCTTGTCAACGTAGTCCAGGTTATGCTCATCCGCCGGATCCTCCCGTGTCAACAACGGGCTTTCAACCTGTGGGAGTTCGACCCGACGCGGCACCGAACTCTGAGTAGGCTCTTCGACACGACGTACGAAGATGCCTGGAAGGTGCTTTTCAAAGGCGCCGAGGCCCCCGCATCCGCAACCGAGGATCGCGGATTCAGCATGCAGCGTCACGCTCGTGCAGTAAGCTATTTTTATAGGGTATCAGTTTTTCATAGTTTGACTCCACGCGGGATCTGAGCTCCCTTGCCTTTGACAGGATTGGCAGCAGACGTCCGGACAAATCAACTATCCGGCTCCTTTGCCCGAAGGCCCAGCGGACGCTCGTCTAGCGAAGCTGCTGGTTCCGGCACCCTATGTGGTGTCGGAGAAGAAGGCCAAGAAGAAGGCCACGGGGACTCGAAAGAGTGCCCGGCGCCAGGAGGCGTCGGATCCATCGTCCGACAGCTCCAAGACACACTCCTCCCATGAAGATGAGGAGGAGGAAGAAGAGACCTCTCCCCCTCCAGCGGGGGAAGGGAAGAAAAGGAAGGTCGCCCCGACTGGGGAGGCCGAAGGGTCCAAGAAGGGGAAAACCCTTCCTCCGGACTACTCCACCAACGCCGACGACGACGAAGAGGAGTGGCCGTCCAGGGCCAAGCCCCTGGCGAAATCGTAAGTATCCGGATACCGGAGTAATTCATAGTATTCCTTTATTGCACAACTTTCCCTTATGTCGAATATGATTATGCAGCCCACCCAAAGACCGGCTCGACGCGTCGTCGAGCGGTTCACTGGACTCGTCGGATGTGAATTCGCTTCCGATGGCTTCCTCCCCCCGCCCTACGGACGACACCGAAGTGTTGTCCCAACAGGTTCCAATCTGGGAGGAGGTGGTCCTAGAGGCGCCGCAAGGCGACCTCCCGGACTCCAGGAGTAAAGGGGATGAAACCCTCCAGGGCTCCAAGTCCAGTTCTAGGCCGGACACTGCTCCAGAACCTTCAAAGGTTCCAGAGTCCAGCGGGCGACCTCCTTCCAAGAGGAGCAGGCCCTCCGTGCCGGTGACCCCCGTCCAACCGGAGGCGCCGGTCAATCTGTTGGAGGCGCTCAAGGGTGCCTCCATCGACGAGGTGCACCACACCATTATGAGTGCGGTGGTCCAGAAGGTTCAGTCCGCCAAAAGCGGACTGACTGAAGCTTGTACTAGCCTTTTGACAGGCTTTGAGGTAAGTAAGGAATGTGTAAATAATATTACCGCATAGACAGTAGCCACTGATGCTCTGTTTGGCGTTCGGGAAGAAAAGCCGAATAGAGGATCAAATAAAATTCGCAGGAGTCTAACAAAAAGGAGTCAATATGCGTATGCAGGCTTCTCTGCTTGCGTCCGCCACACTGACTGCGGAAGTGGACACGCTAAAGCAGAACCTCGAGCGGTCCGAGCAAGAGCTCGGGCGTGCCAAGAAGCAGCTCGAGGACAATGAAGGTAAGAAATACCTTGTTTAAATATATATATAAAAAGGTGCAATTGCAAAAAATGACAGGATTATCGTGGCTATTTTAGGGGCCACATCTGAGGTGGCGACCCTTAAGCAAGAGCTGCTCGAGGCTGAGAAGACGGCGGCCGCGGAGCGCACCAAGCGGGAGAAGTATGAGGCCGAGGTTGGCAAGGTGCGACAAGAGCTCCAGGCTCTTATGGAAAAACATGAGAGTTTGGAGCTTGACTCAAAGACGCGAGCGTCCGAGCTCGCGGTGGCTATTGAAAATGCCAAGTCTGCCAAGGCCGAATCCCAGAAGACCCTCTAGGAGTTGGATGAGGTGAAGAAGATAGCGACGGGCAAGGCATTCTTTATGCAAAGCAAACACATAAACGTGAGTTACTTGTTACTTACCCGAATCCGGAGCTCTCCAGGAGCGTTCATAGATCTTCCCCGGAGTGTGTCCGATGCTGCCGCATTCTATCGAGAGGAGGAGGGAAGCTCGACAGAGAAGGTGTTCTGGTCTCAGTATGCTGAGGCCGGACACCCCGTGCCCCTGAGCGACCAGCTGAAGCAACTGGTCGAGCTCCACAAGGCGGCCGAACAGGCCATGAAGGGCCTCATAGTTCGGCTGTGGCCTGGAGGGGCTCTGCCTGGGAGCTATTTCGGGCTAATGCGGCGGCTGGTGGAGGCATGTCCATGGCTCGAAGTCATCAAGCGCTCCGTCTGCATTGAAGGTGCCCGTAGGGCCCTTGCCCGTGCTAAGGTGCACTGGGGCAAGCTGGATGCTGAGAAGCTTGTGAAGGACGGGCCACCGCCGGGGAAAGAGCATCGCAAGCCCGAGAATTATTATAAGGATGTTCTGAAGGGTGCCTGCCTTGTGGCGGATGAATGTTCTAGGGATGTAATTTTTGAGTGAAACTTGCTTGTTTTGTCCCGTGCGCTGAAAACTTGTTCATATGCGCTAAGCCATGCTGTTGGAATTTAAAATATTACCTTCTATGCGGCTGTTTATCAATTCTAAGAGATGGCAAGTCGTCGGCTTCTGCCCCCGTGCCGCTAGTGCTGGGGTGTTCGGGGATAAACCTGAGCGCTCTTTTTCCCATGTTTGGGTCCTTCGAGGGAGGCGCTCAGCCCAACGAATAAGGCAATCGGACTATAATGCGTGAACACTCTCACTTAGCCATAGAATTCTATAATTTTAAATTTTGGTGAAGCCCCTGGTATTCGGAAGACCGAGTTCGGGGCGCTATCCACGCCTTGGCCGGACAGAGCCGGCTCCTCTCTCTAAGCGGCATAAGTCTTTAGGGACTCGAAAAACCTCTCGAATAGCGACCAGCTCTCGCTTCATCATGACAGTCAGTTTTAGCTTTCTCCACTGAGGTGCTCGACCCAGCTCAACTGGGGCACAATCGCAGTGGTTCTCCTAGTGCTACCTTAGCCGATATAGCGGAACGTAAGGCACCAAAACATAGGAGCCAGGCAAACCCAACTATTGACCCAAGACATGATTCAGAGCCGATGCATATAATGCTATAAGTTCGGGGTGCCGCACTTGTTAAAGTGTTCGGAATTCTCACACCATATTGAGGGGTACTAAAGCCCCTGGCGTATTTTGGTCGTACCAAAGTGTACGGATGCAACATGTCGTTAAGGAACATATATTAAAAAAGAGTAATACAAAAATAGACAAAAGCTATGCATTGTTTATTAAAGAGGGCTGCGATCAAAGCAGAACGATACAAATAATGCGATAAGAAAAAGGTTGGACTATGTAACATGTCCATTCCAGGGGCAAGCTATGGAATAGTATGCGAAACAGGTATACTGCTCGTGATAGAGACCACCTGGGAGTTCCGTAATGCGGCGTGGCTTCTCTGCTTCCCCGGTTCTTGCATCGTTTGTGTGGCAATTAAACTGCCGAATAGGCCTTCCGAAGAGTGGAGTCCTAAAAGTAAGAGAAAATTAAATAATCGGCAGCTCCTGGTGCGGTTTAAGCCGTGTTTTGGGCGTGCCGTGATGGTGCCCCTCCCCCTGTACCCATGGTATTTCTAGAGCGTAGTTATGTACGCGAAGTACCGGTGCCGCATTTTTGCGAGGGCTAGGGTTGGGGCCGCATTGCTACGCCCACTCGGAGCGTGCCATGCGGTCTTGTTGTCGGTTACTCCGGGCGCGCTTGACGGTGTCCGGACATTTAATGGCCGGACTGGAGAACTGTCTGGAGAGGCTGCTTTGTACTTCCGCTGCAAGGGCCGCCGTGTGCTCCTCCGTTCGGAGGGAGCGTTCGGTGTTTCCATTGACCATAATTACTCCTCGAGGGCCTGGCATTTTGAGATTAAGGTATGCATAGTGTGGTACCGCATTGAACTTGGCGAATGCGGTTTGTCCGAGCAGTGCGTGATAGCCACTGCGGAATGGGACTACGTCGAAGATTAACTCCTCGCTTCAGAGGTTATCCGGAGATCCGAAGACCACTTCAAGTGTGACTGAGCCTGTACAGTTGGCCTCTACACCTGGTATTACGCCTTTAAAGGTCGTTTTGGTGGGCCTAATCCTCGAGGGATCTATGCCCATTTTCCGCACTGTACCCTGGTAAAGCAGGTTCAGGCTACTCCCGCCGTCCATAAGGACTCTAGTGAGATGAAATCCGTCAATAATTGGGTCTAGAACCAATGCGGCGAATCCGCCATGACGGGTGCTAGTGGGATGGTCCCTTCGATCAAAGGTGATCGGGTAGGAGGACCATGGGTTGAACTTTGGGGCGACTGGCTCTATCGCGTATACGTCCCTTAACGCGCGCTTCCGCTCCCTCTTGGGGATGTGGGTTGCGTATATCATGTTCACCGTCCGCACCTGTGGGGGAAAACCCTTCTGTCCACTGTTGTTCGGCGGCCGGGGCTCTTCGTCGTCATCGCTATGCAGCCCCTTGTCTGTATTTTCGGCATTTAACTTGCCTGCCTGCTTGAACACCCAACAATCCATGTTGGTGTGATTGGCCGGCTTTTCGGGGGTGCCATGTATTTGGCACAAGCGGTCGAGTATTTGGTCCAAACTGGACGGGCCCCTAGGATTTCTTTTGAATGGCTTTTTCCGCTGACCGGATTTATAGCCTCTGAATCCGGCATTAACTGCCGTATCCTCAGCATTGTCGCCGTTAATGCGGCGCTTCTGCTTGTTGCGACGTGACCTGCCACTACTGTCCCTGGTATCCGAATTACCAGGGTTCTTGGTCATATTGTTGCTACGAGCAAGCCAGCTGTCTTCTCCCACGCAAAAGCGGGTCATGAGTGTCGTGAGTGCTGCCATAGACTTCGGCTTTTCCTGTCCGAGGTGCCGGGCAAGCCACTCGTCACGGATATTGTGCTTGAAGCCTGCTAGGGCCTCAGCGTCCGGATAGTCGACTATTTGATTTTTCTTTGTTAGGAATCGTGTCCAGAATTGCCTGGACGATTCCTCTGGCTCCTGAATTACGTGACTTAGGTCATCGGCATCTGGGGGTCGCACATAAGTGCCCTGGAAATTGTCGAGGAATGCGGCTTCCAGGTCCTCCCAACAACTGATTGATCCTGTTGGCAAGCTGTTAAGCCAATGCCGAGCTGGTCCTTTAAGCTTGAGTGGGAGGTATTTGATGGCGTGGAAATCATCACCGCGGGCCATGTGGATATGAAGGAGATAATCCTTGATCCATACCACAGGATCTGTTGTGCCATCATATGATTCGATGTTTACGGGTTTGAAACCCTCGGGGATTTGATGATCCATTATTTCGTTTGTGAAGCATAGAGGGTGTGCGGCGCCTCTGTACTGGGCTATATCACGACGTAGCTCCAATGAGCTTTGTCTACTGTGTTCGGCCCTACCGAATTTATGGCCGGCGTGACGGTTACCGTCTCGAGTCATGGGGCGCCCACGCGATCCGTAGATCGATCTTGTTTGCCTTGCCTTGTCCTCCAACATATCTTGTAGGTCCGACGCATTTTCCCGTGCCTTGGTACGGGGTGCGGCTTTCGTGGAGGGCCGAGAGGCCTCTCTGTCGCGGCCACGAGGTGGCCGATCGGCCGTGTCGAGTGCAGGTGATGCAGGTTTAAGTGCTTCCTGCTCTAGTCGGGGTAGCAACCTGCGCTTTGGGTAGGTCTTGGAGGGGCGTTCGAGTTTATGCTCTTCGGCCGCAAGGACTTCAGTCCATCTGTCGACTAGCAAATCTTGATCAGCTCTAAGCTATTGCTGTTTTTTCTTGAGGCTTCTTGCCATGGCCATAAGCCTGCGTTGAAAACGCTCTTGCTCGACGGGATCCTCTAGCACGACATATAATTATCGTCCTCGACCTCTCTGTCTGCCGCTCTCTCATGAGGGCTGGTTTCTCCATCCTCCTGTGCTAAATCTTGCTGGAGGGGGTTTTCTTCGGCACTCTTCGGAGTATTATTATCTCCCGTGCTGGAATCGTCGTATTTGTTTTGGCGGGATTTTGATCGGCGCCGCTGACGCCGACGCTTAGGCTGTTTCTTGGAGGGGTCATCCTCCGCTGTTCCATCGCCATCTCCTTCTTTTGGGGTGTCCACCATGTATATGTCGTATGATGAGGTGGCTTTCCAGGGCCTAATAGGCGCTGGTTCTTCATCGTCTCCTTCATCAGCGTCCATACCATCGATGTCTTCGGATTCGAAGTCGAGCATGTCGGTTAAATCGTCGACAGTGGCTACAAAGTGGGTGGTGGGTGGGCTTTGAATTTCTTCATCGTCCGTACCCCAACCTTGCTGACCGTAGTCCGGCCAGGGCTCTCCTGATAAGGAGAGAGACTTCAGTGTCTTCAGAATATCGCCGAAAGGCGAGTGCTGAAAGATGTCCGCGGCAGTGAACTCCATGATCGGCGCCCAATCGGATTCGATCGGCAGGGGCGCAGAGGGTTCGGAGTCCGGAGAAGAGTCCGGCTCCCTGGAGTCACGAGTCTCGCGGAGTGCGGGGCTGGTGTTCGGCTCGATCACCATTGGGATCGCAGCCCCCGAGGCGGCGTCCAACCACCCATCCTCGATCGGCGCCGTAGGCTCCGAATTAAGGGTCGAAGCCGATGCGGACGCGGCCTCCAGGGCACTGTTTGGCGGCAGAGCTAGATCATGCTTGTCATGATAGTGCGGCGCGCTCGGCAGTGGCTCGAATCCGTCGAAGATCAAGTCCCCGCGGATGTCAGCCGTGTAGTTTAAACTTCCAAATCTGACCTGACGGCCAGGGGCGTAGCTTTCGATCTGCTCCAGATGGCCAAGTGAATTGGCCCGCAGTGCGAAGCCGCCGAAGACGAAGATCTGTCCGGGGAGGAAGGTCTCACCCCGGACTGCATCGCTATTGATGATCGTAGGAGCCATCGAGCCTGACGGCGACGACACAGAGGAACTCTCAATGAAAGCACCAATGTCAGTGTCAAAATCGGCGGATCTCGGGTAGGGGGTCCCGAACTGTGCGTCTAGGCGTATGGTAACAGGAGGTAAGGGACACGGAGTTTTACCCAGGTTCGGGCCCTCTCGATGGAGGTAAAACCCTACGTCCTGCTTGATTAATATTGATGATATGGGTAGTACAAGAGTAGATCTACCACGAGATCGAAGAGGCTAAACCCTAGACGCTAGCCTATGGTATGATTGTTGTTCTGTATGTTGTCCTACGGACTAAAACCCTCCAGTTTATATAGACACCGGAGAGGGTTAGGGTTACACAAAGTCGGTTACAATGGTAGGAGATCTACATATCCGTATCACCAAGCTTGCATTCCACGCCAAGGAAAGACCCTTCCAGACACGGGACGAAGTCTTCAATCTTGTATCTTCATAGTCCAGGAGTCCGGCTGAAGGTATAGTCCGACCATCCGGACACCCCCTAATCCAGGACTCCCTCAACCGCAAGATCCGTCTCGGCACACTCGTGTTTGTCGCCGACGACTCCTCTTGGCTTTAGGAGGCTCCACTCGACGTTGACGCACTCCCCGTCCGCGGGGCGACGCACTTTCGCGCGTGCGTCTGTGGCGTCCTCCTGCGGCAGCCGTCGACCCAGTACCGATCGGCTCCTATGGCTTCTCCCCTCCCTGCGGCCTGCCGGAGAAAACATTCCGGTCGGTCGAGGCTTCAGCGGTGGGTGAAGCATGCGGTGGCTCGTCAGTTGGCCACCCCTCAAGTCGTGGCAATCGAGCCCGACGAAACCCTTTACGGCTTGTTCGATCTGTTGACTGGCTCCGTAGAGACCGCATTCGAGTGCAATAGCAGCGACCCCGCGGCAGAAGTTTTGATGGTCAATGGACCACGCAGTCCTCCTGGCTTCACCCGTGAAGACGGAGGCGATGGGAACGGAGATCCATCGTGCGTTCATGAAGAGTACCGCCCCGAACCCTCTCCTCACAGCGGAGAGAAGAACTTCGCCGCCAGAACATGGATGCACTTCACACTCCTATCGTTGGAGAAACCCCTGAGGCCCAGGCCTTGGAGGAGGCGCGCTTGGCCAACTTGGCTGAGCGCACTCGACTGGAGAATCTCCAGTCCGCACTCGACGAGCGTGCTCGACAGCATGCTCCTGAATCCAGTCGATGTCAACTCTTTCCGCCTCCAACTCAGGTATACCGAACTCCGATCCAGAATCTCGCAGCTGCAGCCCGGATAGCAGAGTTGATCCATCCTTCCCAGTCAGAAGCTGGTTGAGGTCTAGTGCAGATCCGAGCTTTGGTCCGTGCAGCAGGAGAGCAGAATACATCAGTATCTTAGTCGCGGAATAGGATCCATAGCAGGTCCGTGGTTGCAGACACAGTTTAGTCGGCTCACAACCCAAGATCGCCTCCGACGCTTGAGAGACGTGGGGATCGACGAGATCAGTATAGAAACCGTGAGCAGTATGATCACCGAGTCGATCGCGATGATCGTCATCGAGATCGTCATCGAGTGAACACACCTCCCCCCAGGAGTGGGTCGTACACGCCTCGGCAACATGATGACGGACGCCCTCACAGTGTGGGGCGAGGGGTTCCAGTCGACCCCAGAGAGCCAGGCTTGATGCGAGATCTATTCCCGTACAGGGCTTGGTCAACAGAAACAGAGCTCACCGAGAGGGTCGTGACAGAGATGTACCAACCAGCAGCAGGGCGCATGTTTCAGGTCCGGGGTGCTCCAGCAGGACCATCAGGGCTGCATTGATTCCTCCCAACTTCAGGTTGGCGACTGGAGTCAGTAAGTTCACTGGTGAGTCCAAGCCTAATACTTGGCCTGAAGACTACCGAGTGGCTGTCCAGATTGGAGGCGGCAATGATGAAGTGGCCATGAAACACCTTCCTATGATGCTGGAAGGCTCGGCTAGAGCATGGTTGAATCAGTTAGCACCAAGCAGTATTTATACTTGGGAAGATCTTGCCCGAGTGTTTGTCAGAATGTTCGAAGGGACTTGCAAACGGCCGGCAGGGCTGACCGAATTACAGTGTTGCGTGCAGAAACCGAATGAGTCCTTGAGAGATTATATCCAGAGATGGATCACATTGCATCACACGGTGGAGAATGTGTCTGATCACCAGGCAATTTGTGCCTTTAAAGAAGGTGTCAAGTATCGGGAGTTGAATATGAAGTTCGGTCGGACAGGAGATATGACTCTGACTCGAATGATGGAAATTGCCACCAAGTATGCCACGGTGAAGAAGAAGACCGACTCCGGAGTGGCAAGCACAAGACAGTCGCCCATGAAACCAGAGGAGGTAACTCCAGTCGGAAACAGAAGCGCAAGGCCGAGCCAGCTGCCCCTGGTGAAGGCTTAGCTGTGATTCAAGGAAAATTCAAGGGGAAGCCCAAGGGGCCGTGGAACCCCAAGAAAGTAAAAGATCAAGATGGAAATGATGTGCTGGATTTGCCATGCCACATCCACACCAAAAAAGATGAAGAGGGTAATTTCATTTACCCGAAGCATACCACTCGACAGTGTTGACTCCTAATCCAACAGTTCCGAGAGAAGCAGCCCAAGGAAAAGGAGAAGGAGGCAGACAAGGTTGAGGATGAGGAAGAGGATGATGATGGTTATCCCCACGTGAATTCCACCCTGATGATTTTCGCTGACGTTGAGAGTAAAAGTCGATTGAAATTCATCAACAGAGAAGTAAACATGGTCGCTCCGGTGACACCCAGTTATTTGAAGTGGTCCCAAACTGCCATTACATTCGACCAGTCCAATCACCCAGCGCACATAGCCACCCCTGGGAGGCAAGCGCTGGTGGTCGACCCAGTAGTCGAAGGCACCCGACTGACAAAGGTTCTGATGGATGGTGGCAGTGGCCTGAATATACTGTATGTGGAGACATTGAAAGGAATGGGCATTCCGATGTCCAGACTCAGTGAGAGTAATATGAGTTTCCATGGGTTCATTCCAGGCAAGAAGGCTGCATCACTCGGCCAGATTGTTCTCGACGTGGTTTTCGGTGATTCGAAGAATTACCGCAAAGAAAAGTTGACATTTGAAGTTGTGGATTTTCAGAGTGCCTATCATGCTATTCTGGGCAGGCCAGCTTATGCACGTTTTATGGCTCGACCATGTTACGTGTACCTCAAATTGAAGATACCTGGTCCCAAAGGGGTGATCACTATCACTGGTAATTGGAAGAGGGCAGAAGAGTGCTTCTAGAAGGGTTCAAAGATCGCCGATGCATAGATGGCCGTGGTAGAATTCAAGAATATCAGAAAAATGCAGATCCGAGTGATTTGTTGCGAGCCAAGAAGCCCGCCACAGATTCAACATTCCAGTCGTCTGGCGAAACAAAGTCGATTCACATTCACCCGACATACCCCAATGCTGCTCCGACTCACACTTCAACTACACTCGACTCCAAATAGGAAGAAGCATTCATCCAGTTCCTCCGTGAGAACTGGGACATCTTTGCATGGAAACCTTCGGACATGCCAGTTGTTCCCAGGGGACTGGCTGAGCATCGTTTGCGAGTCGACCCAAAAGTGAAACCAGTCAAAGAACATCTTCGACGGTCCGCCGTACAGAAGAGGAAGACAATCGGTGAAGAGGTGGCTCGGCTTTTGGCAGCTGAGTTTATCCGTGAGATTTACCACTCCGAGTGGTTAGCTAATGTCGTCATGGTCCCAAAGAAGGATGACTCACTTCGCATGTGCATTGACTTCAAGCATATCAATCGGGC
This sequence comes from Triticum aestivum, assembly GCF_018294505.1. NCBI lineage: Eukaryota > Viridiplantae > Streptophyta > Magnoliopsida > Poales > Poaceae > Triticum > Triticum aestivum. Next base: position 778,933,758 of record NC_057797.1, on the reverse strand, counting down.
CTGCCCGAAAGATCACTTTCCTCTCCCTCGCATCGACCAGATAGTTGACTCGACTGTGGGGTGCGAGCGTTTGTCCTTTTTGGACGCCTACTCCGGGTACCACCAGATCCGTCTGTACGGACCCGACGAGATAAAAACAGCTTTCATCACCCCATTTGGGTGCTTATGTTATGTCACTATGCCATTCGGCTTGAAAAACGCTAGAGCCACATTCATGCGGATGATCCAGAAGTGCCTGCTCACTCAGATCAGTCGGAATGTGGAAGCATACATGGATGACATTGTGGTCAAGTCACGTAAAGGTTCCGACCTACTGACTGACCTTGCTGAAACCTTTGCCAACCTCAGAAGGTATGATATCAAGCGCAACCCATCAAAGTGCACATTTGGAGTTCCGGGCGGAAAATTACTCGGTTTTCTCGTTTCCGAACGAGGGATCAATGCTAACCCAGAGAAAGTGGGCGCTATACTCCGAATGAAATGCCCTGTGCATGTGCATGATGTCCAGAAGCTTACTGGTTGCTTGGCTGCCCTAAGTCGATTCATTTCTCGCCTCGGTGAAAAGTCACTGCCTCTTTACCGACTGATGAAGAAATCAGATAAGTTCGAGTGGACTCCTGAAGCTGATGCAGCATTTGCAGAGCTAAAAGCCCTGCTTTCCACCCAGTCGGTGCTTGCTGCCCCAATCAGCAAAGAGCCTTTACTGCTTTATATAGCAGCCATTGGACAAGTCGTCAGTACAGTACTTACGGTTGAGCGGGAAGAAGAGGGAAAAGCCTACAAAGTTCAACGCCCAGTTTATTATATTTCTGAAGTTTTGACTCCGTCAAAGCAGAGATATGCGTACTATCAGAAGCTTGTATATGGGATTTACATGACCACGAAGAAGGTTGCACACTATTTCTCTGATCACTCTGTTACAATTGTCAGCGACGCTCCATTGGCAGAGATTCTGCACAATAGAGACACAACTGGACAAGTGGCAAAATGGGCAATTGAACTCATTCCTTTGGATATCAAGTTTGAGGCAAAGAAAGCTATCAAGTCCCACGCAATAGCAGATTTCCTCGCCGAGTGGATCGAACAGCAATTGCCGACTCAAGTTCACTCGGAGCACTGGACCATGTTCTTTGATGGATCCAAAATGCTGAATGGTTCTGGTGCTGGGGTAGTACTGGTATCCCCTGAGGAGACAAGCTCAGATATGTCCTCCAGATTCACTTTGATTCCTCCAACAATGAAGCAGAATATGAAGCACTCCTGTATGGGTTGCGCATGGCCATCTCACTCGGCGTCCATCTCCTCATGGTCTACGGCGACTCAGATTTGGTAGTCAATCAAGTGATGAAGGAGTGGGACGTCAGAAGCCCAGCCATGACTAGTTACTGCAACGCGGTGAGGAAGTTGGAAAAGAAGTTTGAGGGGTTAGAGCTTCATCACATACCCCGACTGAAAAATCAAGCAGCCGATGACCTGGCAAAGATAGGATCCAAGAGAGTAGCCATTCCCAGCAATGTGTTTTTGGAACATATTCACACGCCGACAGTTCAGGAAGATCCTTTTACTGAAGAGCCCCCACAGCCTAAGAGCGCCACAGATCCGACTGAAGTCGAGGTTCCAGCCGTGGTCGACCTAATCATGGAGGTTCTGGTCATTACTCCTGACTGGATAGTGCCGTACATTGCATACATCCTTAGGAAGGAACTCCCAGAGGACGAAGAAGAGGCTCGACAGAGCGTCCGTCAATCTAAGGCCTTCACTGTGATTAGAGGACAACTGTTCAGGGAAAGCGTGACTGGAGTTGGTCATAAATGCATAACGCCAGAAGAAGGTCGAATGATCCTCAATGACATCCACTCGGGGACCTATGTTCACCATGCGTCCTCTCGGGCCATCGTGGCTAAAGCATACCGAGCCGGATTCTATTGGCCACGAGCAAATGAAATGGTGAAAGATATAGTCGACAGATGCGAAGGCTGCCAGTTTTACTCCGACATGTCTCACAAGCCAGCGTCGGCCCTGAAGACCACTCCCCTCGTCTGTCCCTTTGCTGTTTGGGGACTGGATATGGTTGGACCACTGAGAACTGGTAGGAGCGGCTTCACTCATGTGCTCGTTGCAGTCGACAAGTTTACCAAATGGATCGAAGCTAAACCTATCAAGAATCTTGAAGCCAGCACCGCTGTCAGTTTTATCAGAGAATTGACACTCAAATATGGAGTCCCTCACAACATCATCACTGACAACGGATCGAACTTCGATTCTGATGAGTTTAGAGCTTTCTGCGCTTCTCAAGGCACACGAGTCGACTATGCTTCAGTCGCTCACCCGCAGTCGAATGGACAAGCAGAAAGAGCCAATGGCCTAATTCTCAAAGGATTGAAACCCCGACTGATGCGTGATCTCAAACACGCAGCAGGCGCTTGGGTCGATGAACTTCCATCAGTTCTGTGGGGTTTAAGGACAACTCCCAATCGGTCGACTGGACAAACTCCTTTCTTTTTGGTTTATGGAGCCGAAGCTGTTCTGCCAAGTGACCTGCTCCACAACACACCCCGAGTCGAGCTTTTCTCCGAAGAAGAAGCAGAGCAGGCCCGGCAAGATTCAGTCAATCTCCTAGAGGAGGAAAGAGAGATGGCCTTGATCCGTTCGACCATCTATCAGCAAGACTTGCGTCGATTCCACGCTAGAAACGTGAGGGGTCGAGCCTTTCAAGAAGGAGACCTGGTTCTTCGAGTGAATAAACAGAAACCACACAAGATCGCCCCAGCTTGGGAAGGCCCCTTCATCGTCACCAAAGTTCTCCATAATGGAGCATACCATCTTTACAGTGTTGAGCATCAGAAGGATGAGCCACGAGCCTAGAACGCGAAGCTGCTCCGCCCCTTTTATACTTAAGCACTCGTTCGAATAAAATGTAATAAGAAACACCTTTGTAATTTGTTTACCAAAGACAAGAGCTTTACAGTCCTCTCGTACGATTGTTGTTGTTCTTATTTACCTCTGAAATCCCCCAGTGGGTGGGCTTAGCCGCGAATCCGTTTCGCCTAAGTTCGAAAGAAAATCCTACCGAGTGATGAGCAAGCCTCTCACTCGGGAGGCGTAGCTGCGAATCCATTTCGCCTAAGCTCGAATGAAAATCCTACCGAGTGGTGAGCAATCCTCCCACTCGGAGGCTTAGCTGCAGTCCAGTGCTCGCCTAAGTTCTCTTACTCGGAGGCTTAGCTGCAGTTCGGTACTCGCCTAAGTTTGAAAAAAATCCTACCGAGTGGAGAGCAATCCTCCCACTCGGGGGCTTAGCTGTAGTCCAGTATTCGCCTAAGTTCTCTCACTCAGAGGCTTAGCTGCAGTCCGGTACTCGCCTAAGTTTGAAAAAATCCTACCGAGTGGAGAGCAATCCTCCCACTCGGGGGCTTAGCTGCAGTCCAGTACTAGCCTAAGTTCTCTCACTCGAAGGCTTAGCTGCAGTCTGGTACTCGCCTAAGTTAAAAAAACCCTACCGAGTAGAGAGCAACCCTCCCACTCGGAGGCTTAGCTGCAGTCCGGTACTCGCCTAAGTTTGAAAAAAATCCTATCGAGTGGAGAGCAATCCTCCCACTCGGGGGGCTTAGCTGCAGTCCAATACTCGCCTAAGTTTAAAAAATCCTACCGAGTGGAGAGCAATCCTCCCACTAGGGGGCTTAGCTGCAGTCCAGTACTCGCCTAAGTTCTCTCACCCGGAGGCTTAGCTGCAGTCCGGTACTCACCTAAGTTTAAAAAATCCTACCGAGTAGAGAGCAACCCTCCCACTCGGAGGCTTAGCTGCAGTCCGGTACTCGCCTAAGTTTGAAAAAATATCCTACCGAGTGGAGAGCAATCCTCCCACTCGGGGGGCTTAGCTGCAGTCCAATACTCACCTAAGTTTAAAAAATCCTACCGAGTGGAGAGCAATCCTCCCACTCGGGGGCTTAGTTGCAGTCCAGTACTCACCTAAGTTCTCTCACTCAGAGGCTTAGCTGCAGTCCGGTACTCGCATATGTTTGAAAATATCCTACCGAGTGGAGAGCAATCCTCCCACTCGGGGGCTTAGCTGCAGTCCAGTACTCGCCTAAGTTTAAAAAATCCTACCGAGTGGAGAGCAATCCTCCCACTCGGGGTGAGGGAGTCCTGGATTAGGGGGTGTTCGGATAGCCGAACTATACCTTCAGCCGGACTCCTGGACTATGAAGATACAAGATTGAAGACTCCGTCCCGTGTCCGGAAGGGACTTTCCTTGGCGTGGAAGGCAAGCTTGGCGATACGGATGTTCAGATCTCCTACCATTGTAACCAACTCTATGTAACCCTAACCCTCTCCGGTGTCTATATAAACCAGAGGGTTTTAGTCCGTAGGACAACATACACATCAACAATCATACCATAGGCTAGCTTCTAGGGTTTAGCCTCTCTGATCTCGTGGTAGATCTACTCTTGTACTACCCATATCATCAATATTAATCAAGCAGGACGTAGGGTTTTACCTCCATCGAGAGGGCCCGAACCTGGGTAAAACTTCGTGTCCCTTGCCTCCTGTTACCATCTGGCCTAGACGCACAGTTCAGGACCCCCTACCCGAGATCCGCCGGTTTTGACACCGACATTGGTGCTTTCACTGAGAGTTCCTCTATGTCGTCTCCGTCAGGCTCGATGGCTCCTACGATCATCTATAGCGATGCAGTCCAGGGTGAGACCTTCCTCCCCGGACAGATCTTCGTCTTCGGCGGCTTCGCACTGCGGGCCAATTCACTTGGCCACCTGGAGCAGATCGAAAGCTACGCCACTGGCCGTCAGGTCAGATTTGGAAGTTTAAACTACACGGCTGACATCCGCGGAGACTTGATCTTCGATGGATTCGAACCACTGCTGAACGCGCCGCACTGTCACGACGAGCACGATCTAGCTCTGCCGCCGAACAGTGCCCTAGAGGCCGCACCCGCATCGGCTCCGACCCTTAGTTCGGAGCCAACCGCGCCGATCAAGGATGGGCGGTTGGACGCCACCTCGGGGGCTGTAATCCCAACGGCGGTTGAGCCGAACACCAGCCCCGTACTCTGCGAGACTCGTGACTCCATGGAGCCGGATTCTTCTCCGGACTCTGAACCCTCCGCGCCCCAGCCGATCGAATCTGATTGGGCGCCGATCATGGAGTTCACAGCCGCGGACGTCTTTCAGCACTCGCCTTTCGGCGATATCCTGAAGTCACTGAAGTCTCTCTCTTTATCAGGAGAGCCCTGGACGGACTATGGTCAGCAAGGTTGGGGTACGGACGATGAAGAAATTCAAAACCCACCCACCACACACTTCGTAGCCACTGTCGACGACTTAACCGACATGCTCGACTCCGACTCCGACGACATTGACGGTATGGACGCCGATGAAGGAGACGATGAAGAACCAGCGCCTATTGAGCCTTGGGACACCACCTCGTCATACGATGTATACATGGTGGACGCACCAAAAGATGACGACAAAGAGCGGAAGGACGCACCGAAGGCTTGTTCCCTCGAAAAGCAGTCAAAGCGGCGACGCAAGCGCCGCCCCAAATACCGCCTCGACAGAAATAGCGATCACACAGACCCAGCGCTGGAGCAGGGCGAACTGCTGCCGGACAACGGCAATCTGGATAATCAAACCAAACAAACAAACCCTATCAAGGATAATGGTCCGGACGACATAACGCCGGACAAACACCCGGAGCAGCAGACTGCCCGTAAAAGGCTTGTTGCCACTGCGAGAAGTCTGAAAAAGCAGAAGCAAAGGCTCAAGGCTGCGCAAGACACACTCCACATTAGATGGAGCAAAATACTCAACACAGCAGCGAGGTACGGCGACAATCGCCCCTCCAAGAGCTACCCAAAGCGGAAGCTGCTACCCGAATTCGATGAGGAGGCCGCAGATCCCCCACAACCAAATATCAAAGCAGCCACCTGGTCGGATAGACAACCCCTCTACCAACACAGAGCGGCATACAACGCCGCTCACAATACAACACGCGACCCAGGCGAGGGTTCGCACCCAAAGGACGGTGCAACAAGATCCATCTATGGACCACGCAAGCGCCCCCCAGCATACAATGCAACACAACAAGTATCCGAACAACGCGGCACACCCAGCTACAGGGGTGCCGCACACCCCCTGTGTTTCACCGATGAGGTGCTGGACCATGAATTTCCAGAGGGATTCAAACCCGTAAACATAGAGGCATACGATGGAACAACAGACCCTGGGGTTTGGATTGAGGACTATATCCTTCATATCCATATGGCTCGAGGAGATGATCTCCATGCAATCAAATACTTACCCCTCAAGCTCAAAGGGCCAGCTCGTCACTGGCTCAAAGGCCTCCCCGAAAGCTCCATTGGAAGTTGGGAAGAGCTCGAAGACGCCTTTCGGGCAATTTTTCAAGGGACTTATGTCTGACCTCCGGATGCGGATGATCTGAGTCATATAACTTAGCAGCCCAGAGAGTCAGCCTGAAAGTTTTGGAATAGGTTTCTTACTAAAAAGAACCAGATTGTCGACTGTCTGGACGCCGAAGCCTTAGCGGCTTTCAAGCATAGCGTCCGTGACGAATGGCTCGCCAGACACCTCGGCTAAAGTAAGTCGAGAATGATGGCTGCATTAACAAACCTCATGACCCACTTTTGCGCGGGTGAGGACAGCTGGCTAGCTAGATGCAGCACCAGCGACCCCAGTACATCGGAAGTTAGAGATGGAAATGGGAAATCACGGCGCAACAGCAATAACAAACGCCGGAATAAAGAAGACAACACGAAGGGCACGACAGTAAATGCCGGATTCAAAAGCTCTCGTCCAGGTCAAAAGCCGCCCACTAAAGGCACCAGGGATGAACTGTCCAGCCTCAACAAAATTCTGGACCAAGTATGTCAGATCCACAGTACCCCGGGTAAACCTGCTTATCATACCTACAGAGAATGTTGGGTCTTCAAGCAGTCCGGCAAGCTCAACGCCGTACACAAGGGGGAGGACAAACCAAGTGAAGACGAGGACGAGCCCCCCAAGCAAGACACGGGGGAGCAAAAGAAATTCCCACCAGAAGTCAAAACAGTAAACGTACTACACATGATCAAGGGAAAAAACAATGCGGCACCCCCAGGAAAATATACCCAAGTGCCTGTCACCTTGAAGTCCTGCCAATGGTCGTCTCAACCGATCACTTTCGACCATCGTGATTACTCAGCAAGTATCCGACACGCAGGATGGGCTGCCTTGGTATTAGACCCAGTAATTGGCGGATATCACTTCACATGAGTCTTGATGGACGGCGACAACAGCCTAAACCTAATATACCAGGATACAATCCGCCGGATGGGGTTAGACCCAACACAAATTCGCCATAGCAATACGACCTTTAAAGGAGTAACGCCAGGCCCAGGGGCTCGTTGTACGGGCTCCCTCCTACTACAAGTTATATTCGGCTCCCCCGATAACTTTCGTCGCGAGCATTTAACTTTCCACATCGCTCCATTTCAAAGTGGCTATCAAGCACTGCTCGGACGCGAAGCTTTCGCTCGCTTTAATGCAATACACACTACGCCTCCCTCACACTCAAGATGCCCGGTCCACGTGGCATCATTACAGTGCACGGAGATATCAAGCGCTCTCTGCGCGCCGAAGAGAGTGAGGCTGCCTTGGCAGCCGAACATTAAAGACGTCCGGACCAGCGATCGAGTCCGGCGCCGCTATTTACACCGAATAAGTGATCACACCCCTATTCATCAATACATGGGGCTCAGCGCGCATAGACAAGTGGCAAATTCTTATCATCTTCAATTATACATGGTTTCTTTAAAAACCATGTTTTTGCACGACAACTCTTTCACTTAACGTCCTCTCTTTTACAGACGATCATCGTGCTACACCCGTCCAGGATACGGCACAACGGAGACACGGGCGCAGACGTGCAGCAGGGACCCGCTCAAAGGATTCTTTTTAGATTAAGACCCTGCGTAAACCTTTTTTACTGTCTCTTGTTGATACATATCCATTGTTGTGAAGGATGCTGACGTCTTGGCATGTGGCCACGCTAGAACAATGCACATACCTGGACACAAGGGGCTTCTTACAAAGGCCATTATTTAGGCCTGGTTTATACCACAAAGACCGAATACCTTAGGGAGTGTTCGACGTCGCGAGTTTGGCCCTATATGCATCAGCTCCGAATAATTGTCTTTGGTCAAATGTTGGGTTTGTCCGGCTCCTGTGTTTTGGTGCCTTACGTTCCGCTTTACCGGCTAAGGTAGCACCAGGAGAACTACTGCAATTGTGCCATGGTTCATCCGGACGAGCACCTTACTTGAGAAAGCCGAAAACTGACTGTCATGATATAGCGTGAGACTGGTCAACCACTCGATGACCTGTGGGAATGTTAGAATTCCTCCGCCTTAACAAAGGGACGTTTTCCAGCCAGGCATATATGCACCCCGAGATCGGGAGAGTGCGGAGCCACCAGGGGCTATCTAGTAGCCCAACTGTCAAACTCCTATGGCTAAGTGAAAGTGTTAAAGCATTATAGTCCGGTTGCCTCGCTCGCTCCGCTATCACCTCCTTAATAGGACCAAGACGTTGGGTTAAGTGTGAACACGTGTTTTTGCTAGCACCTCTGCATTATATGCGTGGGGGTTGAAGCCGACGACTGCAATCTTTCAGGTTATACACACGTATACAAAAACGGCCGCCCAGGAGGCATCATATTACTTTCAGGCAAAAGTATAAAAATAGCCTTATACAACTCTATAAAAGCATTTCGCTTACAATGAGATTACATATCACTCAAACATAATATTTTTTGAGCACTGGGTCTCTACCAAACGGGCACCCTCAAGAACTTCTTCAAAGTAGTGCTGAGCAGCCGTTCGACCTATGGCCGAATCCCGCACTGCAACATTGGTAGCATCCATCTCCGCCCAGTATGCCTTGACACGGGCAAAGGCCATCCATGCGCCCTCTATGCACGCCGACCTCTTCATCGCATCAATGCACGGCATCACATCGAGTAACTGCTGCACGAAGCTGAAATAGCTGTTCGGTTTTGACCCTTCCGGCCATAACTGATCCACAACAGACCTCATGGAGAGTCCGGACAACCTATTTAGTTCAGCCCATTCAGCTAATTGGTCAGTCAATGAAAGTGGACGCTCGGGAGTATGGAATTGTCTCCAAAACAGCTGGTCTACTCCACGGTCCGTCTGACCCTGGAAGTACTTGGCCGCATCGGCAGCGCTCGCCGCCAAATCCATATACAAATCCTCCGAGCTCCACAGCCGATCCAGGGGGGCATACCGTGGACCTCCGAACTTCCTCCGCAACATAAAGGATTTCCCAGCTACAATATCCTCGGCTTCCCGCAGCTCCTCCTTCTTTGCCCTCATAGCAGAGCGGAGGTCCTTTCTCGTCACAGCAGCCTTCTCAAGGTCCGATGCCTTCGCCTGGTTTTCCTTTTCAAGAACCCGGCAACGGTCGGCGGCGGCTTTTAATTCTATGGCCATCTTGGCCATCTTGTCTCGGCTCTCACCATGTGTGGCCTTCTCGGCTTGCAACTCTTCGGCCGCCTTTAAAGCAGCCGCATTACCGAACCTCGCTTGTTCCTTGGCTCGGGCAAGTTCTGCCCGCAAGGCTTCAACAGTGGCAGCCCCATCTGCAGTCACAACATATTAAAGACACTGGCATCATGCTACTCTTCCCATGTGACGTTCACCAGATAATGGCACTTGCCCTGTGCCTTGTCAAGCCTTTTGTTAACAAGCTCGATGTCGGTGTCCGCCGCATCCAACTGCCATTCTACATGGGCAAAGTCGGTAGTCCGGCTAGCCACCGGAGCTTCCATCACCTACACATCGAGGCAGTATGGTTATTACCTGGGAATATAATCCTCTATTCGTCGTCGTTTCCAACAACAACCAGAGTCTCAAGGGCTACTATCTACACAGGGCACACCTAGTATGTGCAGGACTATCATACATTATTTTACATACCTCAAACCCTATCAGTAGACTCATAAAAGCTTTATGCAATCTGCTTTTGGCGGACGAGATTCTCTCCATCACCGTATTCATCAGCACACGGTGTTCATCCGAGATGGCCGCTCGCCCCACCAACTCCCTCAGAACATCCGACCGCACACTAGACGGTGCCGGACTCGTTTGTCTGCTCTCTTCGGGAGCCGGACACTAGGAACTTCGGGGGTCGACGAGATTATCTTTTGGCCTCGCCGGACTCGGAGAGGCCCTCCGCGACGACACTTCAGGGTCGCCCTCTTCCGGAGCGGAGGAGTCCGGAGGAGGCATTTCGCTCTCCATCATCTCTGGAAGAAGATCCCCCAAAGACGAGCTCATTTGAGAGGGGCTAAGGCCCGAACTGCAAAGATACATGCAGCGGTTATCTTCTCAGAAGAAAAGATGACATATCTGTACTATTAAGGTATTTAGGGTCACTTACGACTCGTGGGAGAATTGATCCCCTCGCAGACTTTGTGCGGCAACGGCGCCCCCCGAGGTAGGACCCTCTGTGGGAGACTTCTTCCCCCGTTTGGAAGTTTCGGCTTCCGAATCCCCGGGCGCAGTTCTTTTCCTCTTCTGGTCGTCTTCCTTCATGGAGACGCTCGCTCCCTCGGGTAGAATGGGCAGCGTTGAGGGCCCGTGTCCACCCGCATTACCCTCCATAGTATTTTCCTTTAAGGGCTCCGGGCAGGGTGCGGTCTGGAGCATCTTCTCCAATACCGGATTTTCCAAACCCTCAGGGAGGGGGGCCGAACACCGAATCAACTTCGCCTTTGTTAGCCAGTCCTGGTCAAAAAGTGAACTCTCAGAAATAACTTCATAACAAAGGAGAGATTGTATGTTCGGCCGGAAGATGCCTTACCTGTTCGGCGGCGCGGTTGCTACTCAGGCCTGCGTCGTCGATGAATTCCGGACACTCCACTTGAGGTCTGAAGAACGACTTGTACATCTCCTCATGCGTCAGGCTGAGGAAATTTTGAATGGCGCATGGTCCCTCGGGATTAAACTCCCACAAGAGAAGAGGCCGGCGTTTGCAAGGCTGGACTTGGCGAACCAGCATAACTTGTGCTACCGCAACCAAACTGAAATCTCCATTAAAGAGATCTTGAATGCGGCTTTGCAGTATAGGCACGTCCTTGGCCGGACCCCAGCTCAATCCTCTGCTAATCCATGACATATGTTGTGGTGGAGGGCCCGGGCGGAAGACAGGGGCGGCCGCCCACTTGGCACTTCTAGGAGCCGTGATGTAGAACCACTCCTGTTGCCACAATTCAAACACCTCTGGAATGGAACCTTTGGGCCATGCGGCACCCGTCATCTTGCGTATTGAGGCACCTCCACACTCCGCATGTTGCCCCTCGATCATCTTCGGTTTTACTTCAAAGGTCTTGAGCCATAGGCCAAAGTGAGGGGCAACCCGGAGGAAGGCCTCGCACACAACAATAAATGTCGTGATATGAAGAAAGGAGTCCGGAGCTAGATCATGGAAATCTAGCCCGTAGTAAAACATCAAGATCCTGACAAAAGGATCCAATGCAAGGCCTAGACGTCGAAGGAAGTGGGAGACGAACACGACGCTCTCGTTGGGTTCGGGGGAGGGGACGGCCTGCCCCCGGGGAGGCAGCCGATGCAGAATCTCGGCGGTCAGATATCCGTGACGGAAGAAGGCACCCATCGGCCTTGAAGGCTAGATCCGGACATGACTGAAGGTTCGGAGCACCTGACCTGAACTTTGGGCGTTTGAGCTTGAGGTGGGGGAAGGATTCGATTGAGCACGTGAGGAAAAATAAAAGGCCTCGTCCCTTTATAAAGAGGGTGGATATCGAGCGTCCTCCCCGTGTCCGTTTGGACTTGCCTATGATCTAGGAGTCCTAGAAGCGGTTGGGTTACCCACGCCCATATTGATGAGAATCCCGGAATAAGGGGACACGATCTCTGCTTTAACAAGACGTGCCAAGGGAAACCGCCTCGCATAACGTGCTAAGATGGGACAGCAAAATGGTTCGAATAAAAGCTTGGCCGTGGTGTGATGTCACACTACAGAGTACATCAGCAGATTAGATTTGTGTAAATATTATTCTCTCTATGGCAATATATGGAAACTTATTTTGCAGAGTTGGACACTATCTTTGTGTTCAAAATCTTCTATGAAGTACTTGGAGGAGGAACCCGCCTTGCAATGCCGAAGACAATCTGCACGTCGGACTCGTCGTCATTGAAGCCTGGTTCAGGGGCTACTGAGTGAGTCCTGGATTAGGGGGTGTTCGGATAGCCGAACTATACCTTCAGCCGGACTCCTGGACTATGAAGATACAAGATTGAAGACTCCGTCCCTTGTCCGGAAGGGACTTTCCTTGGCGTGGAAGGCAAGTTTGGCGATACGGATGTTCAGATCTCCTACCATTGTAACCGACTCTATGTAACCCTAACCCTCTCAGGTGTCTATATAAACCGGAGGGTTTTAGTCCGTAGGACAACATACACACCAACAATCATACCATAGGCTAGCTTCTAGGGTTCAGCCTCTCTGATCTCGTGGTAGATCTACTCTTGTACTACCCATATCATCAATATTAATCAAGCAGGACATAGGGTTTTACCTCCATCGAGAGGGCCCGAACCTGGGTAAAACCTCGTGTCCCTTGCCTCCTGTTACCATCCGGCCTAGACGCACAGTTCGGGACCCCCTACCCGAGATCCGCCGGTTTTGACACCGACACGGGGGCTTAGCTGCAGTCCAGTACTCACCTAAGTTCTCTCACTCGGAGGCTTAGCTATAGTCCGGTACTCGCCTAAGTTTGAAAAAATCCTACAGAGTGGAGAGCAATCCTCCCACTCGGGGGCTTAGCTGCAGTCCAGTACTCACCTAAGTTTAAAAAATCCTACCGAGTGGAGAGCAAACCTCCCACTCGGGGGCTTAGCTGCAGTCCAATACTCGCCTAAGTTTAAAAAATCCTACCGAGTGGAGAGCAATCCTCCCACTTGGGGACTTAGCTACAGTCCAGTACTCGCCTAAGTTTGAAACATATCCCCATCCGCAAGGACAGTGAGGTGCAGGTCGACTGCAACCTTCCACCTCAGAGCTACATCTCAAGCACAAGGATTATTCAGAGCAAAAAACAAAGTCCACTTGAAGGCAAAACACTAGCATCTTCAGAAATAAACCAAATTCGGATAAATCCTTAAGTTCCAAGCAGCAAACCAAAAGTATTCGAGCACCAAGCCCGAAGGAGTTTAACGGCTACAGCAATCACTCAGTATTTCGAGGCAAATTTAAGGCAGATTCAAGTCTCATAAGTTTGTTCACTCGGCAGGAGGAGGGCTGGCAGGCTCGACGAATTCGTCCAAGTCGATCCCATCCGCGATCCGAGCGGCAGCAACGATGAAAGTCTCCATGAAGGACTGGAAGTCATACTTTTTGGTGTTAGCGACCTGGATCGCCGCCAGCTTGTCTTCACGAGCTTCCTTGCAGTGGACTCGCACCAAGGACAGCGCCATGTCAGCACCACACCGGGCGGAGGACTTCTTCCATTCTTGCACTCGGTCAGGGATCTCGTTGAGTCGAGCCATCAGGGATTCCAGGTCATTTTGAAGCGTCACCCTTGGCCAAAGAAATGAGTCGACTCATGAGACTGCTTCCTTCAGACGCGCGAGGTAGCTTGAGACACCGGCGACACGAGACTCCAATCGGAGCATGTTCATTGCAGTTTCGTCGCAAACTAGAGAAGCGATAGGGTCCAGACCCGTCTCGACCCTTCCAGTTTCCTCGTCAAAGTCTTGATAGAATTCTACAGTCAAAAAATTAGTGAGTTGACTGGACAGGGTTCATTCGCAAGCATCAACACAGTCGGGTTGAATGGAGTACCTTCCAGCATCATATAGAGCTTCTTGGCGAGAGTTCTCAGATAAGCTTCCGTGTCATTCCTCTTGTGGACCGCAGACTCCAGCTTTTCATTCAGGGAAATTTTATCCTTCTTCAGATGACTCACTTCTTGGTTGGACTCACTGAGGCTGGACTTAAGTTTATTCACCTCCCCTTCCAGCGCTCCTACTGAAGCCAGCTTCTACTCTGCAAGGGCAGTTTTATCTTGTGCTTCTTTTTGCGCGACGGCGAGGTCCGAGTCCTTCTTCTCTAGAGCCAACTTCATTTTCTCTGCAAAAGAAGCAATCGAATCAAACAAGAGATCGAAGAAATATATTGAAAGACAGTCGACAGGCAGTTACCTTCCATACCAGCAGCTTTGTCTTGAGATTTCTTCAGATTCTGCTGGGCCAATTCCAAGTCAAGGTTGAGTTGCCTCTGCTTCTCCTCAAGTTCAGCAAACTTGGAAATAAGAGTACAAGACTTCTGCAGAAGGCAAAAGACGGGTCAATCGACAAGATCAAAGGTTGTTTACTTCCGAGTGGATAAAACCTAAAGAGGTCACTTGAGACCCCAGCCGACTGCACGCAGTCGACTGTGCTCTCGGGGACTACACCCAGCGGGTGCACTTGGCGTGCCCCCGCTGATCCAGACCCCACTCGACCGGCCCGCCCGGGTCGAGTATAAAAAAACTATTCAGACCCCGGCCGACTGCGAGCAGTCGACCACGGTCTCGGGGACTACACCCAGTGGGTGCACTTAGCGTGCCCCCACCGGTTTAGATCCTACTCGCCCAGACCGAGTGGAAGAACAGAAAAGAAAAAGGACTCAGACCCCAGTCGACTGCCAGCAGTCGACTGCGGTCTCGGGGACTACACCCAGTGGGTGCACTTAGCGTGCCCCCACCAGTTCAGATCCTACTCGCCCAGACCGAGTGGAAGAACAGAAAAGAAAAAGGACTCAGACCCCAGTCGACTGCCAGCAATCGACTGCAGTCTCAGGGACTACACCTAGTGGGTGCACTTAGCGTGCCCCCATCGGTTCAGATCCTACTCGCCCAGACCGAGTGGAAGAACGCAAATACCAAATACAACAAAACACCCAGTGGGTGTACAGATTCGACGCAAACAACAGGAGATTGTATGGAAGAAAATGTTTCAGATAGCATATCTTGACAGAACAAGGTCAGCCAAAAAGTCTACTTACCTGGACATTGCCCGGAGAGCAGCGCTGGCGTCATAAGCAGCCTGGCTATTCTCATGCACCGTCTTCATCCACTCCATCATCATGTTAGCCTGACGGATGGCTTCCGCAGCCGCTTCCGACTGGTTGTCCGGAACGCGGTAGCTGGTGAAAAAGAGAGCAGACGACCCAGGTGTGGTAGTTTGGAGCTCCGTGGCGTGGAGTTGGACGACTGAAGGAATCACCGGTGCAGTCGACGGTGCATGGTGCTCACTCGACAAGGGTGCAGCGAAGGTTACAGAGGCCATGTCCGTGTCTTCAGATTGACGGACGGGTGGTGTTATTGTTGGCCCTTGTTGAGACATCCTGCCAACTGCTACCTTTTTGCTCTTCTCGGGCTTAAGAGCCACATCTTCATCGTCATCTGGAAGATCGATGACGTTGGGTGGAGCTGCAAGACAGATCAGTCGACCCCAAGTGAACCACTAGAATGCAATCGACCAAATAATCAATAACAAGATCATAAGAGTTTCTACCTGGGTTGGAGGTAACCGCATCTTCCATCTCCTCGTCTCGATACTGGAGGGAAGAGGTTCCTGATGTAGCAGCATTGCAAGCGTCCGTACTTAGTCGGTTACGTTCTATTGCTCGAATTGACGAAAAGAACAAGTCAGATGATTACCCGGATATGGCAGGGATGGTCACTTTGATCCTGGGCAAAGCCTTGGGCAGTTTGGAGGAGGTGGCCTTTGGTGCTTTTAGAGCTGGAGGCGGCACAACCTTAGGCTGCTTTGGGGCCTTATCAATCGGCGCTAGGGAAGACGTACGGGGCGCTTCGAAGACTGCCCAGTCGGCACGGTCGCCAGGTCCGGGGTGCTCGCTGGGTCGTGTGCGTGCTTGGACCTCCTCTCTCTGCGAGGAGGCGAGTCAACTTCTTTGTCATCGCTCGAGTCGTCGCTTTCCTCGTCCTCCTCTGCATCCGAGTGCGACTCGTCGCTCTCGCCCCCGCTCGCTCCCTCCTTGACGTCTTGCTCCTGCACTTCGTTGGGCATCGAGTACATGTCAATGAGAGCCTGAAAGAACAACGAGCAAAAGGAGTACAGTCGACCATCAACAAGGTGTCACACAGTGAACCCGGAAAGATACTTGATAAAACAGAATCATACCTGCTCCAGCTGGCGCGAGTGGTCGAATGGAATCACCCTCCTAGACCCCCGGGGGTTGTCTTTGTTGCTGGTGATTCCCATCAGCCACTTCTCCAAGATGTCTTCACTAACGTCCTCCGGGTGGATCCGAGTGGAGTCCTGGAGTCCAGAATACATCCACATCGGATGATCACGGGCCTGAAGCGGTTGGAGACCGAGAAAGACCTCCAGCAGGTCCATCCCAGTCACCCCGTCGCGGACGAGTTGGACGACCCGCTCGACCAGCACCTTGACCTGCGCCTTCTCTTTGGGAACCACGTTCAAGGAGGAGGGCTTGTCCACTCGAGCCAGGGAAAAGGGAGGAAGTCCAGTCGACTGACCCTGGGTCGGCTGATCCTTGCAGTAAAACCAAGTCGACTGCCAGCCGCGGACCGAGTCGGGAAGGATCATCGCCGGGAAGGTGCTCTTGTTCCTCATCTGGATCCCCAGGCCCCCGCACATCTGGATCATGTGCGTCCTCTCATCACTTGAATTGACCTTTTTGACCGACTCGGAGCGGCAGGTGAAGATATCTTTGAAGAGGCCCCAGTGCGGTCGACGGCCCAAGAAATTTTCACACATTGACACAAAAGCGGCCAGATAGACTATGGTGTTTGGAGTGAAGTGGTGGAGCTGAGCCCCTAAGAAGTTCAAAAAGCCTCGAAAGAAAGGATGGGGAGGCAGAAAAAATCCCTCGATCGACGTGGGTGGCGAGGAGAATGCACTCACCCTCCCTTAGCTGCGGCTCGGTCTCGTCCCCCGGGAGCCGCGCCGATTTGTGGGGAATCAGTCCCCCCTCCACCAAGTCGTCGAGGTCGTCCTGGCTGATCGTCGAGCGGATCCAGTCGCCCTGCATCCAGCCCGGCGGCAGGCCGGATCTCGATGAGGATCCGCCCCGACTGGTCCGCTTGCCCTTCGCCTTCGCGGTCGCCTTCTTCGCGTGCTCCAACGCCACCATCTTCTCTTTTCCCATGGTGGCGGATCGAGTTCGAGCGAGGGTTCAGCAACGAGAGCAAAAGCGAGCGTGGCGGAGAGGTCGGAGGAAGAAGAAAAAAGAATGCGAGCGCACGGTGCAGAGACCCGGTCCGGTGCCTTTTATAAGGTCATTCCCCGAGTGACTGACTGGTTGGCTCGGATGATCTAAACAAATCCCGCAACAGTCGCGCACGTAGTACATGGCGAAAAAGGTGGCGCGGAGATCGAGGAGACCTGCCTAATCCGTCCCGATTACCACGGCCTCGCCCGTCTGGCGCGCTTCCCGAAGGAATCCCGCAAAATCCGCGGAGAGCAGAGCAGCTTGTCAGACTGAAAACGTCCTCCGTATTATCATTCAGAATTATACCGTGAGAATTGACTCGACAAAAACTAAGAATGGACCAAGGCGACTAAAAAAGAAGTTGATGTTGTCTCCTCAGTTCATGGCTCCACAACAAGTTATACTCACAACACGAAGAATGAGTCGGAAGTGTTCTCAACTCCTTGCCCACTCAAACCCTGATCCATTCAAGGGCTAATGACGAAGCTATGTACCTAGGGTAGGGTCATGGATCTGTCCAAGATACCCTCCCCAAGGACATCTCTAAAAGAACCAGAAGCAGTCGAGGAGAAATCATCATCCACTCGACCATGAAGCTATGTTCCAGTCGACAGTCTTGAAGACACTCGACCATACGAACAACCACTCGACCACCAGAAGATGTGAAGCCACTCACTCCGCAACGGTCGGGATTTAAGTCATAGCTTTAATAATCATTTATAGCACTTTACTTCAGATGTTACCAGTAACGCTCCTCCTTTATGAACATTGAACCCTGTGTAACGGAGGGGAGCTGGGGTCCTGGCGCACTCTATATAAGCCACCCCCTCCTCTGGGACAAGGGTTCGCACCCTTTGTAATACACACGCATATATCCAGTCGACCGCCTCCGGGCTCCAAGATGTAGGGCTGTTACTTCCTCCGAGAAGGGCCTGAACTCGTAAAACTCGCATGTACAACTCCTCCACAGCTAGGATCTTTCCTCTACATTCCTACCCCCCTATTCTACTGTCAGGCTTAGAACCACGACACCACCCAAGCAACAACGTCCGGATAGGTTCATGGCGGCCACCATGATGCTTGGCAGGCCACTCTTGGTCGATGAGGAGTCGCTGGTCCGCCCGGGGCCAGTCCGTATGCGTTTCGCATGCCGCAACCCAGCCAAGCTCCAGGGCATGGTGCAGATCTGGTTTAATGGTGAGGGTTTCAACATCTCGGTCGAGCTAGAGTTTGGTGAGGATTAGCTGGCGGCGCCAGCCCTTCCCTCCCCGCCCCTTCCCCGTCCCAACAACGGCAAGGGTCACGACCAGGACGGGCCGGGGCGAGACGATGACAAGGATCATGATGCAAGTATGGAGGATGATTCCATCGACATGGCGGCTTCGGAGAAGCTGGGCATAACTGACAAAGGAGGGGCGGCGTTTCCCTCTCAGCAGAAGCAGCATGAGCACGAGGGGTTGTCCACTGGGATGGAGCGCTTGATCCCGAACCAGTACGGCTCCAATCTGAGTTCG
Source organism: Triticum aestivum (assembly GCF_018294505.1). Lineage (NCBI taxonomy): Eukaryota > Viridiplantae > Streptophyta > Magnoliopsida > Poales > Poaceae > Triticum > Triticum aestivum. The sequence continues at coordinate 778,914,944 of NC_057797.1, read as the reverse complement.
GTGACTTCCCCTCCGGTGCGGATGGTGGACGGGGTGACCTCGGACCTGGTGGAGGCGGCGCTGTCCGACGATGTGCGTACCCCTATCCTCATGTCCGTCGACACATCGCAGCTCCTCCCTCCCGTTCGCCGACCCAGGGTGGACGCAGTAGCAACAAGGTCAGCACGGTGAACAAGCTCAAGAAGGTGGCAGTTCGCAAGGTCAGCGCGGAGGCAGGGCGGGTGGCCGAGCATCTAGGGGCCCCTGCGAATCCTCGCCAGACGGTCATGGCCCTGGCGGTGCCCAACTCCGCCCAGGCCATGCCGAAGGAACCCAAGATGGCGCCCATCCCGAAGGCCAAGCGCTCCAAGGCCATGGCGGAGGCGCAGGTGGCCCCGGTGTGGGTCAGCTCACGCTCCAAGGGTGCCAAAGGGAACCCCCTGTCGCTCCAGCGCGCTCAGCTACTTCAAGCACAGAAGAACCTGGAAACTTCAGGTAACCCACCGCCCCGTTTTACGATTCTTGATGCCTTTTCGGACGACCATTTGAGCGCGGTGCTGGGGGAGAGCGGGGCAGAAGCGTTAGGTGCGGGAGGGACCAATGAGCTCATCTCACTGATTCGTGCTAAGGAGCTAGCGCAGGCAGTGCTTGTAGTGGCGGCTGTGCAACACGCGGACCGGCTGGCAGCTGAGGCAGAGGCCTCGGAAATGCTTCCAGTCAGGCCCGATGGGGACACAACAACAGGGGTTGTTGCCCCCCCTCACCAAGCCGCGATAGGGTGAGGCGAGTGTCCAAGGCGATCACCTCCAGGGGTGTTCGTCTGCGAAATCACGTTATTTAGATGCATGTTTTATTTTGGAACATTCGTGGTTTTGGCCACGTGGGGCGTCGCACTCAAATGAGAGAATACATTAGGAAAGAGGCTGTCGATATTGTCGGGCTTCAGGAAACGATCAAAGCCAAGTTTCGCCACCAGGATATTCTATCAGTTGATCCCCTTGAGCGATTTGCATGGAATCATAGCCCAGCGACAGGCCATTCTGGCGGTATGCTGCTTGGTGTCTGCAATTCCACGTATGAGGTACTGACCTGGGAGGTTGGTACCTTTTTCATGACCACCAACATTCGTGTTCGCGCGTTGCTTCGCGAGCTCATGATCATGCAAGTCTACGGACCAGCGGACCACTTACGCTCGGGAGAGTTCTTGGGAGAACTCCAAGCCAAGGTGCTCGCGGTTTCAGCAGCCCAGATTCCCCTGATGGTAAGGGGTGATTTCAATCTGATCCGCTCAGGCGCTGATAAGAAAAACGACAACATCAACTGGCCAAGGGTGGCCATGTCTAACAAAGGGTGGGGCGCGAACCAAGGGCACGACGACAAGCTACTCAGGGCGAGTCTCGTGATACGTCTTCAATGTATCTATAATTTTTGATTGTTCCATGCTATTATATTATCTGTTTTGGATGTTTAATGGTCTTTAATATGCTCTTTTATATTATTTTTAGGACGAACCTATTAACCTAAGGACCAGTGACATTTTCTGTTTTTTTGCCTATTTCAGTGTTTCATAGAGAAGAAATATCAAACGGAACGAAACCTTCGCGGGGATCTTTCTTGGAACAAACGCAATCCAGGAGACTTGGAGCGGAAGTCTGGAACTCCGCGAGGCATCCACAAGGTAGGAGGGTGCGCCCAGGGGGGTAAGCGCGCCTCCCACCCTCGTGGACCCCATGGAGCTCCACCGACGTACTTCTTTCGCCTATATATACTCTTATACCCTAAAAACATCAAGGGGAGCCACGAAACCACTTTTCCACCGCCGCAACCTTCTGTACCCGTGAGATCCCATCTTGGGGCCTTTTCCGGCGATCTGCCGGAGGGGGAATCGATCATTGAGGGCTTCTACATCACCACCATAACCTCTCCGATGATGTGTGAGTAGTTTACCACAGACCTTCGGGTCCATAGTTATTAGCTAGATGGCTTCTTCTCTCTCTTTGATCTTCAATACAAAGTTCTCCTCGATGTTCTTGGAGATCTATTCGATGTAATACTTTTTTGCGGTGTGTTTGCCGAGATCCGATGAATTGCGGATTTATGATCAAGTTTATCTATGAATAATATTTGGTTCTTCTCTGAATTCTTATATGCATGATTTGATATCTTTGTAAGTCTCTTCGAATTATTGGTTTAGTTTGGCCTACTAGATTGATGTTTCTTGCAATGGGAGAAGTGCTTAGCTTTGGGTTCAATCTTGCGGTGTCCATTCCTAGTGACAATAGGGGCAGCAAGGCACATATTATATTGTTGCTATCAAGGATAAAAAGATGGGGTTTATATCATCTTGCTTGAGTTTATCCCTCTACATCATGTCATCTTGCTTAAGGCATTACTCTGTTCTTATGAACTTAATACTCTAGATGCATGTTGGATAGTGCTCGATGTGTGGAGTAATAGTAGTAGATGCAGAATCGTTTCGATCTACTTGACACGGACGTGATGCCTATATTCATGATCATTGCCTAGATATTCTCATAACTATGCGTTCTTCTATCAATTGCTCGACAGTAATTTGTTCACCCACCGTAATATATGCTATCTTGAGAGAAGCCACTAGTGAAACCTATGGCCCCCGGGTCTATTTTCCATCATATTAGTTTTTGATTTACATTTCTAGTTTCCTATTTATTTTATTTTGCAATCTTTACTTTTCGATCTATACAACAAAAATACCAAAAATATCTATCTTATTATCTTTATTAGATCTCACTTTCGCGAGTGGCCATGAAGGGATTGACAACCCCTTTATCGCGTTGGTTGCAAGGTTCTTGACTGTTTGTGCAGGTACTAGGTGACTTGCGTGTTATATCCTACTGGATTGATACCTTGTTTCTCAAAAACCGAGGGAAATACTTACGCTACTTTGCTGCATCACCCTTTCCTCTTCAAGGGAAAAACCAACGCATGCTCAAGAGGTAGCAAGAAGGATTTCTGGCGCTGTTGCCGGGGACATCTACGCTCAAGTCAAGACATACCAAGTACCCATCACAAACTTTTCTCCCTCGCATTACATTATTTGCCATTGGCCTCTCGTTTTCCTCTCCCCCACTTCACATTTGCCTTTTCTTCGCCTCTTTTCCATTCGCCACTTTTCGCTTGCTTCTTGTGTGCTTGTGTGTTGGATTGATTGTTTGTCACGATGGCTCAAGATAATACTAAATTATGTGACTTTTCCAATACCAACAACAATGATTTTATTAGCACTCCGATTTCTCCTATTAGCGATGCTGAATCTTGTGAAATTAATGCTGCTTTGTTGAATCTTGTCATGAAAGATCAAATTTCTGGCCTTCCTAGTGAAGATGCCGCTACCTATCTAAACAACTTTGTTGATTTGTGTGATATGCAAAAGAAGAAAGATGTGGATAATGATATTGTTAAATTGAAGCTATTTCCGTTTTTACTTAGATAACGTGCTAAAACTTGGTTCTCTTCTTTGCCTAAAAATAGTATTGATTCACGGAATAAGTTCAAAGATGATTTTATCTCTAAGTATTTTCCTCCCGCTAAGATCACCTGTCTTAGAAATGATATTATGATTTTTAAGTAACTTGATAATAAGCATGTTACACAAGCTTGGGAGAGGATAAAATTAATGATACATAATTGCGCTACACATGGTTTGAATTTATGGATGATTATACAATTTTTTTATGCCGGATTGAATTTTGCTTCTAGATATCTTTTAGATTCAGCCGTGGTAGGCACTTTTATGGAAATCACTTTAGGAGAAGCTACTAAACTCCTAGATGATATTATGGTTAATTGTTCTCAATGGCACACCGAAAGATCCACTAGTAAAAAAGTTCATGCGAATGAAGAGATTAATGTTTTGAGTGGAAAGATGGATGAACTTATGAAATTGTTTGCTAATAAGAGTGTTTCGTCTGATCCTAATGATATGGCTTTGTCTACTTTGATTGAGAATAATAATGAATCTATGGATGTGAATTTTGTTGGTAGGAACAAGTTTGGTAATAACGCGTATAGAGGAAACTTTAATTCTAGGCCGTTCCCTAGTAATTCCTCTAATAATTATGGTAATTCCTACAACAACTCTTTTGAAAATTTTAATATAGAGTGCAATCCTTCATGTCCTATTGTTGGAAATATGAATTATGTGACCATAGATTTCATCGTTCTTGATACAGATTGCAATCCTTTATGTCCTATTATTCTTGGTAGACCTTTCCTTAGAATGATTGGTGCAATTATTGACATGAAAGAAGGAAATATTAGATTCCAATTTCCGTTAAGGAAAGGCATGGAACACTTCCCTGGAAAGAAAATTAAACTACCTTATGAATCTATTATGAGAGCCACATATGGATTGCATACCGAAGATGGTAATACCTAGATCTATTCTTGTTTTTATGCTTAGCTACGGGCGTTAAATGATAGCGCTTGTTGGGAGGCAACCCAATTTTATTTTTGCTTTTAATTTTTTATTCCAATTTAGTAATAAACAATTTATCTAGCATCTGTTATGATTGTGTTTTTTTATGTTTTACTTAGTGTTTGTGCCAAGTAAAGCCTTTAGGATCTTCTTGGGTGATTGTCGTTTGATCTTGCTGATAAAAACAGAAAGTATGCGCTCACGAAAATAATTATCATCTTTTACCAGAGAGCGATAAAATACCAATTCTAACTGCAGTAGATCAATATACTTTTTATCCTGGTCTTCCTAAGTTCTCAGAATTTTTGGAGTGATCGAAGTATTCGAATTATCCAGATTGCTACAGACTGTTCTGTTTTGACAGATTCTGTTTTTCGTGTGTTGTTTGCTTATTTTGATGAATCTATGAGTAGTATCGGAGGGTATGAACCATAGAGAAGTTGGAATACAGTAGGTTTAACACCAACATAAATAAAGAATGAGTTCATTACAGTACATTAAAGTGGTGGTTTGTTTTCTTATACTAACGGAGCTCATGAGATTTTCTGTTAAGTTTTGTGTTGTGAAGTTTTCAAGTTATTGGGTAAAGATTTGATGGATTTTGGAATAAGGAGTGACAAGAGCCTAATCTTGGGGATGCCCAAGGCACCCAAGGTAAAATTCAAAGAAAACCAAAAGCCTAAGCTTTGTGATACCCCAAGGTAACTTTACTTGAGGCCAGGGGCGGACCTAGAACAAAAATGTTCCGGTGTCCATGTGTACATCATATATATAATAGCACACCTGACAACTCAAAATGTATGGCAGTAAGATTTCCTCCCAAAATGAAATTTCTCACTTCCACTTGAAATACTAGTTGATTATGTGAAGTTCAACACGAAAGCATGCAAACTCCAAACAATGAAAATAAATATAATCGGACAACGACATACGACAATAGATCCTGATTGCCTATAAAAAAACAACTTAGTACATGTTAAATGAACTTGTGCAATAATTCATAAATAAGTTATGAGCATTACTTTTTAAAATAACCCTTTACGTCCTTTCCATCAATTTTCCTGTAATTTGCCGATTGTTGTGTTTGAAAAAAATGCACAACGAGTTACATCATCTGTGTTTGAATATGCAAGAATAGAAACAATAAATAAGCATATTGGTTAAACTTTACAATTGAGGAGTAAAATTTACTGGACATTGTGCCTTCCTGCTGCCGTTCACGTGGTTGAGAAATAATCTAGTTGGATGTAAATCACTAACCGAAATTGGCAAATCGCAGCAATTCGTTCCCAATTGTATTATCATTTTAGAACCCTAACCATAAAATTAGGATAACAGAAAATATATAAAATTGAGATGCCTACTGATAGTTGAGGGAGTCAGAGAGATCCACAATTAGTACCAAGTGCAGGGCGTCGTACCTTTGATTACTTCAAAAGTCAAAATTCCAGAAAGCTACGAGTGGAAAAGGCCGGGATGATAGAGTCTGGCGGTTGGGTGGTGTGGCGACTGGGCGGACTGGCAACTGGCCATCTGGCCGAGCGGCGGAGGGGGTTTAGGGTTTAGGGCGACGCCGTGACCAGATGCAACAAACTAGAAAGGCTAGAAGCCAAAAAGGCGAGCAATCATACAGAGATATGAGTAAATAGAGATCGATTAATCGATCGGCATCTAATTAGCTAGCGAGGACTAAGGTCTGGGTGTGCGCGACGTGGGCTGCACTACCTCGCTGCTTAATCGCTAGGCTGGCCGGTGTCCAGCTCAAAAAATTACCGGTGTCCAACCCATAAATATGGAACTCATATAGTATAAGCACGAGATTTACCCGATGTCCTGTGACACCGGGAGGGCTAACTGTTGGGGAACGTAGTAATTTCAAAATTTTCCTACGCACACGCAAGATCATGGTGATGCATAGCAACGAGAGGGGAGAGTGTTGTCTACGTACCCTCATAGACCGGCAACGGAAGTGTTGACACAACATAGAGGAAGTAGTCGTACGTCTTCCCGATCCGACCGATCCAAGTACCGAACGTACGGCACCTCCGAGTTCTGCACACGTTCAACTCAGTGACGTCCCTCGAGTTCCGATCCAGCAAAACATTGAGGGAGAGTTTCGTTAGCACGAAGGCGTGATGACGGTGATGATGTTCTACCGACGCAGGGCTTCGCCTAAGCACCGCTACGATATGACCGAGGTGGAATATGGTGGAAGGGGGCACCGCACACGGCTAAGGAATGATCACAAGGATCAACTTGTGTGTCATGGGGTGCCCCCTTGCCTTAGTATATAAAGGAGGGAGAGGGGGAGGTGCGGCCGGCCCTATGGGTGCGCCTGGAGGAGTCCTACTCCAACCGGGAGTAGGACTCCCCCCTCTTGCCTTGTTGGAAAAGGAAGGAGGAAGGGAGAAAGAGGAAAGGGGGGCGCCGCCCCCCTTCCTTGTCCTATTCGGACTAGGGGGGAGGGGGCGCGCGGCCTGCCCTGGCCGGCCCTCCTCTTCTCCCTTATGGCCCATGTAGGCCCAATAACCCCCGGGGGGGTTCCGGTAACCCCCGGTACTCCGGTAAAATCCCGATTTCACCCGGAACGTTTCCGATATCCAAATATAGGCTTCCAATATATCAATCTTTATGTCTCGACCATTTCGAGACTCCTCGTCATGTCCGTGATCACATCCGGGACTCCGAACAACCTTCGGTACATCAAAACACAAAAACCCTAATTACGATCGTCACCGAACTTTAAGCGTGCGGACCCTACGGGTTCGAGAACTATGTAGACATGACCGAGACACGTCTCCGGTCAATAACCAATAGCGGAACCTGGATGCTCATATTGGCTCCTACATATTCTACGAAGATCTTTATCGGTCAGACCGCATAACAACATACGTTGTTCCCTTTGTCATCGGTATGTTACTTGCCCGAGATTCGATCGTCGGTATCTCAATACCTAGTTCAATCTCGTTACCGGCAAGTCTCTTTACTCGTTCCGTAATACATCATCCTGCAACTAACTTATTAGTTGCAATGCTTGCAAGGCTTGAGTGATGTGCATTACCGAGAGGGCCCAGAGATACCTCTCCGACAATCGGAGTGACAAATCCTAATCTCGAAATACGCCAACCCAACAAGTACCTTCGGAGACACCTGTAGAGCACCTTTATAATCACCCAGTTACGTTGTGACGTTTGGTAGCACACAAAGTGTTCCTCCGGTAAACGGGAGTTGCATAATCTCATAGTCATAGGAACATGTATAAGTTATGAAGAAAGCAATAGCAACAAACTAAACGATCAAGTGCTAAGCTAACGGAATGGGTCAAGTCAATCACATCATTCTCCTAATGATGTGATCCCGTTAATCAAATGACAACTCATGTCTATGGTTAGGAAACATAACCATCTTTGATTAACGAGCTAGTCAAGTAGAGGCATACTAGTGACTCTCTGTTTTTGTCTATGTATTCACACATGTATTATGTTTCCGGTTAATACAATTCTAGCATGAATAATAAACATTTATCATGATATAAGGAAATAAATAATAACTTTATTATTGCCTCTAGGGCATATTTCCTTCAGTCTCCCACTTGCACTAGAGTCAATAATCTAGATTACACAGTAATGATTCTAACACCCATGGAGCCTTGGTGCTGATCATGTTTTGCTCGTGGAAGAGGCTTAGTCAGCGGGTCTGCAACATTCAGATCCGTATGTATCTTGCAAATTTCTATGTCTCCCACTTGGACTAAATCCCGAATGGAATTGAAGCGTCTCTTGATGTGTTTGGTTCTCTTGTGAAATCTGGATTCCTTCGCCAAGGCAATTGCACCAGTATTGTCACAAAAGATTTTCATTGGACCCGATGCACTAGGTATGACACCTAGATCGGATATGAACTCCTTCATCCAGACTCCTTCATTTGCTGCTTCCGAAGCAGCTATGTACTCCGCTTCACATGTAGATCCCGCCACGACGCTTTGTTTAGAACTGCACCAACTGACAGCTCCACCGTTCAGTAAAAACACGTATCCGGTTTGCGATTTAGAATCGTCCGGATCAGTGTCAAAGCTTGCATCAACGTAACCATTTACGATGAGCTCTTTGTCACCTCCATATACGAGAAACATATCCTTAGTCCTTTTCAGGTATTTCAGGATGTTCTTGACCGCTGTCCAGTGATCCACTCCTGGATTACTTTGGTACCTCCCTGCTAGACTTATAGCAAGGCACACATCAGGTCTGGTACACAACATTGCATACATGATAGAGCCTATGGCTGAAGCATAGGGAACATCTTTCATTTTCTCTCTATCTTCTGCGGTGGTCGGACATTGAGTCTTACTCAACTTCACACCTTGTAACACAGGCAAGAACCCTTTCTTTGCTTGATCCATTTTGAACTTCTTCAAAACCTTGTCAAGGTATGTGCTTTGTGAAAGTCCAATTAAGCGTCTTGATCTATCTCTATAGATCTTAATGCCCAATATGTAAGCAGCTTCACCGAGGTCTTTCATTGAAAAACTCTTATTCAAGTATCCCTTTATGCTATCCAGAAATTCTATATCATTTCCAATCAATAATATGTCATCCACATATAATATCAGAAATGCTACAGAGCTCCCACTCACTTTCTTGTAAATACAGGCTTCTCCAAAAGTCTGTACAAAACCAAATGCTTTGATCACACTATCAAAGCGTTTATTCCAACTCCGAGAGGCTTGCACCAGTCCATAAATGGATCGCTGGAGCTTGCACACTTTGTTAGCTCCCTTTGGATCGACAAAACCTTCTGGTTGCATCATATACAACTCTTCTTCCAGAAATCCATTCAGGAATGCAGTTTTGACATCCATTTGCCAAATTTCATAATCATAAAATGCGGCAATTGCTAACATGATTCGGACAGACTTAAGCATCGCTACGGGTGAGAAGGTCTCATCGTAGTCAATCCCTTGAACTTGTCGAAAACCTTTTGCAACAAGTCGAGCTTTGTAGACAGTAACATTACCGTCAGCGTCAGTCTTCTTCTTGAAGATCCATTTATTCTCAATTGCTTGCCGATCAACGGGCAAGTCAACCAAAGTCCACACTTTGTTCTCATACATGGATCCCATCTCAGATTTCATGGCTTCTAGCCATTTTGCGGAATCTGGGCTCACCATCGCTTCTTCATAGTTCGTAGGTTCATCATGATCTAGTAGCATGACTTCCAGAACAGGATTACCGTACCACTCTGGTGCGGATCTTACTCTGGTTGATCTACGAGGTTCGGTAGTAACTTGATCTGAAGTTTCATGATCATTATCATTAGCTTCATCACTAATTGGTGTAGGTGTCACAGAAACCGGTTTCTGTGATGTACTACTTTCCAATAAGGGAGCAGGTACAGTTACCTCATCAAGTTCTACTTTTCTCCCACTCACTTCTTTCGAGAGAAACTCCTTCTCTAGAAAAACTCCGAATTTAGCAACAAAAGTTTTGCCTTCGGATCTGTGATAGAAGGTGTACCCAACAGTCTCCTTTGGGTATCCTATGAAGACACATTTCTCCGATTTGGGTTCGAGCTTATCAGGTTGAAGCTTTTTCACATAAGCATCGCAGCCCCAAACTTTCAGAAACGACAACTTTGGTTTCTTGCCAAACCACAGTTCATAAGGCGTCGTCTCAACGGATTTCGATGGTGTCCTATTTAACGTGAATGCAGCCGTCTCTAAAGCATAACCCCAAAACGATAACGGTAAATCAGTAAGAGACATCATAGATCGCACCATATCTAATAAAGTACGATTACGACGTTCGGACACACCATTACGCTGTGGTGTTCCGGGTGGCGTGAGTTGCGAAACTATTCCGCATTGTTTCAAATGTAGACCAAACTCGTAACTCAAATATTCTCCTCCACGATCAGATCGTAGAAACTTTATTTTCTTGTTACGATGATTTTCAACTTCACTCTGAAATTCTTTGAACTTTTCAAATGTTTCAGACTTATGTTTCATTAAGTAGATATACCCATATCTGCTTAAATCATCTGTGAAGGTGAGAAAATAACGATATCCGCCACGAGCCTCAACATTCATTGGACCACATACATCTGTATGTATGATTTCCAACAAATCCGTTGCTCTCTCCATAGTACCGGAGAACGGCGTTTTAGTCATCTTACCCATGAGGCACGGTTCGCAAGTACCAAGTGATTCATAATCAAGTAGTTCCAAAAGTCCATCAGTATGGAGTTTCTTCATGCGCTTTACACCGATATGACCTAAACGGCAGTGCCACAAATAAGTTGCACTATCATTATCAACTCTGCATCTTTTGATTTCAACATTATGAATATGTGTATCACTACTATCGAGATTCATCAAAAATAGACCACTCTTCAAGGGTGCATGACCATAAAAGATATTACTCATATAAATAGAACAACCATTATTCTCTGATTTAAATGAATAACCGTCTCGCATCAAACAAGATCCAGATATAATGTTCATGCTCAACGCTGGCACCAAATAACAATTATTTAGGTCTAATACTAATCCCGAAGGTAGATGTAGAGGTAGCGTGCCGACCGCGATCACATCGACTTTGGAACCATTTCCCACGCGCATCGTCACCTCGTCCTTAGCCAATCTTCGCTTAATCCGTAGCCCCTATTTCGAGTTGCAAATGTTTGCAACAGAACCAGTATCAAATACCCAGGTGCTACTGCGAGCATTAGTAAGGTACACATCAATAACATGTATATCACATATACCTTTGTTCACTTTGCCATCCTTCTTATCCGCCAAATACTTGGGGCAGTTCCGCTTCCAGTGACCAGTCTGCTTGCAGTAGAAGCACTCAGTCTCAGGCTTAGGTCCAGACTTGGGTTTCTTCTCCTGAGCAGCAACTTGTTTGTTGTTCTTATTGAAGTTCCCTTTCTTCTTCCCTTTGCCCTTTTTCTTGAAACTGGTGGTCTTATTGACCATCAACACTTGATTCTCCTTCTTGATTTCTACCTCTGCGGCTTTTAGCATCGCGAGGAGCTCAGGAATAGTTTTATTCATCCCTTGCATATTATAGTTCATCACAAAGCTTTTGTAGCTTGGTGGCAGTGATTGAAGAACTCTGTCAATGACACTATCAAAAGGAAGACTAACCCCCAGTTGAGTCAAGTGATTATGATACCCAGACATTTTGAGTATATGTTCACTGACAGAACTATTCTCCTCCATCTTGCAGCTATAGAACTTATTGGAGACTTCATATCTCTCAATCCGGGAATTTGCTTGAAATATTAACTTCAACTCCAGGAACATCTCATATGCTCCATGACGTTCAAAACGTCGTTGAAGACCCGGTTCTAAGCCGTGAAGCATGGCACACTGAACTATCGAGTAGTCATAAGCTTTGCTCTGCCAGACATTCATAACATCTGGTGTCGCTCCTGCAGCAGGCTTGGCACTTAGCGATGCTTCCAGGACGTAATTCTTCCGTCCAACAATGAGGATAATCCTCAAGTTACGGACCCAGTCCGTGTAATTGCTACCATCATCTTTCAACTTTGCTTTCTCAAGGAACGCATTAAAATTCAACGGAACAACAGCACGAGCCATCTATCTACAATCAAACATAGACAAGCAAGATACTATCAGGTACTAAGTTCATGATAAATTTAAGTTCAATTAATCATATTACTTAAGAACTCCCACTTAGAAAGATAACCCTCTAATCCTCTAAGTGATCACGTGATCCAAATCAACTAAACCATGTCCGATCATCACGTGAGATGGAGTAGTATCAATGGTGAACATCAATATGTTGATCATATCTACTATATGATTCACGCTCGACCTTTCGGTCTCCGTGTTCCGAGGCCATATCTGTTATATGCTAGGCTCGTCAAGTTAAACCTGAGTATTCCGCGTGTGCAACTGTTTTGCACCCGTTGTATTTGACCGTAGAGCCTATCACACCCGATCATCACATGGTGTCTCATCACGAAGAACTTTTGCAACGGTGCATACTCAGGGAGAACACTTATACTTTGATAATTTAGTGGGGGATCATCTTATAATGCTACCGTCAATCAAAGCAAGATAAGATGCATAAAAGATAAACACCACATGCAATCAATATAAGTGATACAATATGGCCATCATCTTGTGCTTGTGATCTCCATCTTCGAAGCACCTTCATGATCACCATCGTCACCGGCGCGACACCTTGATCACCATCGTAGCATCGTTGTCGTCTCGCCAATCTTATGCTTCCATGACTATCGCTACCGCTTAGTGATAAAGTAAAGCATTACAACACAATTGCATTGCATACAATAAAGCGACAACCATATGGCTCCTGCCAGTTGCCAATAACTCGGTTACAAAACATGATCATCTCATACAATAAAATTTAGCATCATGTCTTGACCATATCACATCACAACATGCCCTGCAAAAACAAGTTAGACGTCCTCTACTTTGTTGTTGCAGGTTTTACGTGGCTGCTACGGGCTTAGCAAGAACCATTCTTACCTACGCATCAAAACCACAATGATAGTTTGTCAAGTTGGTGTTGTTTTAACCTTCGCAAGGACCGGGCGTAGCCACACTTGGTTCAACTAAAGTTGGAGAAATTGATACCCGCCAGCCACCTGTGTGCAAAGCACGTCGGTAGAACCAGTCTCGCGTAAGCGTACGTGTAATGTCGGTCCGGGCCGCTTCATCCAACAATACCGCCGAACCAAAGTATAACATGCTGGTAAGCAGTATGACTTATATCGCCCACAACTCACTTGTGTTCTACTCGTGCACAACATCAACGCATAAAACCTAGGCTCGGATGCCACTGTTGGGGAACGTAGTAATTTCAAAATTTTCCTACGCACACGCAAGATCATGGTGATGCATAGCAACGAGAGGGGAGAGTGTTGTCTACGTACCCTCGTAGACCGGCAACGGAAGTGTTGACACAACATAGAGGAAGTAGTCGTACGTCTTCCCGATCCGACCGATCCAAGTACCGAACGTACAGCACCTCCGAGTTCTGCAGACGTTCAACTCGGTGACGTCCCTCGAGTTCCGATCCAGCAAAATGTTGAGGGAGAGTTTCGTCAGCACGATGGCGTGATGACGGTGATGGTGTTCTACCAACACAGGGCTTCGCCTAAGCACCGCTACGATATGACCGAGGTGGAATATGGTGGAAGGGGGCACCGCACACGGCTAAGGAACGATCACGAGGATCAACTTCTGTGTCATGGGGTGCCCCCTTGCCTCAGTATATAAAGGAGGGAGAGGGGGAGGTGCGCCCGGCCCTAGGGGTGCGCCTGGAGGAGTCCTACTCCAACCGGGAGTAGGACTCCCCCCTCTTGCCTTGTTGGAAAAGGAAGGAGGGAGGGAGAAAGAGGAAAGGGGGGTGCCGCCCCCCCCCTTCCTTGTCCTATTCGGACTAGGGGGAGGGGGCGCGCGGCCTGCCCTGCTCTTCTCCCTTATGGCCCATGTAGGCCCAATAACCCCCGAGGGGGTTCCGGTAACCCCCCGGTACTCCGGTAAAATCCCGATTTCACCCGGAACGTTTATGATATCCAAATATAGGCTTCCAATATATCAATCTTTATGTATCGACCATTTCGAGACTCCTCGTCATGTCCGTGATCACATCCGGGACTCTGAACAACCTTTGGTTCATCAAAACACAAAAACCCTAATTATGATCATCACCGAACTTTAAGCGTGCGGACCCTACGGGTTCGAGAACTATGTAGACATGACCGAGACACATCTCCAGTCAATAACCAAAAGAGGAACCTGGATGCTCATATTGGCTCCTACATATTCCACGAAGATCTTTATCGGTCAAACTGCATAACAACATACGTTGTTCCCTTTGTCATCGGTATGTTACTTGCCCGAGATTCGATCGTCGGTATCTCAATACCTAGTTCAATCTCGTTACCGGCAAGTCTCTTTACTCGTTCCATAATACATCATCCTGCAACTAACTTATTAGTTGCAATGCTTGCAAGGCTTGAGTGATGTGCATTACCGAGAGGGCCCAGAGATACCTCTCCGACAATCGGAGTGACAAATCCTAATCTTGAAATACGCCAACCCAACAAGTACCTTCGGAGACACCTGTAGAGCACCTTTATAATCACCCAGTTATGTTGTGACGTTTGGTAGCACACAAAGTGTTCCTCCGGTAAACGGGAGTTGCATAATCTCATAGTCATAGGAACATGTATAAGTTATGAAGAAAGCAATAGCAACAAACTAAACGATCAAGTGCTAAGCTAACGGAATGGGTCAAGTCAATCACATCATTCTCCTAATGATGTGATCCCGTTAATCAAATGACAACTCATGTCTATGGTTAGGAAACGTAACCATCTTTGATTAACGAGCTAGTCAAGTAGAGGCATACTAGTGACTCTCTGTTTTTGTCTATGTATTCACACATGTATTATGTTTCTGGTTAATACAATTCTAGCATGAATAATAAACATTTATCATGATATAAGGAAATAAATAATAACTTTATTATTGCCTCTAGGGCATATTTCCTTCACTAACGTAGGTCCGCCCCTACTTGAGGCTATACTTTTATTCACCACATGATATGTGTTTTGCTTGGAGTGTCTTGTACAATTTGAGTCTTTGCTTTTTAGTTTACCACAATCATCCTTGCTGTACACACCTTTTGAGAGAGACACACATGAATAGTAATTTATTAGAATACTCTATGTGATTCACTTATATCTTTTTATTTAGATAATTTTGCTCTAGCGCTTCACTTATATCTTTTTAGAGCACGGTGGTGGTTTTATTTTATAGAAATTATTGATCTCTCATGCTTCACTTATATTATTTCGAGAGTCTTTTTGAACAGCATGGTAATTTGCTTTGGTTATAAATTAGTCCTAATATGATGGGCATTCAAGATGGGTATAATAAAAACTTTCATATAGAGTGCATTAAATACTATGAGAAGTTTCATACTTGATGATTGTTTTGAGATATGAAGATGGTGATATTAGAGTCGTGCTAGTTGAGTAATTGTGAAATTGAGAAATACTTGTGTTGAGGTTTGCAAGTCCCGTAGCATGCACGTATGGTAATCGGTGTGTGACAAATTTGAAGCATGGGGTGTTTCTTTGATTGCCTTCCTTATGAGTGGCGGTCGGGGACGAGCGATGGTCTTTTCCTACCAATCTATCCCCTAGGAGCATGCGCATAGTTCTTGGGTTTGATGACTTGTAGATTTTTGCAATAAGTATGTGAGTTGTTTATGACTAATGTTGAGTCCATGGAGTATACGCACTCTCACCCTTCCACCATTGGTAGCCTCTCTTGTGCCGCGCAACTTTCGCCGGTACCATAAACCCATCATTTACCTTCCTCAAAACAGCCACCATACCTACCTATCATGACATTTCCATAGCCATTCCGAGATATATTTCCATTCAACTTTCCACTATTCCGTTTATTATGACACGCTTCATCATAGTCATATTGCTTTGCATGATCAATGTAGTTGACATCGTATTAGTGGCAAGGCCACCATTCATAATTTTTCATACATGTCACTCTTGATTCATTGCATATCCCGTTACACCGCCGGAGGCATTCACATAGTGTCATATTTTGTTCTAAGTATCGAGTTGTAGTTATTGAGTTGTAAGTATGATCTTCATTATTAGAGCATTGTCCCATGTGAGGAAAGGATGATGGAGACTATGATTTTCCCCCACAAGTCGGGATGAGACTCCGGACGAAAGAAAGAAAGAAAAGAGGCAAAAAAAAGAGAAGGCCCAAACAATAAAAATGAGACAAAAAGAGAGAAGGGACAATGTTACTATCCTTTTCCACACTTGTGCTTCAAAGTAGCACCATGATCTTCATGATAGAGAGTCTCTTATATATGTTGTCACTTTCATATACTAGTGTGAATTTTTCATTATAGAACTTAGCTTGTATATTCCAGTGATGGGTTTCCTCAAATTACCCTAGGTCTTTGTGAGAAAGCAAGTTGGATGAACACCCACTTAGTTTCTTTTGTTGAGCTTTCATATACATATAGCTCTAGTGCATCCGTTGCATGGCAATCCCTACTCACTCACATTGATATCTATTAATGGGCATCTCCATAGCCCATTAATACGCCTAGTTGATGTGAGACTATCTTCCTCTTTTTGTCTTCTCCACAACCACCATTCTATTCCACCTATAGTGCTATCTGCATGGCTCGCGCTCATATATTGCGTGAAAGTTGAAAAAGTTTGAGAATACTAAAGTATGAAACAATTGCTTGGCTTTTCATCGGGGTTGTGCATGATTAGAGCATTTTGTGTGATGGAAATGAAGCATAGCCAAACTATATGATTTTGTAGGGATGAGCTTTCTTTGGCTATGTTATTTTGAGAAGACATAATTGCTTGGTTAGTATGCTTGAAGTATTATTATTTTTATGTCAATATTAAACTTTCGTCTTTAACCTTTCAGATCTGAACATTCATGCCACAATAAATAAAATTACATTGAAAAATATGTTAGGTAGCATTCCACATCCCAAATTCTGTTTTTATCATTTACCTACTCGAGGACGAGCAGGAATTAAGCTTGGGGATGCTTGATACGTCTCCAACGTATCTATAATTTTTTATATTATCTGATGTTTAATGCGCTTTAATATGCTCTTTTATATTATTTTTGGGACTAACCTATTAACCTAAGGCCTAGTGACAGTTTCTGTTTTTTTGCCTATTTTAGTGTTTCGTAGAAAAGGAATATCAAACGGAACGAAATCTTCGCGAGGATCTTTCTTGGAATGAACGCAATCCAGGAGACTTGGAGTGGAAGTATAGAACTCCGTGAGGCGTCCACGAGGCAGGAGGGCGTGCCCCTACCCTCGTGGGCCCCACAGAGCTCCGCCGACATACTTCTTTCGCCTATATATACTCTTATACCCTTAAAACATCAGGGGGAGCCATGAAACCACTTTTCCACCGCCGCAACCTTCTGTACCTGTGAGATCCCATCTTGGGGCCTTTTCCGGCGATCTGCCGGAGGGGGAATCGATCACGGAGGGCTTCTACATTAACACCATAGCCTCTCAGTGACAGTAGGGGCAGCAAGGCACGCATTGTATTGTTGCCGTCGAGGATTAAAAATATGGGGTTTATATCATATCGCTCGAGTTTATCCCTCTACACCATGTCATCTTGCTTAATGCATTACTCTGTTCTTATTAACTTAACACTATAGATGCATGCTGGATAGCGGTCGATATGTGGAGTAATAGTAGTAGATGCAGAATCGTTTCGGTCTACTTGACACAGATGTGATGCCTATATTCATGATCATTGCCTAGATATTCTCATAACTATGTGCTTTTCTATCAATTGCTCGACAGTAATTTGTTCACCCACCGTAATATATGTTATCTTGAGAGAAGCCACTAGTGAAACCTATGGCCCCGGGTCTATTTTCCATCATATTAGTTTCTGATTTACAATTCTAGTTTCCCATTTATTTTATTTTGCAATCTTTACTTTCTGATCTATACAACAAAAATACCAAAAATATTTATCTTATTATCTTTATTAGATCTCACTTTTGCGAGTGGTCGTGAAGGGATTGACAACCCCTTTATCGCGCTGGTTGCAAGGTTCTTGATTATTTGTGCAGGTACTAGGTGACTTGCGTGTTATCTCCTACTGGATTGATACCTTGGTTCTCAAAAACTGAGGGAAATACTTACGCTACTTTGTTGCATCACCCTTTCCTCTTCAAGGGAAAAACCAACGCATGCTCAAGAGGTAGCACCTCTTCAACGAAATCGCGCTCCTTGATGCTCAGGCTGACACGAGACCATTCTCTGAGTAGGAATGGGCTCACCGGTACGCCCTGGAAGGGCAAGTCAAAGCGCTGCTTCGATCTGAGGAGGAATATTGGAGGCGCAGGGGCGGACTCAAGTGGACGCTCAAGGGGGATGCCAACACCAAATATTTCCATGCTTACGCGAATGGTAGGCGTAGGAAATGTGCGATTCTTAGGTTGCAATCGGAGCAGGGGCTCCTACTGCACCAATCGGAGATTTCGCACCACGTCTATGATTTTTACATCAACTTGATGGGTACCAACGAAGACCAACGAGCGGGTCTGCGCGCGAATGTTTGGCTGCCCTCCCAACGGGTCCTAGACTGTGAAAACGACGAGTTGGAGCTCGCATTTCTTCCCAAGGAGATCGATGAGGCGCTCCTCAGCATGAAAACAGACACGACACCGGGACCCGATGGATGGCCGGTGGCGATGTTCAAACACTTTTAGCCTCTGTTGCGCGAACCCATATTCGAGGTATGCAACGGCTTTATGTGTGGCTCAGTGGGCTAGGCTAAATTTCGGTGTGCACTCGCTCATTCCCAAAGTAGTCGGGGCAGACAACATTCGTCAGTACAGACCCATTGCTCTTATTAATGTTTCTTTCAAGATCTGTGCTAAAGCTTTCTCCACTCGTCTCATCCCGATCGCTCATCGAACCATTAGCCGATCGCAGTCTACCTTCATATGCGGACGACACATTCTGGAGGGCCCGCTGGCCTTGCAAGAAACCCTGCCCGAGCTAAAACATACGAACGAACCGGCCATTCTCCTCAAACTGGATTTCGAAAAAGCGTAAGACCGCGTTTATTGGGACTTTTTGCGACAAGTTCTCATCAGCCGAGGTTTCTCGCCTGCTTGGGTTCATCGAGTTATGCAGTTGGTCTCGGGGGGCCAAACTGCCATCTCGGTTAACGGAGAAGTAGGGTACTTCTTCCGGAACAAACGTGGATTACGTCAGGGAGACCCCATTGTTGGAAATATGCCCTAGAGGCAATAATAAATTGGTTATTATTATATTTCCTTGTTCATGATAATCGTTTATTATCCATGCTAGAATTGTATTGATAGGAAATTCAGATACATGTGTGGATACATAGACAACAACATGTCCCTAGTAAGCCTCTAGTTGACTAGCTCGTTGATCAATAGATGGTTACGGTTTCCTGACCATGGACATTGGATGTCGTTGATAACGGGATCACATCATTAGGAAAATGATGTGATGGACAAGACCCAATCCTAAGCCTAGCACAAAGATCGTGTAGTTCGTATGCTAAAGCTTTTCTAATGTCAAGTGTCATTTCCTTAGACCATGAGATCGTGCAACTCCCGGATACCGTAGGAGTGCTTTGGGTGTGCCAAACGTCACAACGTAACTGGGTGGCTATAAAGGTACACTACAGGTATCTCCGAAAGTGTCTGTTGGGTTGGCACGAATCGAGACTGGGATTTGTCACTCCGTGTAAACGGAGAGGTATCTCTGGGCCCACTCGGTAGGACATCATCATAATGTGCACAATGTGATCAAGGAGTTGATCACGGGATGATGTGTTACGGAACGAGTAAAGAGACTTGCCGGTAACGAGATTGAACAAGGTATCGGGATACCGACGATCGAATCTCGGGCAAGTATCGTACCGATAGACAAAGGGAATTGTATACGGGATTGACTGAATCCTTGACATCGTGGTTCATCCGATGAGATCATCGTGGATCATGTGGGAGCCAACATGGGTATCCAGATCCCGCTGTTGGTTATTGACCGGAGAGTTGTCTCGGCCATGTCTGCATGACTCCCGAACCCGTAGGGTCTACACACTTATGGTTCGATGATGCTAGGGTTATAGGGAAAGTATGTACGCGGTTAACGAATGTTGTTCGGAGTCCCAGATGAGATCCCGGACGTCACGAGGAGTTCCGGAATGGTCCGGAGGTAAAGATTGATATATAGAAAGTATGGTTTTGGCCACCGAAAGTGTTCCGGGCATCACCGGTAGTGTACCGGGACCACCGGAGGGGTCCGGGGGTCCACCGGGAGGGGCCACCAGCCCCGGAGGCTTGCGTGGGCCATAAGTGGGAAGGAACCAGCCCCTATGTGGGCTAGGGCGCCTCCCACCAAGGGCCCAAGGCGTCCTCAAAAGGGGAGGGGGCAAACCCTAGGCGCAGATGGCCCTAAGGCCCACCCTAGGTGCGCCCCCCTCTCTCTCCCCCTAGGCCGCCTCCTAGATGGGATCTGGGGGCTACCGCCACCCCTAGGGAGGGAACCCTCGGTGGGGGCGCAGCCCCTCCCCTCCCCCTATATATACTTGAGGTATGGGGCTGCCCAACACACGTGATTTGCTCTCCCTGTTGGCGCAGCCCTACCTCTCTCCCTCCTCATCTCTCGTAGTGCTTGGCGAAGCCCTGCTGGAGTCCCGCGCTTCTTCACCACCACCACGCCGTTGTGCTGCTGCTGGATGGAGTCTTCCCCAACCTCTCCTTCTCCTCTTGCTAGATCAAGGCGTAGGAGACGTCACCGGGCTGTACGTGTGTTGAACACGGAGGTGCCGTCCATTCGTCACTAGGATCATCGGTGATTTGGATCACGACGAGTACGACTCCATCAACCCCGTTCACTTGAACGCTTCCGCTTAGCGATCTACAAGGGTATGTAGATGCACTCTCCTTCCCCTTGTTGCTAGATTACTCATAGATTGATCTTGGTGATGCGTAGAATTTTTTTGAATTTCTGCTATGATCCCCAACACCCATGTCCCTGATTTTGTTCAGTTTCATCGTTGACGCGCTGGCAGCAATGCTGCGGAGAACCACTGAGGTTGGACACATCAAAGGAGTGTTGGGGCACCTTATCCCAGGGTGGATATCCCACTTGCAGTACGTGGATGACACGCTACTGTTGTTCCAGCCATACCTCCACAGCATAGCCACAATCAAAGCCCTTCTTCTAAGCTTCAAGCTCATGTCAGGGCTCAAAATCAACTTCCACAAGTGCGAAGTGCAGCCCATGGGTTTAGAAGCGGCAGAAGGCCCGCGTATCGCTGACTTGCTCAACTACAAAGTTGGCAAGCTTTCGTTTACGTACCTTGGTGTCCCATTAGACGCCAAGCGCATCACGATTGATGGCTGGGCTCCGCTTTGGACCAAGGTGGGAGGGCAGGTCTGCCCGTGGAGGGGAAAATTTCTCTCCTCCGCAGCCAGGTTGGTTCTCACAAACTCGAGCCTCTCCTCGCTGCTCCAGTTTGCGATGGGTCTTTTCCTCTTGGCTGAAGGTGTACACGCTAAGATGGAAACGCCGCGGTCGTCGCAGTTCTTCTGGGAAGGTTCGGGGCCAAAGCGCAAATACCACATGGTCAAATGGGCCGCGGTTTGTCGCCCCAAAGACTGGGGGGCTCGGCATCACAAACACGAGAATCCTCAACATAGCATTAACGTGCAAATGGATTTGGAAGATATCCCAAGGGGTGACCGGCCTGTGGGTCGATCTGTTGTGGGCGAAATACTTCCCGAATGGGAACTTTTTCGAAGGTGCAGCGAGGGGATCACCTTTTTGGAACGAGCTCCAAGCGATTCGTCCGGCTTTCACCATGGGGGCCAAGTTCATCATCGGCGACGGTCGATCGGCCAGATTCTGGCTGGATTATTGGGTCGGACCCCAACCTCTCTGGTTGGAATTCCAGGACCTGTACACTTTGGCCGTCACCCCAAACCAATCCGTGGCCTCGGCCCTTGCCACGTCCCCCCTCCCCCCCCCCCCCAGCGATCCACTTCCGCCGCGATCTCAACAGGCAAGAACAAGCGAACCTAGCGACACTGCTAGAGTTAATCAGCCTGATGGAGCAGTCCACGTTCACGGACTCGGTGACTTGGGCTCTCACCTCGTCCGACAAGTTCTCGGTCAAGTCCCTTTACCGAAAACTTTGCCAAGGGCCGTCCCTTCAGGTGCCAAAAGGGTTGTGGAATGCACGCCTTCCGCTCAAGATCAAGGTGTTCTTCAAGCAGCTGTTTAGGAACAGACTACCCACCTCTAAAAATGTGGCCAAACGACAAGGCCTGGCAACCGGCACATGTGCGATCTGTAACGTTGCAGAGGACGCGAACCATGTTTTCTTTCAGTGCCCGTTGGCCTGTTTTGCTTGGAGCGCGGTCCGGACTGCGACTGACGTTTCCTGGGACCCTCGATCGGCAAATGATCTTACATCCATCCCCGACTCCGTCCAGGGGAGTAACAAGCGCGTGTTCTGGAGCTGTGCTGGGGCACTGTTCTAGGATTTATGACTTACTAGGAACAAATTAGCGATTGAGGGGATCTTCCCGACTCATCCGGCTAACATAATCTACAAATGCAACCTCTTCCTGTAGCAGTGGAGTCCGTTGGCGAGGTGTAAGGATACTGAGAAGATGAAGCAAGCTCAAGACCGTCTGCGCCAGGTCTATGTATTGGCTAGGGAGCCAGCCGCCACTTCCTCATCCTGAAGTGGTCCTTTTGGTGTGTGCGTGAGCCTGCGTGCTCCATGATTTGGCCTCATGCCATGTATTTTCTCCGATCGCGATCCTTTGGCCGCTAAACCTTAAACTCTCCGTGACAGTATGGCCTGAGCTTCCGTGCTCGTGTAAGTTGATTTGGTTGGTACGCTGCCTATGTTATGAGCTTTATTAATTTAAAGCCGGACGCCCCTAACGTCTTCGTTCTAAAAAAAGATGGCTCAATATTATTACATTAACATTTCCCACAAGAAATCAAGTGTCTAGCAGTACTAGTATTGATGTTTCAGTAGCCAAGAAGAGGCCTTTGAACTGGTGGTGGAAGTGCTAGTGTTGAAGGAAGTAGTGGTACTGGAGGTGTGCGGCTGCACGCTGGAGTTGGACGACAAGTCCGCCAGGGCGAACGGGGGAGACGCATACATGGGTACCGGCATCTTGGAGGGGAGCACCAGCAACTGACTGCAGGCTCCGTGGACCTTGGAGTTGGACTGGAGCGCCCCAATGGCTGTCCTGATGGACGGTCACGCACTCGGATCGGGATGTGCGCACCACAGCCCGACGACCATCATCACCCTCTCCACCCATATAGCCCCCAGGCCCACTCGACCAACCGAAAGACGCCGACGTTGTTCTGCTTGTCCTGGTCGGCCGAGGTTATGCTCATTGGCCTCTTGCCGCATGCTACCTCCAGTAGAACCACGCCAAAGTTGTACACATCGGACTCCGCGCTGGCCCTACCGGTGTTGACGCACTCCGGGTCCAAGTAGCCCGGAGACCCCGAAATTACGGTCATTGTTTGCACCCCAACAACATGGTCAACGAGCCTTGCCAGCCCGAAGTCGCCTAACTTGACTCCAAAGGACTCATCGAGCATCACGTTGCTGGGCTTGATGTCCCGATGCAACACACATTTCTCCCACTCTTCATTGAGGGTGGACACGGTCCGGGCCGGTCTGGGCCTGACCGAGCCACCGTTTTGACCGGCCGCCGGCGGTCCGGACCGGATCAGACCGACCAACCTGACGGTCCTGTTCTTAGGGACCGGACCGGCGACGGCGAAGCTCGGGCCGAACTAGCGGATCGGCCAACCATCACTGGGGGCAACGTGCGAAGGTGCAGCGGCGAGGTCAGGGATGGGCGCGGGTGCTGTGGCGGGGTTGACGACGTGCGCGAGCGCTGGCGGCGAGGTGGACGACGTGCGTAGGAAGTGCGCTGCATGGTGGCAAAGGCGGGATTGTTCGTTACTTAGCAGTTTGTTTGTTCCATGCAAGTAATTTAGCGCATGCGTGAGACCACGACTCTGTGTGTATGGGCCTTGCCGTGATTGGCGGATCAATTCTGACGTGAACTTAGTCATGGAATGACACCGTGATTATCGGATCGAACCATGCATGTTTCCTTCGTTCTTTCTGTTTTCAGCATGTTCACTGAATAAAAGGAAACGGCTGCATGGGATGGCGCATGATTATCGGATCGAACCTATTTCTCTCGCAAATAAAAGGAATGGCAGCAAGGAGTTGTTGTGGGAAGGTGCCTTAATTATCGGATCGAATGAATCCCGTTTATCTTGTTCTCTCTACCTTTTGTGGACTGATTAAAAGGAAAACAAAGCTGCAGGGCATGACTGCCTCTTCCCATGCATGTTCCTTCTATTCTCTGTTCTCTTCTACCTCATGCGCATGGCATGAGTTTTCTTCTCTGTTCGATTGAATAAAAGGAAACAAATCGAGGTGGGGCGCAGCCGCGTGGGAGAAGGACGTCAGGGTGGACTCGCAGCGCGCGGATCTCACCGGCCAGACCATGGTGTCGCAGCGGTGACGATGAACAGTCTACAACTCGCTTCGGTCCGCTCGGTCGGACCGGTCAAAGACCGGACCGGACCGAGTAAATTTCAGGCCTAAATTCTGTAACCGGACCGGCCAATTACTTAAGCGGGCCAGTACCGTACGGTCCGGTCCTGAACGGGCCACAAGCGGACCGAAAAGCCCGCTCGCTCCGTCCAACCTGACTCCTCATGGAGGTAGACACTGGCGGAGGGCTCCGGTGGGCAGGGTATGGTGCCCGCCATACCTTGATTTTTGGCCAAAAAAAATATTATGTCTACGTATCTATCACTTTTGTACTGCCTAGACATCGGCTGGAGCATCGACCGCGGCCAGATGGGGCTCTGCATCGAGCGCCCACTAGTGTATACCTAGAAAAACAGAAAGAAATGAACGCCCGCATACACCGACGCCGCGACGCGAACACGACCAACTCCACCCACCCAGACGCGACCAAACCTAGCGCGGCGGCGGCGGCTGGCCAGGTCGCGAGGTCCAGGCGGGCGCGACGATGGGGCAGTCGACGGCGTCAGCGGGCTGGGGGCTTGGAGGGCTGCTGCACAGCGGCGCTTGCAGCGGCGGCTCCGGCGGCGCAGCAAGCGGCGGCTCCGGCGACGGCTTCAGCAGCGCGGGGGCTTCACCGGCGGCTTCAGCAGGCGACGGCCACAGTCAGGGTCGGGGATTTTTCTGGTAATCCCTAAGGGCTAGGTCTGAACTCTGAACTTTGTTGGGGCATTGGCGTTTTTTCTTCTGTCAGTTCTCCATGATCTGAAGTTTCTGAACCAGAACTCCAGAACTTCAGATTTGTTTATATTCATTCATGCTAGTGTATTGTCATTGCCTGGGTCTTCTAGACGCCATTGAAAGTATCATTATCGGTATGTTTTAGGTTGTTTTCCTATTGAAACATGCCTACATTTTCAGTGTATTTCATTTTGAGTTGTAATGTGTATTGACTCTTTCGATTTGCATCAAAAGAATTCTTTCCTTAAGACTTCGCCACACCTTAATTTTTTTCCGTCCTCCGCCTCTGGAGTTAGAGCAGTGCAGACCCAAGCTCCAGCAATATCTTCATCCTAAAGTAGCACTTGCATTTAACATACATATAATATATAGCCAGTTTTATGATGTGTTACGCTACATAAAAAAAATAGGTACCTCATTGGCCACGTGAGGAAGGTGCCCTGCTTGCCACGGAGATGGATGTCGAGGCTGCGGTTGGGCATGAGCTCGTAGACCAGCAACAGCTCCTCGCGGTCATGGCACCAGCCGAGGAGCTGCACAAGGTTCCGGTGACGCAGCCTCCTTATCACCTTGATCTCTGACCTGTACTCCCTTTCTCCTTGAATGGAAGACTCCTCATGCTTGGAGTTGGAGAATCTCTTTATGGCAACTCCTAGACCAGCTGGCTCTCCTCTCAGATAGCCTCGGTATACAGCGCCGACGCCACCTTGCCCAAGCTTCTCGTCCGCGGCGAAGTTCCTCGTGGCTTCCACCAACTCCTGGTATGGGAACCATCTTGGCCCCATCCTCATCGCTATCTCCGTCATCGGCTTGCCTTCACATTCTAAGTCTGTGTAGTTATCCTCGGTCTCCATCATGTTCCCATGACGTCGGTGGCGCAATACGAGTGTTGCCGCAACAGCGAAAAGGAGCACAAGGAACATTGTGGTACCGATGGCTGCTCGGCAATAACTCTAGAACCTGGGCCTCGCCCTGGTGGTGGTGGTGGTGGTGGTGGTGGTGGTGGGGCCTGTGGTTCCAACGAAGAGTTGAAGGACCAAGAGTGTAACTGATGCACTTCCGCGGACGTGGACGTGGACGCGGAGAAGCCAACGGAGACCTGCTCCGGCAGTGCACTCTTGAGGTCAACCTCGAAGCTAAGCCAGTAAATCCTGCCTCTCGGCCGGCCATATTTATCATCACCGAGCCATACTGTCATATTTAAGATGCTGGAAACGCCATCGTACTCGATCTCGGCGGTCAGGTTGTCCATGAGGTCAAAGCTCTCTAGGGACAATGTTTCCATCGATACTAGGGAGTTGACGTCTATGCCAATGTGGTCATAGCTGGTGTCGGGGTCAGGCACATCTGTATTATTGAAAGTGTCGAACTCTACCGCCACGAACCGGCTGTCACCGGAGGCCAGCTCGCCTGGGCTCTGGTCGGTGAGGCCGAGGATGTAGCTGGGGCAGTTGGCCGGCATGCTAGATTGAGCGGTGTGGAAAAAGGCCATGCCCTGCCCCTTGTTGTTTATGTCACCTACAATGGCGAACGTGAAGCGCGTGGTGAAGCTGTCCACCTCGCCTGTCGCCTTGTCCCAGAGCAACATCGGCTGGGCGTTGTACCATGCCCGACCATTGCTGCCTTCGATACCATTGTGCCTATTGGCGTTGATGTCGATCCATCCGACGTTGAAGGATGCGTCGCCTTCGATCTTGATGTTGTTTCCGTCTGTTGAGCTGAAGGAGGAGTAATCAAAGGACAAGGTGATGTGCACATAGCTATCTTAGAAACGTCTATGAATATTACACGGCAATTTAATAACCAGGTACTTTCGTTCTTTTGGATATATTATTTAACAAATAGAACTATGATATTACACTCATGTTGTGATTTATTTGTACCCAGAAACGAATGGACCAGAGAGTCAACAAGAGATGCTCACTTAGAGATGAAAGATGGAGATGCATGTTCGTTCACAAGAAGAAAAAGTAATTGCATGAACGTGTTTCCCACCAATTCATCCAACATGCATGCAATGTGGTCCATAACGTCCAAGTGCGCAAGACCACACAAGTTTTGGACTTTGCTCCTAGGATCCAAACCAGCCACGCACGTGGGTCCAAGACCTTATTTTTTGGTGCGTTGGGAGAGCAACTTTGGGCCAGTGAATAAACTAGTCCGGCCTGCTGTGCATGCCTCCGTATGGGCCGTCTCATCGTTTGGACGTATTCACCAAGACCTATCGCATCAACATCCGAAGGCGGTGGACGGCTTTAATAAATAGCTAGCTACTGTTAGGGTTTAGATTCGGGTTTTGTTTAGAGAAGTTTATCTATTGCTAATTTTATTTGTCTTCGCTCGTAGCGGCTAGTGCGACCGTTAAGACATCCTATCGGAACCCCATCTTGTGAGATTAACCTCATCTAGCATATTCGCAATTTTAAGATTGCTTGGCTATTATTTTCTTGCATGTTCTTCGATTTGCTTGCAGGAAAAATCCTTCGTGGATAGGTCGATCGCGCCGTTGGCTCGGTCGATAACGCCGTGGAGTTGGTTCAGCGATTGCCGTGGATATCAGTCGTGTACGGTTCTTCCTGTACGGTTTGTAGCCGGATCGTGAGGGTCAAGTCCCACCCAAAATCGTAGTTATCCTCTCTCATCGAAAGATCGGGTCCCCAGTGCACATCAAGTGGTATCAGGAAAAAAAAGAAAGAAAAAAAAAAGGAAAAGTGCAAAGTTGAGGCCGCATAGCATTTTGATATCCAGGACTTCTGCTCTGTACGAGCGACAGTTTATACCTCACTTATATCTAGCTATTTAGAGCTAACATATTTGCATCGCTTTTCACACTCATTTGATTCAGTATCTGGGCTTCGATTATTTTCTCTCTTTCTAGTCGATTGCCAGCACTAGTTAGGAGTTTGAGCAATTATTCAACTTGCATTGCGTTTTGCTAAATTGTGCCACTAATATTGTGAGTTGAGAAGCCTTTGCCAAGCTACACTTTTTCCTACCAATAAGTGCAGGTCCCTACTTTACTGATTCATGGTTATCGCTCCATTCAATCTCCATTGGTAGTTTGAAGCCAACACACCAACGCGTCGATCACCACCTGTTGTATTGGTAAGAACAAGTAAGAATTTGATACTAAGCTTGAGTATGAGCGAATTTTCTCCACCACGTCCTACTAGTTGGTAGGGATTATACATTGTGTTTTTTCTCTCTCTAACAATGGCCCAGGAACAACCCACACTTGAGGGCCTCACCACAGATGTGAAAGTCACCAGCGAGTGTCTCGCCCAACTTGAGGGTGCCCAAATTGCGGCCGAAGAGAGGCTCAAGGCCATCGAGGATGCACAGGGTGTTGCCAACACACATCTACAGGACATCTTGTCACGTCTGGATGAGTTGCAGGCTGCACCCCGCGTCAACACCAACGTTGATCCTCGCAACTCCGCAGGTGTTGCCGCTATTTCGCGAGCTCGACGTGTGCCCATGGGTCATCCACAACACCCAGCTACTGCCACTGATGCCGCCACCATAAACCAGCACCAACAAATTCCTCCCCGCGTTGAACAACATGGGGACAACTACGAGGATTATTCTGGTGACACCGAAGACGACCAAATGGTCAACCACCACAATGGTCGTGGTCATCGGCAACTACGTTTCAACCGTCAAGGTATGGCACGAGGTCAACCCAGGTATGATGCTAGAGATTATGAACACCCTAGTGCTAAAATTAAATTTACTATACCTGCTTTCAATGGTAAATATAATCCAGATGTTTATCTTGACTGGGAACTTTCTGTTGAACAAAAATTTGCATGTCATGATATTCCTGAGAACCAAAGAGTTAGGGCGGCCACTAGTGAATTTGCAAACTTTGCTTCCATGTGGTGGAGTGAATATTGTCGTATTAATGCGAATAATATACCTACTACTTGGGATGGTTTAAAACGAGCTATGCGACAACGCTATGTTCCTTCATATTATGCTCGTGACAAACTAAATGAATTGCAACGTTTAAAACAAGGTAGCAATTCTGTAGAGGATTATTATCAAGAATTGCAAACTGGTTTAGTGCGATGTGGTTTAGTTGAAACCGAAGATGCTATGATGGCTAGATTTTTAGGTGGTTTGAATTGTGATATTCAGGATATCTTGGACAATAAGGAGTACAACTCTATTACTCATTTGTTTCATTTTGCTTGTAAAGCTGAAAGGGAAGTACATGGACGACACAACAAGGGACGGTGTAATTTTTTTGCAGGTCGCCGCTCATCATGGTCACCCTCTCCTACTGTGCCGTCCACTACTGAGTCAACACCACCTATCTTGCACAATGGTGCACACCCTTCAAGTTCAAAATCAGCTGCACAATCATCCGAGGCTTTGAAAGCAATTTCTGTAGCACCCACCACTTCGTCTGGACGCACAAGGGACATGAAGTGTCATATATGTAAAGGTGGCGGGCACTTGATGAAGGACTGTCCAAATAAACGAACATTCATTGTACGGGAAGATGGTGAAGACTCTTCTGCTAGTGATTTGGATGAAGATACACGTGCTATGCTTGCCACTAATAATGTAGGTAACACTGAGGAGAATGAGACAGAGGCGATACATGTTAATGCAGCGATGGCAGATCAATATCCAAGCCTTGTCACCATGCGAGTACTTAGTGCCCAGGTTGGGCATACTGAGATGCCTCAACGCCATAATCTTTTTCAAACTAAGTTTGTTGTCAAAGGGCATTTCGTTCGTGTGATCATTGATGGTGGAAGCTGCAATAATTTGGCGAGTATAGAGATGGTCGAGAAACTTTGCCTCACCACTACGAGACACCCCATCCATATTACATCCAATGGTTCAACGACTGTGGTAAGTTGAAGGTAACACGTCGTGTGCGAGTACAATTTACACTTGGTTCATATCGTGATTACGTTGACTGTGATGTTGTACTTATGTAAGCTTGTTCTTTATTGTTAGGTCGACCTTAGCAATATGATAATAGTGTTACTCATCATGGTAGAACAAATTACGTATACTCTTGTGTTTGAAGGAAAAACCATCAACTTGCTTCCTATGACCCCTGATGAAATAGTAAATGATGGGAAAGCTAAATCAACGGATCGTACTATGCACACTATGCTTGCTATCAATTTTGAAATGTTTCCGTTGATTGTCCCACCTTGTGATCCGGATATACAGTGTACCCATATAGTTAGTTTGCATCCCCATAATTCATACATAGACTTTGTGTGGGGTCAAACTTTTCATGATATTCCTAATGGTGCTATAACAAATTTATTTCATCCTCATGAGCTCATGCTTTTGGAACGACCTATATGTGTTGCATCTATTTTTGCTTTGCTATATGATGTGTTCCAGATAAATAAAAGCTGAGGGCGGCTTTGTTTTTAAGGAAGGGAGGATGATGTGCACATAGCTATCTTAGAAACGTCTACGAATATTACACGGCAATTTAGTAACCAGGTACTTTCGTTCTTTTGGATATATTATTTAACAAATAGAACTATGATATTACACTCATGTTGTGATTTATTTGTACCCAGAAACGAATGGACCAGAGAGTCAACAAGAGATGCTCACTAGAGATGAAAGATGGAGATGCATGTTCGTTCACAAGAAGAAAAAGTAATTGCATGAACGTGTTTCCCACCAATTCATCCAACATGCATGCAACGTGGTCCATAACGTCCAAGTGCGCAAGACCACACAAGTTTTGGACTTTGCTCCTAGGATCCAAACCAGCCACGCACGTGGGTCTCATCGTTTGGACGTATTCACCAAGACCTATCGCATCAACATCTGAAGGCGGTGGACGGCTTTAATAAATAGCTAGCTACTGTTAGGGTTTAGATTCGGGTTTTGTTTAGAGAAGTTTAGCTATTGCTACTTTTATTTGTCTTCGCTCGTAGCGGCTAGTGCGACCGTTAAGACATCCTATCGGAATCCCATCTTGTGAGATTAACCTCATCTAGCATATTCGCAATTTTAAGATTGCTTGGCTATTATTTTCTTGCATGTTCTTCGATTTGCTTGCAGGAAAAATCCTTCGTGGATAGGTCGATCGCGCCGTTGGCTCGGTCGATAACGCCGTGGAGTTGGTTCAGCGATTGCCGTGGATATCAGTCGTGTACGGTTCTTTCTGTACAGTTGGTAGCCGGATCGTGAGGGTCAAGTCCCACCCAAAATCGTAGTTATCCTCTCTCATCAGAAGATCGGGTCCCCAGTGCACATCACAAGGAGACAACAGGTGTAGCAAGGTAGGAGAAGAAGATGAGGAGGAGGAGAGCACCAGTGGTGGCTGCCGAAAAGCCAACCACCCCGGGCGCTGGCTCAATCTCTTTGTGTGTGTGTGTGTGGTGTCCGTGCACGTTTGGTGGTGTGTAAACTATATATACATATATAATGTTGTGTAGAGTACAAGGAAACAGCAGGAACAAGCGACATAGTACCTATCAGCCCGGCTGGCCTTTCTTTGATTATTCTTTGTTGGGTCTTCTAGCTAGTCTTTCTCTTTTGGCAAAGCTCTAGCCCAGTCTACCTTACAAAGCTGAAACCTTCCAAGTCACCAAGTCAGCTGTGACTCCGTGTCGGCCGAACCGACAAATCTAACTCTCGTGCAAGTTCGGCCAAAGATATATGGCCCGTCTCCAAAACTCTTAACTAAATCTAACCCTTTTGCTCAATGCCACAATCTTCGGCATAGAGCTTGGTCATGTCAACACAACACACATGGATGTTGAAAAAGATTTAGCGATTTATGAGGTGTGGCTAGATCTCAATCGATTCAGATTTAACCAAGTCTCAATCAAATGACAATGACATATAAAAGAGAAAAAGAAAAAGGTGATTTTTTTACATGGATTCTAATGTAAGATCGCACAAATATAACATCGATTGTAACTTAACAAAGTCTGTTCACGAATAAAATGCAGTTTACGGGGTTAAATACCAGAGGGTATGACGTTGAATAGCTCAACACCGAAGGGTGTGACGTTTACACCTTGAGCTCCGCGCCATAGGGCCGGCGTGTGCGCCGACGAGGGGTCAACTAGTCAACCACAACTCCTTGTCATACTTAGTTGAATCCAGTCCATCAACAACCCGTTGGGGTCTCCGGAAAGACGACCACCATTCGTTAGGATGTGCGCCTGCACGCCGGACAGAAGCCGTTGTAATGTACTTGTAACTCCTAGAAATAACAGGTCCAGAAATTCGCTTTGGCACATGGGAGCGTGCGCTCCTGCCATCAGAAAAAATATTTTGAAGTATGAAAAAATTCCAAATAGAAATTTGGCATACATCTTGATATTATGTGTGTGCACGTCAACTTCAAAGGAAATCGACATTTTATGGCTTGTGTAAAAAGATACAAAATTGGCCCTCATGTGCCAAAACGCCGCTCTCGTTCTCTTCATGGCGAGGACGGGGCGTCGACCCGTTGGCTGGGCAGTTGAGGTTGCTGCCAGCCCACCCGAGTTCAAGTCCCGGCTTGGACGCGTGGTGCTCGCGGAGTTTCTCCTATAAATAAATGCCAACGAGGGTTAGCCCTTGGGTTGGTCTCATTTTTTTGTTCTCTTCATGGCAATCTCGTCCCCCGGCATTGCAGCTGATGTGACTAACGGCTGGTACAACCCGTGGGCCAAGATTCTCTCCACACACAGACAAACACAGGTATTTAATGAATGAATGAATGATAGTAATATGAAAAACCCTCCATTTTAGAGTAGACTGATTTTCATTTTCATACAATTTTTTTGCATCTTCACGCATAGAAAGAGCGACACATGCATGTCACTATATCAAAGCTGTGATTTCTTATATTTTTAATAATTCAATGTCAATCTTTTTTTTTTGCACTGCGCAAACAATAGCATATGGCACTATCGAATAAAAACTCATTTTCCATGATTACAAAACCTCAATTAAAGCCTTGCTTGCTATGGTTTACATGTTTCAAAGCTTGTAAAAACAAGTGTAATGGACTGTGTTCTGGATAAAGATTTCGCACAAAAAAGAAACACAACAAAAACTCAATCTACCTTATTATTATCACCTACCACCATAAACTATTCAGAGAACAAGTGATTTTATGTTTATCATGGTCATCTGCCATGAAGATCAGTAATCAGATCAACTCCAATGTGAAATTTGTACATATCAAGGTCATCTAGTATGTATGTACAAAGTTATCGAAGATCTTGATATTGCAGTGATGCCTCTAACTTGAGCTTCATCTCCAGCCTTTTGAAGTGCAAAGTTGAGGCTCAGTTTATGTGCAAAAAAGACATCAAGGCAGGAGTTGAGATCTTCAGAAGGGGGGCAGTGTTGGGAATGCTGGTATGACCTTCTTTCTTGGCTACATCTTTGTTCCCATTGTTTTCACTTTAGCAAGCCAGTAAATTAAACCACCATGGAGAGAACTGGGTTTAGGTAATGTTGGTCTGTGCCACTAGAATTTTATATCTACTAAATGGCTCTTGATTGTAGTATGTTGCTTCGATTTCGTGATCATAACACATGAACTCTGCCTCTGTTTTCACAAACACAGCCAGTCCTAAATCTAGGAAAAGGAGGAGGGTTGTGATCATAGTTTTAAATAGCCAGCTATAGTCCCGCTATAGCTGTTTGAGCATGTTGCCGCTAAATGATTTCATGTACAATTTGCCGCTATAGCCCAGCTATAGCTGTTTTTAAAGATCGCCGCTATATGTCATAGCCCGCTATTTAAAACATTGGTTGTGATAGGCTTTGTGAGCCAACATAAAAACCAACCATTCTTATGAATATGAAACACTCGAACATACTGATAACCATTCCAGCTGCCAGTCCCATCCTGGCATCATTAGTCATTAACATCAACACTCCGCGAACATATCAAACGCACGCCATAAATTACTACTGCTACTGATGTTTGAGTAGTGAAGAAGAGGTCTTCGAACTGTTCGTCTCAGTGCTAGCGTCGGAGGTTGTGGTACAAGAAGTGTGCAGCGGCATGCTGGACGACGTCGACGACGACATCCCAATGGTGTGGGAGGATGATGATGACATCCCAACGACATTGGCCCAGGAGAGCGGCGGCGCCGGCTCATACATGGGCACTGGCATCTTGGAAGGAAGCACGGGCAGCTGGTAGGCTTGGTCGACCTTGGGCTGGAGCGTGGCCATGGCTGTCCGGATGGACGGCCGCACGCTTGGGTTTGGGTGCGCGCACCACAACCCGACGACCATCACCGTCTCCACCTCTGCCGCGTCGTAGTCACCATTCAGCCGCTCGTCGGCGGCCTCAAGGATGGATCCCCGGCCATATAGTCCCCAGACCCACTCGACCAGCCGGAAGACGCCGCCATTCTTCTGCTTGTCCTGGTCGGCCGGGGTTATGCTCATTGGCCTCCTGCCGCATGCCACCTCCAGTAGAACCACACCGAAGCTGTACACGTCGGACTCGGCGCTGGCCTTGCCGGTGTTCACGCAATCGGGGTCCAAGTAGCCTGGAGTTCCCGAGATTGCGGTCATGGTCTGCATCCCAGCGGCGTGGTCAACAAGCCTGGCTAGCCCGAAGTCGCCTAGCTTGGCGCCAAAGGACTCGTCAAGCATGACGTTGCTGGGCTTGATGTCCCGGTGAAGCACGCATTGCTCCCACTCCTCGTGAAGGTAGAGCAGGGCAGACCCAAGCTCCAGCAATATCTTCATCCTGCGGTTGTACTTGCAACCATCAACATACATACAATACATATGTGTAGTTATATGATTGCACCGCGGCAGTGCATACAACTTATAATGAAGACGTACCTCATTTCCCATGTGAGGAAGGTGCCCTGCTTGCCATGGAGATGGATGTCGAGGCTACGGTTGGGCATGAGCTCGTAGACCAGCAGGAGCTCCTGATCATGGCCATGACACCAGCCGATGAGCTGCACGAGGTTCCGGTGACGCAGCCTGCTTATCACCTTGACCTCGGATTTGTACTCCTTCTTTCCTTGTATGGAAGACTGCAACCTTTTTATGGCCACGGCAAGCCCAGCTGGCTCTCTCAAATAGCCTTGGTATACGGCGCCAAAGCCGCCTTGCCCAAGCTTCTCCTCCGCGGCGAAGTTCCTGGTCGGTTCCACGAGCTCGTGGTATGGGAACCGCCTTGGCCCCGTCCCCGGACATCGGCTCGCCTTCGTCTTCTTCTGAGTCTGTGTAGTACTCTTCCGTCTCCATGATTTTCCGACGACGGCGGCGGCGGCGCACTACGAGTGCGGCTACAGCGGCGAAGATCAACACGAGGGACACCGTTGCACCGACAGCTGCTCCGGCTATAACTCCCCCTGCCGGGGAGTGTGGTGGTGGCCGTAGTTCCAAGGAAGAGTTGAAGGACCAAGAGTTTAGATATACCTCGCCGCTGGACGTGGAGGCGGAGAAGCCAATGGAGACCTGCTCCGGCAGTGCGCTCTTCAGGTCAACCTTGGAGTTAAGGTAGTAACTCTGTTGGTCTTGATCCCATAACGTGACCGCTAAGACGTTGGAGACATTGTCGTACTCGATCACGGACAAAATCAGGGTGCCGCTCGTGAGAGTGGAGCCCTGCAACTTCAGTGTGCTCACCGATCTGAGGGAGTTGACGTAGATGCCGATGTGGTCATAATCGTAGCTGGCGGTGGGGTCAGACGCCATTGGATTGTTGAAGGTGTCGAACGCCACCGCTACAAACCGGCTGTCGCCGGACGCCACGGAGTCTGCGTTTTGGTCGGTGAGGCCGAGGCTGTGGACAGTGCCGCCGGCAGGGAGGCTAGACGGATAGCCGGCGAGGAAAAAGGCCATGCCCACCTCGTCGTTACTGCCGCTGGACATGAGGAACTCGAACCGCGTGGTGAAGCTGGCCACCTTGCCGGCCGCCTTGTCCCAGAGTTGCACCGGCTGGGTGTTGTAGGACGCCCGGCTGACGCTACCGTACAAGTTTGCGCTCATGTCGATCGATCCCATGGATGCGTTGCCGATGAAGGACGCGTCGCCTTCGATCTTGATGTCTTTCCGCTCTGCTGTGGTGAACTCGGGGAAGTTGAGGGAGAAGGAGACGGCAGGAGTAGGATGGTAGGAGAAGATGAGGAGGGGGAGGAGGAGAGCACAGGTGGCGGCGTTCGAAAAGCCGGCCATCCCGGGCGCTCGCCAAGCTAGGTGCTCAATGCTCTTGCTCGGTGGTGTGCCTCCGTGTGTTGTTGCCGTGCAAACTTTATACACACAGTACTCCTAGTCAGTCTAGCTGGCATTTCTTTGATTATTCTTTCTTGGGTCTTCTAGCTAGTCTTTCTTTTTTGGCAAAGCTCTAAGCTAGTCTAGAATGTTGAAGCCTTCCAAGTCAACTAGTCAACTGCAGTTCACTGTCGGCCGAACCGACAACAAGCTAACTCTACTCTCGTGTGAAAGTTCGGCCAAAAATGACCAGTCTCCAAAACTTTAGGACCCCCCAATGTTCGCCCCACAGCGCGAACGGCCCTCCCCATCGGCCCTACAGCCCGGTAGCGAAAAAAAGCCCACCTATTTTTTTTTTGCTATGCCAGATTAAAGTCCATATTTTGCTGAGCTAGCGAAGAGAAAAGTCATCAACTTTAAAAGCACAAGAATGCCATGGGTAACAAGTTTTTTTCTTTTTGCAATGACACGAAGAAAAAATAATCATGGCAATTTCCATCATAAAAACAAAAAAAATAGTCTTTCTTTTTTGGCAAACCTCTAGGCTAGTCTAGAATATTGAAACCTTCCAACTCAATTAGTCAACCACAATTCACTATCGGCCGAACCGACAGTGAAGCTAACTCTTCCATGGCACTAAATAATTAAATTTGCATCATGAAAATTCAAGAAAAGAAGGGAATTTGCTATGGTCCATGATCTTGGACATAAATTTCCATGATCTCAAAACATAAATAAAGCCATCACACTATCTATAATGAAATGTTTACATATGGCAAATTTAGTAAGTTTTTCTTCAAAACAAGATGGAAAATTCATGAAAAATAATCTAGGAAATCCATACTACACGACAAAAAGTTGCCATGCTATATAGTGAATGAAATAAAAATTTGCCATGAAAAAATGCTAAATTTGCCATGGCAATAAAAGTTAAATATTTGCCATGGCGATTTAGGTAAATTTGCAATGTCAATTAAGGAAAATTTACCATGGCTTGGCAAAAATAAAAAGTAAAAATCACCATGGCAATAAAAGTTAAGAATTGCCATGGCGATTTAGGTAAATTTGACATGTTAATTAAGGTAATTTTGCCATGGCAAAAATAAAAGGTTAATTTCATTGCCATGATATCTTACTATATACATGAAGACACATAAAAATGTGGACTAAAAAATGCCATGGCAAATAAAAACAAAAATTCCCTGGCAATAAAAGTTAAGAATTGCCATGGCGATTTAGGATAATTTGACATGTTAATTAAGGTAATTTTGCCATGGCAAAAATAAAAGGTTAATTTTATTGCCATGATATTTTACTATATACATGAAGACACGTAAAAATGTGGACTGAAAAATGCCATGGAAGAAAATGTAAAATTTGCCATGGATGTAAAAGTTAATTTGCCATGGCAAGTAAAGAAGTAAAATTGCCACGATATGGCTCCTCTCGCGAGTGTGAATATATAACCTGACGTGGGTCTCTTACTATCCACACACCCAGCAAAATCAGAGTCTGAATAATCAATAATTTCTAGGTTATCAGTTCTTTTATATGTAACCATGAAATCCTTAGTTCCTTGCACATAACAAGACTTTCTTTGTGGCCTTCCAGCGGCCTGGTCATAGATTTGATTGGTATCTGCCAAGCATCCTCGTTAACAAACACAAATCTGGGCGTGTACAAACTTGAGCGTACACGATTCTTTCGACAGCTGAAGCATAAGGAACCTACTTCAGCTGATCACTTTCATACTGGTTCCTCGAACATTCTAAGGTGTGTTTGGTACAGGTCACCGAGTGGAATGGTGGGTCCAACCCATCCTTGGGCCTCATTCTTGTGTTCGGTACACAGGCAGAACGGAACCCACTCGTTCCCAGAAAAGGAATATTCGGCCCAGATCCGTAATCGAGTCGTTCCTCCAAATCGAGCGGACGACAGGGAACCGCTCGCTCTCGTGACTCTCAACGCCCGCTTATCTCCTTCCCTCGTCTCTCCCTTGCATCTGGCAGGCACCGGGAGGCGGCGCCCGAGGCGAGCGGCGGCGGGTTGCAACAGGCGGTGGCGGCGGGTTGCAACAGGCGGCGGCGGATCGATTCCAAGCGTGTTCCTAGCCTCACCGCCCGCACACTCGCAGCTGACGCTGGCGGCGACGACCCGGTCGTGACCGCCCCATCCCCTTCTCGACGAATCCGACAAGGTCCAGCGACGGCGGCGGCCATCTCTGGTAGCCGCGTTGGTTGCCTTTCCTTTCAACTTGCCTCCAGTCGTCCTCCTCGTAGCCGGGCTGCTCTCCTCGCCTTTATCTTTGCTTTGGACGCTCTTGTTTGCAGAGTTGGAAGACTGAACATCGTCAACACCCATACCTGAATGTAGCAAAAGCTCGTTCTTGAACACCTGAAGCAAGTAATGCACTTGCTGCTATTGTTGTTGTGTGTCGTGCTGCTATTGCTACTACTCGCGGCCTGCACTTTCTCCGCTGAATTTGATGTTACGTGTCTTGTTTTTGTTTGATGCTGAAGTTCAATCACAAGAAAACAAGTGGAAAGATGAACAAATTCCATTCCTTCGAATTACCCCTACCAAACATCAAGATGGAACCGTTCCATTCCTTTGAATTACCTCTACCAAACACAAAGACGGAACCAACCCATTCTAATGGAATGGAACCATTACATTCCATTCCACTTCGTTCCCAAACCAAACACACCTAATGTCCCAAACTTATCGCCCTTGACTATAGGAGCAGGTGAGGGTGAGCACTTATGCATATTGAATTTCTTCAACACTCTCTCAAAGTATGCCGTTTGAGATAGTCCTAATGTTCCTCTGGACCTATCTCGATGAATCTCGATGATGAGGAGACACGAGGCTTCACCAAGATATTTCATATCAAAACTGGATGACAGAAAATTCTTGGTCTCATGCAGCATATCGTTATCGCTACATGCCAACAATATGTCATCAACATATAGGACTAAAATTGTGAACCTACTGCCTTTAAATTTAACATGGATGCAGTTGTCGACAACATTTTCTGGTGAAACCAAAAGTTTTGATAATTTTATCAAACTTGAGGTACCACTCTCTTGAAGCTTGCTTCAAGCCATAAATTGATTTCTTTAGATGACATGCTAAATGTTCCTTCCTTTTCACAACAAAGCCTTCCGGCTGAACCATGTAAATCTTTTAGAAATGCCATTTTAACACCCATTTGATGTAGTCCTAGGTCGTAATGAGCTACTAATTCCATGATAATTCTAGAAGAATCTTTGGTTGACACAGGGGAGAAGGTTTGTTTATAGTCAATTCCTTCTTTTTGTGTGAACCCTTTTGCCACAAGCCTTGCCTTGAACCATTCAACATTCCCTTTGGAATCATACTTGGTTTTGTAGACCCACTTGCATCCTACTTTCTTAGCTCCATCGGGAACTTCTACTAAGTCCCAAACATCGTTTGAGCCCATAGATTTCAACTCGTCTTCCATGGCAACCAACCACTTGGACGAAATTTCGCATTTAATGGCTTCCTTATAAGAGGTTGGCCCCCCCACCTTTCCTATATCATTTATATCCTCAATCATGAAAGTGACATAATCATCTGATATGGCTTTCTTCCTCTCATGCCGTGGTCTACCCACAGGAGGAGGTGGTGGTGGTACATCATCATTTTGAGGATCACTATTTTCCTGGGGATCCTCATTTGTGTCTGGATTTTCATTATTATTAGTTTCCGGATCACCATTTGGTTGAGGGATTGAACTGTTAGATTCAAGATCATCAGATGGCACATTTCTTTGTATTGGAAAAACAATATCTTGGATAATTGGGGATGGTGCACAAACCCGCTTCTCCTCAAGATCGATCTCCCTTATTTTTGTGACCTTATTATCCTAAAAAAATACCGCTTGTCTAGTTTCCACAAACTTGGTGGTGTGACTTGGACAACAAAAATGACATCCCTTTTCCCTATGAGGGTATCCAACAAAGAAACATCTAACTGTTTTTGGATCCAACTTCTTAAGTTGTGGATTGAAAACCTTAGCTTCAACAGGACAACTCCACAACCGTAAGTAATTCAATCTCTGTTTATTTCCCGCCCACGTCTCGTAAGGTGTGTTTGGTGCGGCCTTAGTTGGAGCAAGATTTAGTATATGTGCGGTTGTATTTAATGCCTCCATCCAAAGGTCTATTTCTAAACTCGAGTGACTAAGCATGCTTCGCACCATATCCATAAGAGTGCGATTGTGACGCTTAGCCACACCATTTTGTTGTGGTTCACCAGGCATTGAGTATTGAGCAATGATTCCATTTTCGGATATGAACTTGGCAAAAGGTCCAGGAATTTGCCCATAAGGAGCATGCCTACCATAATACTCTCCCCTGCGATGAGACCGTACAACTTTGATTTTTGTGTTCAGTTGATTTTCAACTCAGCTTTATAGACTTTGAATTTTTCCAAAGCTTGCGATCGGCCACGTATTGGATAAATATACCATAGCGGGAGAAGTCGTATGTCAATGTAATGAATGAATCAAAACTGTCCACAGACTTAACGTTAAGGTGTCCACACATGTCAATGTGAATTAATTTTAAAACCCCTATGGCTCTTATTGCTCCCTTCTTAATTGTTTTTGTGTATCTTCCTTTAGTGCAATCGACACATTTGTCCGCATCTGAGAAGTCTAATGGGAGGAGTATTTCATTTTTAACTAAGTGTTCCATTCTAATGGGAGGAGTATTTCATTTTTAACTAAGCGTTCCATTCTCCTCCTCGAAATGTGGCCCAAACAACAATGCCACAATTTTGAAGAATTACTGACTCCTTTCCATTTCTTCTCAACATTAATTTCATCACTCACATGCATAACTAAATCATTATTAAGAGATAACATGTATAACTTGCCTTGTCTAACATCGAGGCCGACATTCTTATTACATTTGTTCAAAACAAACTATTTGTTGCTAACCTGGCACTCGTACATATCATCATCTAAACAAGAAACTGAAATCAAATTCCTACTCAAGATAGGCACATATATAAATACCATTATTCAATCTAAGAATGCGGCTAGTGTGTAGCTCCAATGTGAGAGATCCCACAACTTCAACATCGGCTTCAACTTCGTTCGCTACCTTAAGCTTTCTTGTTGACGGAGGAAATTCTCGTCAGATCCCTCGGTAGGGTTCATGATGTGATTGGTAGCACCGAGACGGACTCTGCACACACAGTTTACCCAGGTTTGGGCCTCCGAAGAGTAATACCCTACATATTGCTTCTTCTTGCCATTCATGGTGAGGGGATACCTCGTGCAGAGGATTACAATGATGTTGAGATGGCTCCCAAGAGTTGAATGTCAGATTGGATTCGGAATGAGGACCTAGGCCTCCCTTTATATAGACAGGAGAGGCCTAGGGTTTACATAAGGGGGGTAGGTCAGGTTCGCTCGCCTGCCGCCCTCTATCTTGGGGAACACGCTCATTGCCTCCGTCTTCTTAGGGTTCCCTGGTATTCTTTGGGCCTGGTGGGCCTTGGTCGAACTCGAGGCCGAGCTCTGCACGTCGGGTACCCCGGGTTTAAGACCCCGTTAGGAGCTCCCAAGCATGGCGGAGGTCGCAAGCACCCGGACTCTGAGGCCTTCGTTGGGCTCCTCTCTTCGTGCATTCAGTCTCTTGAATTGTTGTGGGGTGAATTTCTTTTCCATCGCACTAATAGTGTTGCCACCTTTCCTGCGTGATAGGGCCCAAAGCCCAAGGTTCCATGGGCCGGCGGGAAGGGCGGCCATGAGTGTGTCGCGGGGCAGTTCGGGAGAGGTGTGGGATGAGGTAGGAGTTTTTTCTTATTCGAGACAGAGGTGGAGGGTTTAGTCCAAACAAGGTTATTACCGATGTCAATGGTGAGTAATTAGAGTGTCAAGGAGTGATTTAGGTCATCCTATCAGCACGGTTAGATTTTTGTTTTTTCACCCTTCGTGCTCCTGTAGAGGTAGTA
Source organism: Triticum aestivum (assembly GCF_018294505.1). Classification (NCBI taxonomy): domain Eukaryota; kingdom Viridiplantae; phylum Streptophyta; class Magnoliopsida; order Poales; family Poaceae; genus Triticum; species Triticum aestivum. The sequence continues at coordinate 778,872,412 of NC_057797.1, read as the reverse complement.
GATAAACAAAATAAAAATGCATATCCTATATACCTATGAAAATGATCCACACTAACTTATTGATCTCAACATGCCACATCACCATATAATTATGGATGAGATAAGTCCCACCCGGACATACAACGACGATGCATGAGAAAGGACTCACCACCGCAAGCCATCATGCATGAGAAGATATTTTTTATTCCATGACTACTTATATTCAATAAATATTTTACAACTATACATAATCAATATAACAGGTCGTTTGTTTTTTAAAATTTTCACATGTTATTAATCCTTGGTTCTATAGTAATCTCTCAGTGTTTGAGTTGACTAATCTGATGGTACTTGAAGAAGAGGAAAACAATATTATTATTATGTTGCACAAATCAAATATCATTGAAATGTTTTGCAACCGATTTTGCAGCATCTCCCGCTGGGGGTGAAATGCTAGATGTTAGAATGTAGAAAGAGGGGGGGGGGGGGGGGGGGAGGGCGAACACATAAACGGCGGCGGGACATGAACACATACAACGACGATGCATGAGAAAGGACTCACCACCGCAAGCCATCATGCATGAGAAGATATTTTTTATTCCATGACTACTTATATTCAATAAATATTTTACAACTATACATAATCAATATAACAGGTCGTTTGTTTTTTAAAATTTTCACATGTTATTAATCCTTGGTTCTATAGTAATCTCTCAGTGTTTGAGTTGACTAATCTGATGGTACTTGAAGAAGAGGAAAACAATATTATTATTATGTTGCACAAATCAAATATCATTGAAATGTTTTGCAACCGATTTTGCAGCATCTCCCGCTGGGGGTGAAATGCTAGATGTTAGAATGTAGAAAGAGGGGGGGGGGGGGGGGGGGGGAGGGCGAACACATAAACGGCGGCGGGACATGAACGTGCAAAAGACAAAAAATGCGACCACGCTGGGACTCGAACCCAGAATCTCCCGCTCCGGAGGCGAGCGCCTTATCCATTTGGCCACGCGGTCGTCGTGTCACTCCTGCTTAGTGAGTAATTAAATAGAGATGCGAATTCATACTGCCAAGAGTCACTAAAATACTTGGGACTCATCCACACAATTAATCAATTGCCAGGACATAATTTACCAAAAGCATGCAAGAAGAATAGCCTAGCAGCCGGTCGTGTTAAATACTATCAGTCCCAGGTCCGAAGAAAACTACAATGTCACAACGTTTTATATTTCAAAAAGCAACCTCAAAATCCTATTTTTGAAATGTTCATTAAAATTTACCAGTTATTATATCCTAAAATCCCCGTAAACTAGAAAACTCCCATTCTTATGAGATGCGCAAACTTAACTAAGTGGAGCAAGTTTTTCCTTTTGTTGAGTATACGTGTATTAGTATGATCCATCTCATGAAGAAAGGTTTGGAGATTTTTTTTTTCAAAATTAGTCTGGAGAGTAAGTGTGTGTGTCTTTGAGAGAAATGTGAGTGTACGTGTCTGGAAAAGAAAAAGAAAGTGCGAAATGAACCTTTTTTCTTTTTGAGTGGTTGTGCGGAATTAACTGAGCCACGAGGCCTGCTTCGGGTAGCCCGGGCCCACTAGAATGCGCTCCACGACGGCCCGTCCAGCCGTCAAGCCCCCCTCCCCCAAATCTCACCGGAATCCTCCGCCGCCGACGGCCACCGTCCACACCGCGGCCCGTATACCGCCTGACTTCCGCGAGGCCGGCCTGTGGCGCCGGCGCTGGGAGGAATGCAGGGGCAGCTCGAGATCTGGCGATGCATCGGAGTAGGCGACCGAGCCGCCGACGGGGGCCAGGCGAGCGCTGTTCTTTGCCGTGGAGGAGCGACGCGTCGAGGGGAGGCTCCGGCGATTAGCCACTACGAAGGGCAGCTCGGCAACTACGCAGGTAGAAAGTTTATGCTTCAAATTTGCCCTGACCAGGACAAGAGGGTCACTAATCAAGTCAACTCCAGTACTTAGCTCTTTAACCTGTGAAATCTGTATGATCCATGGTTTGGTTACATGCACGGTACTAATCTGTCTATCTATGATCTTCATCTCATAGCGATGCTCTAACTTGTTCGATCTCCAGGCATTGCTAGTCCAAAGTTGATTATCAGTATGTGTGCACAATCCATCATCAGGTCAGGCAGGAGGTGAAATCTTCACAAGATAATCTAGACCTATATGTTTTCTCAGCTTGTGGCAGTGTTGGGGAAATGGTTTGGGTATTGCCGCCTGGTACAACCTTTTCTTTTTCTTCTGTACTCCCCCCTTCCAAGTATTTTCACTTTTGGCAACCTAAGAAATAAACCACCGGGGAGAAAACTGGGATTAAGCAAGTAGTGCTGGTCTGTGCGGTGCGCCGGTGCCTAAATGCCCACTGGTTGCCGTACGTACGGCTTAGGTTTCCTGAAAATTGAGAGAATAAAAAGGTCCAGTGCTTTGCGTCTGCTCTGAATTACCCATTATAGTCTGTCTAACTCAGCAAGTCAGCAGGATTCTCCTTTCGGATAGTTTATTATCTGCATATTGCGTATTGTTTTCTTGCTTGTGTGTAAACATCTTCCCTTATTAATATGAGGTTACATCTTTTGCTTGAGTCAGCACGTTTACACAATGTATCTCTGTTATTCATATTTTTTAATGTTTATTGGTATATTCATAATTGTATGATGTGAACAAGTAGGCGTAATTTATTCAAATGGATCCGTGTAGCTTCCCCTAGCTAGTGTAGTACTTCCTCTGCCCCAAATTATAAGACGTTTTGGTAGGCACGTCTTATAATTTAGGACGGGGGTAGACGGGTAGTACTATTTGACAATCAGGCAGCTGTTGGGTTGATCTAGCAATTTCTCATCCTGAAAACAGTCCTAATACCTGCATGATCTGAGTTTTAACTAATGTAGCCCTTTCCTTGGATAGGGGAATGGAAAAATATACGTGAAATCTCAGCATAGCAAGTTCACTGTTCTTTTCAAAGAACAATGAATTAAGTATTTAGCAAGTTAACTGTTCTTTTCAAAGAAAATGAATTAAGTGTTGGGCAATGATGTACCCATGTGGGTGTTTACTTATGGAATGCCACAGACAACGCCGATCAGCAATTTAGCAATGGTCATGGTATGTGCGGACTAACTGATGCTTAAAGCTGATAGTTTGCCATTTGCCATGGTGGTTCCAACTTGCTTGTTTTGTTAGTTTGTCCTTGGTGCGTAGGATCCTAAGGAGTATTAATTAAGAATGCTCCTTTTTTTTCCTTGAAAAAAGTAGTATCGTTGAACAAGTATGCTTGATTTGTTCAACCATATTGTAGCTGTCTTAACATAGTGGAAATTAGAAGATGTTACGTTCAAATATATATAGAGTACTATTATTCATGACGTGGTTTAACGAAAACGCTGCTGCCTGGCCGGTCGCTGCTGCCCACTGCTGCTTTGTTCAGCTTTTTCTTTTGACGAAAAGTAGCCTGTACATGAGGATATGTAGTACTCCCTCTGTAAACTAATATAAGAGTGTTAGTTTACGGAGGGAGTACATCTGTATCAGAGTTCAGAAATAGATAGAAGAAATTTAGAAAAGAAACCACCATCTTCAGCTCAGTTCAGACTCGTCTCCGCTCTGTGTCATCCCCGTCCCCGTCTTGATCATCATGAATCACGGATGAATCGCCCGACCTAGAAATCGTCTGCAGTTTAATGAAAACGGGGCGACTGCATTTTAGCTGATCTGCAGAAAATCTGAGTTTCTTAGCTGGAATGAAGCTAAGGAGTCTCTTAGCTGGAATGACTTATTCCTGGCGTTTCTCTTTATGCATCGTATAATAGAGTTGATGCATCGTGATCATCGCCGATGCGAGGATGGTTGGCTTTTCGGCATCCACCACTTGTGCTCTCCTCCTCCTGCTCATCTTCTTCTTCTACCTTCCTACTGTTGCCATCTCCTTGTCCTTCAACTACTCCACATTCAGCTCAGCGGACCAGAACGCCATCAAGATCGAAGGCGACGCATCCTTCAGCGTTGGATGGGTCGACATCAGCGCCAACAGGTACGGAAGCATCGACTACAGCAATGGCCGGGCATCGTACAATGCCCAGCCGATGCTGCTATGGGACAGGGCGACCGGCGAGGTTGCCAGCTTCACCACGTGCTTCTCGTTCGTCATCTCCAGCAACATCAGCAGCAAGGGGCAAGGCATGGCCTTCTTTCTCGCCGGCTACCCGTCCAGCCTGCCAGCCCGCTGCCCTGACTACAACCTCGCCCTCACCAGCCAGAGCGCGGATGCCGTGGCGGCCGGCGACAGCCGGTTCGTGGCGGTGGAGTTCGACACCTTCAACAATACAGTGGTGTCCGACCCCCACGATACCTTCGACCACATCGGCATCGACATCAGCTCCCTCCGGTCGGTGCGCACACTGACTATGCCAAGCTTCGAGCTGACGGGCAACCTGACTGCCGACATCAACTACGACAATGTTTCCAGCATCTTGTCAGTGACGGTGTGGCTCGGTGATGATAACGAAGGCAAGCCAAGAAACAGGAGTTACAACCTTCGCTCCAAGGTTGACCTCAAGAGCGCACTGCCGGAGCAGGTCTCGGTCGGCTTCTCCGCATCCACATCCAACGCCATCGAACTGCATCAGCTACACTCTTGGTCCTTCATATCTTCATTGGAACCGCCGCCGCCGCCAGCAGCAGCAATATCTTCCCTGTCAAGGCTGGGTCCGGGAGTAATAGCCGGGGCAGCTGCTGGTGCATCAGTGTCCCTCGTGCTCATCTTCGCCGCTACAGTGGCACTCGTTGTGCGTCGCCACCATCAACAAAAAATGGTGGAGATGGATGAGTACCACACAGACTCGGAAGGCGAAGGTGACCCGATGATGGAGATCGAGATGGTGAAGGGGCCAAGGCGGTTCTCATACCACGAGCTCGTGGAAGCGACGAGGAACTTTGCCGCGGAGGAGAAGCTTGGGCAAGGTGGCTTCGGTGCGGTTTACCGAGGCTACCTGAGAGCCAGCTGGGCTTCCCGTGGCCATTAAGAGGTTCTCCAAGCATGATTCTTCCCTGCAAGGAAAGAGGGAGTACAAGTCAGAGATCAAGGTGATAAGCAGGCTGCGCCACCGGAACCTCGTGCAGCTCCTCGGCTGGAGCCATGGCCGCGAGGAGCTCCTGCTGGTTTACGAGCTCATGCCCAACCGCAGCCTCGACATCCATCTCCATGGCAAGCAGGGCACCTTCCTCACATGGCCGATGAGGATGAGGATAGTGATGGAGCTCGGGTCCGTGCTGCTCTACCTCCACGAGGAGTGGGAGCAGTGCGTGCTGCACCGGAACATCAAGCCCAGCAACATGATGCTAGACGAGTCATTTGGAGCTAAGCTGGGCGACTTCGGGCTCGCAAGGCTTGTCGACCATGCCACCGGGACGCAGACTATGACCGCAGTCTCAGGGACTCCGGGCTACTTGGACCCCCAGTGTGTCGTCACCGGCAGGGCCAGCGCTGAGTCAGACGTGTACAGCTTCGGCGTGGTTCTGCTGGAGGTGGTGTGCGGCAGGAAGCCGATGAGCTTCACTGCGACCGATCAGGACCAGCAACAAAAGAACGGTGGCGTGTTCCGGCTGGTTGAGTGGGTTTGGGGGCTGTACGGCCGGGGATCTATTCTTGAGTCCGCCGACAAGCTGCTGAATGGTGACTTAGACGCAGCACAGGTGGAGAGGGTGCTGGTCGTCGGGCTGTGGTGTGCACACCCGGACCCGAGCGCGCGGCCAACCATCAGAGAAGCCATGGCCAAGCTCCACTCCAAGGTCGACAAGCTGCCAGTGCTCCCCTCCAAGATGCCGGTGCCGACATATGCTCAGCCACCGTCCGCCTTGGACGTGGATGATGGGCTGTCAACGTTGCTGCCATCGTCCACCAGCACCAGCGTCCCACCGCACACCACTTGTACAACAACCAGTTCTTCAGACGGACATGGTAGCACCTCGACGACCAGTTAAAACACGGCATATTCTTCTCTACTGAAACATCAGTACTAGTGCTGGTCATTTGTTTAGGTTATGGCGTGCGTTTGATTGTTCTCTTCTTTATTTTAGGAAAAAAAAACCTTTGATTTGTTATCGGGAGTGTTGGATTGATGATGTGGTGATCTCTCGTTGTCATATATAGTAGGCAGGTGGAACATGATTCCAAGTTACTAACTGTCACCGGCCGGCTCTAGTACGTGATCTGGTCATACTCTCTATTTTATAGTACATTGTTTTGTTTGAGTATGGAGGACAGGCTTGATTAGTTGGTAACCTTATGGAATCCTCTACAGCCTTTATTTCTAAGTCCGTTGAGATATCATGTATTAAGAAATGTACATCATGTATTTCAAATATATTCAACATGTCCCAAAAAATGTTACACATGAATAGATAAATATGCAATGTGCACTGAGAAAAGTAGACATGTGTTAAAAGGAGAAAGTTAATAAGAAAAAAAAGGAGAAAACTGGTGAAAACAAAAGAAAGAAACAAAGAAAACCGAAGGAAAAAAAAAGAGAAACTGAATAAAATCGCTAAAGAAATACAAAACCAAAGAAAGCCGCAAGAAAAAAGATATAAGCAACACGGGAATAGTGTTGAACCTTGGCTAGTTCGTAACTATTTCTGTGCGGGAGTATCTACTAAACTTTCCAACTCTAAATTCTCATTGTATCAGTGTCGAATTTATACATCAATGTTTTGTTGTTCTGGTTGTGTGACTTGTGACGCTGTGATTTTATGAAGAGTTGATATCTATTGTCATAGAGATTATCATGATTGTGATGCAAATTATCTTGTAATGTTCCTATTTTTGATACAAATTTTACCTAAGTTAAAATTTTGCCTGCAAAAAAGAAACTAATTCGAGATTCCAGTTCAGCAATTGAAGAGAAACTTAATCTTAAAGGTAAATTTAAACTAATACTATCGCTGAAGCGAACCTTTTTCTATACGGTTTTTTTTTTTGCATTGGATACTTTTTTACCTATACTTGACTTGCCCCCCCCCCCCCCCCCCCCCCTATATTCAAATCCTGGCTCCGCCCCTGCACACACGTGTCATTTGTCCAAGGTGTTATGAGTCGCATGTCATTATGTCCTTCGTGGCAGTTCCATGGGAGGAGAAAGGCAAAAAGGTTGCCGCTATGGACGACATGTGTGGGATTTTATGACTCCTCCTGATGTTATGCTCACGCTTGAGGGTATTTCAAGAATGGTGTCCAAAATACTTCCTCCATTTCAAAATAAAGTACGCCCATGCTTCTCGAGGTTCAATTTTGACCATAAATTTAACCAACAAGACCGATTGCGGCGGAAGAAAAAAATATGTAATTGAAAACTTCTTTCGAATACGAATTCACTGGTATAACTTTTACTCCCGCCGCAGTCGGTCTCGTTTGTTAATTTTTTGGTCAAAGTTGAAGCACGGGAATAGAGGAAGCACTATATTTTGAAACGGAGGAAGTAGTTGCATTGCCATCTTGCCCCTGGTGATGTTGGAACAAGTCTGTGTGCAAACATGACGTACACCATTCCCGCGGGCGTAAGAACTTAAGGTGATTCGATCTTTCTAGAAGAGCACACAATGCAAAGACACAGTGAAACTAATATAGTAGCATGATTTTGATACAAAATTTGTTGGCCAATGGTTTACTGCCGAAGATGATTGTAGATGGTCGCACAAGGAAACATTGCCTCTTCAACCACGTCTAAGTTTGCCAAAGATGTCACACCGGAACCACTCCCAAAACCACGAAAATAGCAAAAAGAAAGACATACAGGAGGAAATAAACAAGGGGTAAAACCCTACAAAAGAAACAACATCGTATGTTTATAGCTCCATTTGTATGCCAAAAGATAGAGAGTAGCTCGCTTCCTTGCAAAAATATAAAATAACAGAAAGAGTAGATTGTTAAACTTATGGATGTTTTTTTTACATGTTGGAAATTCATATGGGTGGTTTTCTGGCCGCCTAGACCCTTAAAAAAAGTATGTACTGCCCCTTCATTTCTAAATGTAAGCCTTTCTAGAGATCTCAATATGGACCACATATGAATGTACTATATAGATGTATTTAGGAGTGTAGATTCACTTATTTTACTCGTATGTAATTCATATTTGAATCTCTAAAAAGGCTTATATTTAGGGACAGGGTATATGAATTTAGCACGGTGAAAATGACATGCATGAGTTGCGAGCAACTTCTACCTGGTTGTGAATGCATGCATGGTATCAACGACCACCCATCGAGCAAGCAGTCCAATCATCATGGCCCACTGCTGTGTCAGGCATGCATGGTATTCCATGGTCACATGCAATTTTGCTCCTGTGTATATTGAGCCGTATTTCAACTGATTTGACCTCAGATGGGACGGAGCCCTATAGATTCGTTTTTAGTAGCTCCTAGGCATTGCCATGCCTCCTTTTCCCCGGACGACCTTTTCTCCACGCCGTCCTTGTTTAGGTATTGCTGCAAAAGTATATCTGGGTCAGATCTGCTAATTGTACCATAGTAGTCTCTAGTTTATCTGCTAATTGTATGGTCTAGGATTATTAATAATTGTAAAAGAGCTTTTCTTCTACTAACCGGGTTATATGGCCAATATTCAAGACACACCTAATATAAAGTTCTTCGGAATACCCGAACAAAGTTCTTCAGAGGACACCTCAGATCAAACAACAGGAGCATAGTTGAAAATAAATTAGTCCAGACACAGGAGCATGTGCAGCACTGTCACAGCTAGTACGTCATCCGCATGCGGCCGCTAGCAGATGCTGTCATCTCTTCAACACAAACTTGCGTTACAAACAAAAACGTTACCGTATCTTGTAAATAGATTATGCAAATTTTGATTCATTTATTTAGTTGACTTTTAAATGGCGAGATCTTCAAAACAAGTCCAATATCAATATATTTTAAAGCTAATATATATTGAACACTAACAAAAAAATCATTGATCAACTCATAGTTTTCGTATTATTCATTTTGTATGAATCAAGTCAAAAACTATTACGGCGATATATTTTCCCTCGATCTCCCCGCCAACCAGCCCGTGGATTAGCCTCCCGCTACCTGCCGCTCCGGCAGTCAATGATGGGAAGGGGAATCTTGATGCCTTGACTCAAACGAGTAGAAAAAATACACCAAATATACATAATATAAAAATAAATTTCATAGAAAATCTCCTCCGAGATGTTAATATATTTTTACTAAGACTAGATCAAACTTAAACATGTTTGACTTGGGCCAAACCCAAAACTTCAATATTTTGGAATGGAGATAATAGTATAATATTTTGGTCACGTCATCGCTTGATGATTCGTAGTATCATCAAAAGTTCATGGCAATGTCGCCGGACACTTCCGTGAAATAGAAGTTGGAGACCTAACATAATATATTTGAAATTGATCTACACACGACATGGTATGGCTGATGTGCAGTCGACACCGACTCTATACCGTGAGATCGATGTGCATCTACTTTACGAACGGGCTGATGGGCAATGTCGTCTGAGTATCGTGTGAAAAGTATCAGCTGTATAGTAATGCTCTAGTATATTTGGGGTGCACCCACAAACTCAAATAAAATATTATCTAGCAGGGAATGGCTTTGACATAGAAGAGGAGAGTCCTGATCTCGGGCATGTATGTCTAAAGTTCTTCTAGCTAGGAGTATTACCCCCGCCTTTACATAAGAGTGATGCATGCAACTCCTGTATTAAGCAAATTATCCGAAAAGTCTACGGTCCAGTACAATCTTCCTCATAGCTAAAATAATAATAAAAAAGTTAAAAGTTGCCACAACCGATAAAAATAAGACGAGATGACTAAACACCCAGCCTACTATTGGACCACCATTCAAACCGGTTGTAGATATGTCGAGCTAACATCCCAGTAACCAAAGGCTCTGTGGCTTCTGTAGGAGTGAGTAATGATCACTGTAATTATATGCTGCAAAAAAATTATATGCTTTTGTCTGTTAAAAATCATATCATTTCTACAATTTCATATAGCCCAAAGTAATGCGCATACTCATATCTGAATATGTCTCGCAGTAGTTGGCTCTACTCCATTTAGTCATGTCCCAAATAACGTGTGAATACCATAACAGTTTGACTTCCCTCCTAATTACGCTTTGTCAGGTTATCCTTAGTCAGAATCACCTCCTTATGCACAAGCCACATGAAGAATTTGATTTTTAGCGGCACCTTGATCTTCCAAATATGTATCGATTTCGGAATCGGACCATACTTAGTTATGTCCACATACATAGATTTCACTGAGAAGATTCCGTTAATAGTTCTTGATAAAATCTGATGGCTACTTGGGTAGTTTGATGGGTGCTTATGTGCTCCGAGATGAATGACTTTATCAAACAAAAATTGTGTGAACTTTATCAAACTACTCACTAAAGTCCTTCATCTCGAATCATATAAGCTCCGGATATGCTTAAATATCGTAGCATGGTCGAGCGGTGTCACCTCTTGATAAAGTCCTTCATCTCGGAACACATAAGCACCAGTCAAAAATAAGTAAAGTATTATAGACGATCAATGTCACCCCCATCTAGAGTCCTCCATATCGAGCCACAAGAATACTGTTCGTGTGCATTTACTCGAACTACTTGATGGAGTCCTGCGTCTCGAATCATATGAGCTCCGGATATGATTAAGTATCGTTGCATGACCGAGCGGCGTTACTTCTTGATAAAGTCTGATGGGTACTTGGGTAGTTTGATGGGTGCTTATGTGCTCCGAGATGAATGACTTTATCGAACGAAATTTGTGGGAACTTTATCGAACTACCCACTAAAGTCCTTCATCTCGAATCACATAAGCTCCGGATGTGCTTAAATATCATAGCATGGTCGAGCGGGGTCGAGCGGTGTCACCTCTCGATAAAGTCCTTCATCTCGAAACACATAAGCACCAATCAAACATAAGTAAAGTATTATAGACGAGCAATGTCACCTCTTTTTAAAGTCCTTCATCCACAAGAATATTGTTCGTGAGCATTTACTCGAAATACTCACTAAAATACTTCATCTCGAATCATAAGGTCCGATATGATTGAGTATCGTAGCATGGTCGAGCGGTATCACCTCTTGATAAAGTCCTTAATCCGGAACACATAAGCATCAAACATACACAAGTAAAGTAGTATAGTCGAGCACTGTCAACTCTTTCTAAAGTCCTTCATCTCGAGCCATAAGAGTATTATTCGTGTGCAATTACTCGAACTAATCACTAAAGACCTTCATCTCGAAACACACAAGCACCAGACATACATAAGTAAAGTATTATAGCCGGGCAATGTCACCTATTTCTAAATTCCTTCATCTCGGGCCATATGAGTACTATTCGTGTGCATTTACTCGAAATGCTCACTAAAGTCCTTCATCTCGGATCATATAAGCTCCGGATATGCTTAAGTATCGTGGCATGGTCGAGGGGTGTCACCTCTTGATAAAGTCCTTCATCTCGGAACACATAAGCACCAATCAAACATAAGTAAAGTATTATAGGCGAGCAATGTAACCTCTTTCTAAAGTCCTTCATCTCGAGACATAAGAGTATTATTCATGTGCAATTACTTGAACTAATCACTAAAGACCTTCATCTTGAAACACACAAGAACCGGGCATACATAAGTAAAGTATTATAGCCGAGCAATGTCACCTCTTTCTAAATTCCTTCATCTCAGGCCATATGAGTATTATTCGTGTGCATTTACTCAAAATGCTCACTAAAGTCCTTCATCTCGGATCATATAAGCTCCGGATATGCTTAAGTATCATGGCATGGTCGAGCGGTGTCACCTCTTGATAAAGTCCTTCATCTCAGAACACATATGCACCAGTCAAACATAAGTAAAGTATTATAGACGGTCAATGTCAGCTCCTTCTAGAGTCCTCCATATCGAGCCACAAGAATATTGTTCGTGTGCATTTACTCGAACTACTTGATGAAGTCCTTCGTCTCAAAGAGAGAAGTGCATATTTCAACCCTGAACTCTTGCCCTAGTCTATTTTACAACCCTGAACTTTAATACCGTCTAAATTACAACCCCCAAGTCTCAAAACCGGTCAGGATTCAACCCTCCCCTCCCTGTTGACCGGTTTTGACCTAGGGTGACCAGTTTTGACTAGTCAATGGGTCCAATCAGCATGCCACGTCAGAATTTTTTTCAAAATTTCAAGAAAAAGTAAATAAAAACCTATAAGATCAGGGAAAAATATAAAAAGGCAAAATTCCGAAAAAATTGTTCGCGAAAAAAGCTAGGGAAAATAAAAATGATTTTTTTCTGGAATTTGAGTTTTTGGGTTTTTTCTGGATTTTTTTTTTGGATTCGTTTTTTTATTTTCCGTGTTTTTCGGAAATTGGATTTCTTATTTCTTTTCCTGGATTTTCTTTGATTTTACAGGTTGTTTCCTCGGAAATTTTGCATTTTTTGCTGATGTGGCATGCTGACTGGACCTGTTGAGTGGTCAAAACCGGTCAACCAGGTCAAAACCGGTCAACCAGGTCAAAACCGGTCAACAGAGAGGGGAGGGTTGAATCCTGGCCGGTTTTGAGAGTTGGGGGTTGTAATTTAGATGGTATTGGAGTTTGGGGTTGTAAATTAGACTAGGGCAAAAGTTGAGGGTTGAAATATGCACTTCTCTCCGTCTCAAATCATATGAGCTCCGGATATGATTAAGTATCATAGCATGGCTCAGCGGTGTTACCTCTTGATAAAGTCTGATGGGTGCTTATGTGCTCCGAGATGAATGATTTTATCAAATGAAATTTGTGTGCACTTTATCGAAGTACTCACTAAAGTCCATCATCTCGAATCATATAAGCTCCGGATGTGCTTAAATATCATAGCATGGTCGAGCGGTATCCCCTCTTGATAAAGTCCTTCATCTCGAAACACATAAGCACCAGTCAAACATAAGTAAAGTATTATAGACGAGCAATGTCACCTCTTTTTAAAGTCCTTCATCTCGAGCCACAAGAATACTGTTCGTGAGGACTTACTCGAAATACTCACTAAAGTACTTCATCTCGAATCATATAAGCTCCGGATATGATTGAGTATCGTAGCATGGTCGAGCGGTGTCACCTCTTGATAAAGTCCTTCATCCCGGAACACATAGGCACCAAACATACACAACTAAAGTAGTATAGTTGAGCAATGTCAACTCTTTCTAAAGTCCTTCATCTCGAGCCATATGAGTACTATTCATGTGCATTTTGTTGAACTACTCACCAAAGTCCTTCATCTCGTAACACATAAGCACCAGACATACATAAGTAATGTGTTATAGTCGAGCAATGTAACCTCTTTCTAATGTCCTTCATCTCGAGCCATAAGAGTATTATTCGTGTGCAATTACTCGAACTAATCACTAAAGACCTTCATCTCGAAACACACAAGCACCGGGCATACATAAGTAAAGTATTATAGACGAGCAATGTCACCTCTTTCTAAATTCTTTCATCTCGGGCCATATGAGTACTAATTGTGTGCATTTACTCAAAATACTCAACAAAGTCCTTCATCTCGTAACACATAAGCACCAGACATACATAAGTATAGCATGGTCGAGCGGTGTCCCCTCTTGATAAAGTCCTTCATCTCGAAACACATAACCATCAGTCAAACATAAGTAAAGTATTATAGACGAGCAATGTCACCTCTTTTTAAAGTCCTTCATCTCGAGCCACAAGAATACTGTTCGTGAGCACTTACTCGAAATACTCACTAAAGTACTTCATCTCGAATCATATAAGCTCCGGATATGATTGAGTATCGTAGCATGATCAAGCGGTGTCACCTCTTGATAAAGCCCGTCATCCCAGAACACATAGGCACCAAACATACACAAGTTAAGTAGTATAGTTGAGCAATGTCAACTCTTTCTAAAATCCTTCATCTCGAGCCATATGAGTACTATTCGTGTGCATTTTCTTGAACTACTCACCAAAGTCCTTCATCTCGTAACACATAAGCACTAGACATACATAAGTAATGTGTTATAGTCGAGCAATGTAACCTCTTTCTAAAGTCCTTCATCTCGAGCCATAAGAGTATTATTCGTGTGCAATTACTCGAACTAATCACTAAAGACCTTCATCTCGAAACACACAAGCACCGGACATACATAAGTAAAGTATTATAGACGAGCAATGTCACCTCTTTCTAAATTCCTTCATCTCGGGCCATATGAGTACTAATTGTGTGCATTTACTCAAAATACTCACCTAAGTCCGTCATCTCGTAACACATAAGCACCAGACATACATAAGTATAGCATGGTCGAGCGGTGTCCCCTCTTGATAAAGTCCTTCATCTCGAAACACATAACCACCAGTCAAACATAAGTAAAGTATTATAGACAAGCAATGTCACCTCTTTTTAAAGTCCTTCATCTCGAGCCACAAGAATACTATTCGTGAGCACTTACTCGAAATACTCACTAAAGTACTTCATCTCGAACCATATGAGCTCCGGATATGATTGAGTATCATAGCATGGTCGAGCGGTGTCACCTCTTGATAAACTCCTTCATCCCGGAACACATAAGCACCAAACATACACAACTAAAGTAGTATAGTCGAGCAATGTCAACTCTTTCTAAAGTCCTTCATCTCGAGCCATACAAGTTCTATTCATGTGCATTTTCTTGAACTACTCACCAAAGTCCTTCATCTCGTAACACATAAGCACCAGACATACATAAGTAAAGTGTTATAGTCGAGCAATGTAACCTCTTTCTAAAGTCCTTCATCTCGAGCCACAAGAATATTATTCGTGTGCAATTACTCGAACTAATCACTAAAGACCTTCATCTCGAAACACACAAGCACCGGACATACATAAGTAAAGTATTATAGACGAGCACTGTCACCTCTTTCTAAATTCCTTCATCTCGGGCCATATGAGTACTAATCGTGTGCATTTACTCGAAATGCTCACTAAACTCACTACTAGGAAAAGGGCTATAGATAGGATTGATACTAATGGCGCACCATGGAAGCAGTGCGCCACTACTATATACTAATGGCGCACCTGTTGGTGATGCGCCATTAGTGTGGAAGACACTAATGGCGCACCAGAAACAGGGTGCGCCACTAGTATTAATATTTTTCCATTTTTCCATACAAACTAATGGCGCATCAGGTCGAAGTGCGCCATTACTAGTTCTAACTAGTAATGGCGCACCAGGCAGACAGTGCGTCATTACTATAAAAAAATTATTCTTTTTTTTTTGCAAAACTACTAACGGCGCATCGTTTCACAGTGCGCCATTACTAGTTTAAACTAGTAATGGTGCACTATTACCCGGTGCGCCATTAGTATATATATTTATTTATTTTTACTTTTTTGCAAAACTACTAATGGCGCACCACCCGCAGGTGCGCCATTAGTAATCAGGGTTACTAATGGCACATTTGCTGCTGGTGCGCCATTAGTAACCTGGAACCCCAACAAGATATTTTGGACAGCCCCACACCTACCCACTCACTTTCCCCACTTCATTCCCTCCACCTCCTTCTCCAAGCTTTCGACTGCCTCCTCCTCCTCACCTCATTTCCACCATAGATTCATCAAAATTAAGTGGTGAAATTACCTTTTTTGATAGGTAAGTAAGGGGAAAGCTATCTTCATGATGTAGATCTACTTTTTTTCTCCCTAGCCCGCTCCAACAATTTGCACATGCACTTTTTGTGGCCTAGCTAGATCTATGTATGTTTGTGGTGTTGCATGTGTTTGTGGTGTTGCATATATGTTTGTGTTTGAAGGTACCGGTATTTGAAATGCGATAGTTGCCAATATTTTGCTGGAATGTTTTGATTCATTTCCGTTTCGGTGAGAATTTTGGCACTATGCATTCTTTTTGGTCCTATTTTTAGGGAAGGTCATGCCAAATTTTTTCTTGGTTCTAAAATATCGTTTTGCTCTACCCCGCAGGCGACCATGGTCTGCACGATGACTGAAGGCATCGTGAATAGATTTTTGAGCTCCGCGAAGGCCGAGATGCTTCAAAAGAACGAGACGGAGATAAGATGTCCGTGTCGAAGATGCAAGCTGAAGAGCCTTATTGCGGACCCGGATTCCGGGCAGGTGCGGGACCACCTGCTCTTGCGTGGTTTCATGGATGGCTATCGGTGGTAAGGTGATGAAGATGACTATGAAGTCGTCCATGGGGGCCGGGCAAGAAATGAGGAAGGGCAACAAGACAAGTACCACCGCGGCGAGGGCGGGCGAGAAGACGAAGAATCTCCAGGACATGATCACGACGGTGATGCTGTACACAGTCATCATGTAGAAGATGTCGTACATGATGATGAGGAAGATCAAGACGAAGGGCATGATCATGAAGATGAAGATGCCGGAGCAGACGACGATGGAGGCTGGGTGCAGGACCCTCATATTCAAGAGCTGCTTCTCAAGCAGACGGATAACGCAAGAGCTGCCGCCCGAGAGAAAGCCAAGCTGGATCAACTGGAGATAGACGCGGTTACTCCATTGTATGAAGGATGCAGACCCGAGGATACCCGCCTGAAAGTAACGCTCATGGCTCTGGAGATGAAGGTAAAACACAAAATGACCGACGCATGCTTCGACGAGAACATGTCATTCTGGCACGAACGTCTTCCCAAGGGGAACAAGTGCCCGACCAGTTTCGAGGAGGCGAAGAAAATCGTGTGTCCTCTGGATTTACCGCACGTGAAATACCATGTGTGCATGAACAATTGTATCATTTATCGGGACGAGCACGCGGAGTCTACCATATGTCCGGTGTGCGGCGTCACTCGATACAAGAAGAGGAAGAAAGCTCCTCGAAAATCGGTGTGGTACTTTCTGATCACTCCTCGTCTGCAGCGGTATTTCACGGACCCTAAGGTAACAAAGCTCCTGCGTTGGCACGCGGATAGGGAGGAGAAGAAGCGGGAAGATGACGGAAATGATCCGGAGATAAATAAAAAAGACAAGATGCTGAGTCACCCTAAGGATGCGAGCCAGTGGTAAGCGTTGAAATTCGAATACCCAGAATTTGGGAAGGATCCAAGGAACATCGTGCTGGGCGCGAGCACCGATGGAGTCAATCCGTTTGGCAGCCAGAGAAGCACACATAGCACCTGGCCTGTGTTTGTGTGGATGTACAACCTTCTGTTGGAAATATGCCCTAGAGGCAATAATAAAAGCATTATTATTATATTTCCTTGTTCATGATAATTGTCTTTTATTCATGCTATAATTATGTTATCCAGAAATCGTAATACATGTGTGAATAAATAGACACCAACATGTCCCTAGTAAGCCTCTAGTTGACTAGCTCGTTGATCAATAGATAGTCATGGTTTCCTGACTATGGACATTGGATGTCATTGATAACGAGATCACATCATTAGGAGAATGATGTGATGGACAAGACCCAATCCTAAACATAGCACAAGATCGCATAGTTCGTTTGCTAGAGTTTTTCCAATGTCAAGTATCTTTTCCTTAGACCATGAGATCGTGTAACTCCCGGATACCATAGGAGTGCTTTGGGTGTACCAAACGTCACAACGTAACTGGGTGACTATAAAGGTATACTACGGGTATCTCCGAAAGTGTCTGTTGGGTTGACACGGATCAAGACTGGGATTTGTCACTCCATATGACGGAGAGGTATCTCTGAGCCCACTCGGTAATGCATCATCACAATGAGCTCAAAGTGACCAAGTGTCTGGTCACGGGATCCTGCATTACCGTACGCGTAAAGTGACTTGCCGGTAACGAGATTGAACGAGGTATTGGGATACCGACGATCGAATCTCGGGCAAGTAACGTACCGATTGACAAAGGGAATTGTATACGGGGTTGCTTGAATCCTCGACATCGTGGTTCATCCGATGAGATCATCGAGGAGCATGTGGGAGCCAACATGGGTATCCAGATCCCGCTGTTGGTTATTGACCGGAGAGCCATCTCGGTCATGTCTACATGTCTCCCGAACCCGTAGGGTCTACACACTTAAGGTTCGGTGACGCTAGGGTTGTAGGGATATGAATATGCAGTAACCCGAAAGTTGTTCGGAGTCCCGGATGAGATCCCGGACGTCACGAGGAGTTCCGGAATGGTCCGGAGGTGAAGAATTATATATAGGAAGTGCAGTTTCGGCCATCGGGGGAGTTTCGGGGGTCACCGGTATTGTACTGGGACCACCGGAAGGTTCCCGGGGGTCCACCGGGTGGGGCCACCCATCCCGGAGGGCCCCATGGGCTGAAGTGGGGAGGGGAACCAGCCCTTAGTGGGCTGGTACACCCCCAAGGCCCACCCCTTGCGCCTAGGGTTGAAACCCTAGGGTGGGGGGCTTCCCACTTGCCTTGGGGGGGACTCCACCCCCCTTGGCCGCTGCCCCCCTAGGAGATTGGATCTCCTAGGGTCGGCGCCCCCTAGGGCCCCTATATATAGAGGTGGGAGGGAGGGCAGCCGCACCCATGCCCCTGGCGCCTCCCTCTCCCCTCCAACACCTCCTCCTCCTCCGTAGAGCTCGGCGAAGCCCTGTCGGAGTACTGCTTCTTCACCACCACCACGCCGCCGTGCTGCTGCTGGAGCCATCTTCCTCAACCTCTCCTTTCCCCTTGCTGGATCAAGAAGGAGGAGATGTCACGCTGACCGTACGTGTGTTGAACGCGGAGGTGCCGTCCGTTCGGTGCTAGGATCTCCGGTGATTTGGATCACGTCGAGTACGACTCCCTCATCCCCGTTCTTTGAACGCTTCCGCTCGCGATCTACAAGGTATGTAGATGCATCCGATCACTCGTTGCTAGATGACTCATAGATGGATCTTGGTGAAACCATAGGAAATTTTTTGTTTTCTGCAACGTTCCCCAACAGTGGCATCATGAGCTAGGTCTATGCGTAGTTCTCTTTGCACGAGTAGAACACAATTTGTTGTGGGCGTAGATGTTGTCAACTTTCTTGCTGCTACTAGTCTTATTTTGCTTCAGCGGTATTGTGGGATGAAGCAGCCCGGACCAACCTTACACGTACGCTTACGTGAGACCGGTTCCACCGACTAACATGCGCTAGTTGCATAATGTGGCTGGCGGGTGTCTGTCTCTCCCACTTTAGTTGGAGCAGATTCGATGAAAAGGGTCCTTATGAAGGGTAAATAGAAGTTGACAAATCACGTTGTGGCTTCACGTAGGTAAGAAAACGTTCTTGCTAGAACCCTATTGCAGCCACGTAAAACTTGCAACAACAATTAGAGGACGTCTAACTTGTTTCTGCAGCAAGTGTTTCGTGATATGATATGGCCAAAGTTGTGATGAATGATGAATGATATATATTTGATGTATGAGATGTTCATGCTATTGTAATAGGAATCATGACTTGCATGTCGATGAGTATGACAACCGGCAGGAGCCATAGGAGTTGTCTTTATTTTTTGCATGACCTGCATGTCATTGAGAAACGCCATGTAAATTACTTTACTTTATTGCTAAACGTGTTAGCCATAGTAGTAGAAGTAATAGTTGGCGAGCAACTTCATGGAGACACGATGATGGAGATCATGATGATGGAGATCATGGTGTCATGCCGGTGACAAGATGATCATGGAGCCCCAAGATGGAGATCAAAGGAGCTATGTGATATTGGCCATATCATGTCACTATTATTATTTGATTGTATGTGATGTTTATCATGTTTTTGCATCTTGTTTACTTAGAACGACGGTAGTAAATAAGATGATCCCTCATAATAATTTGAAGAAAGTGTTCCCCCTAACTGTGCACCGTTGCGACAGTTCGTTGTTTCGAAGCACCACGTGATGATCGGGTGTGATAGATTCCAACGTTCACATACAACGGGTGTAAGACAGATTTACACATGCAAACACTTAGGTTGACTTGAAGAGCCTAGCATCTATAGACATGGCCTCGGAACACAGAAGACCGAAAGGTCGAGCATGAGTCGTATAGAAGATACGATCAACATGAAGATGTTCACCGATGTTGACTAGTCCGTCTCACGTGATGATCGGACACGGCCTAGTTAACTCGGATCATATTATACTTATATGACAGGAGGGATGTCTATCTAAGTGGGAGTTCATTGAATAATTTGATTAGATGAACTTAATTATCATGAACTTAGTCTAAAATATTTACAATATGTCTTGTAGATCAAATGGCCAACGTAATCCTCAACTTCAACGCGTTCCTAGAGAAAACCAAGCTGAAAGACGATGGCAGCAACTACGCGGACTGGGTCCGGAACCTAAGGATCATCCTCATAGCTGCCAAGAAAGATTATGTCCTACAAGCACCGCTGGGTGACGCACCTGTTCTCCCTGCAGAACAAGACATTATGAACGCTTGGTAGACACGTTCCAATGATTACTCCCTCGTTCAGTGCGGCATGCTTTACATCTTAGAGTCGGGGCTCCAAAAGCATTTTGAGAGACACGGAGCATATGAGATGTTCGAAGAGCTGAAAATGGTTTTTCAAGCTCATCCCGGGTCGAGAGATATGAAGTCTTCGACAAGTTCTTCAGCTGTAAGATAGAGGAAAATAGTTCTGTCAGTGAGCACATACTCACTATGTCTGGGTTACATAACCGCTTGACTCAGCTGGGAGTTAATCTCCCGGATGACGCGGTCATTGACAGAATCCTCCAGTCGCTTCCACCGAGATACAAGAGCTTTGTGATGAACTTCAATATGCAGGGGATGGAAAAGACCATTCCCGAATTATTTGCAATGCTGAAATCAGCAGAGGTAGAAGTCAAAAAGGAACATCAAGTGTTGATGGTGAATAAAACCACTAAGTTCAAGAAAGGCAAGGGTAAGAAGAACTTCAAGAAGGACGGCAAGGGAGTTGCCGCGCCCGGTAAGCAAGCTGCCGGGAAGAAGCCAAAGAATGGACCCAAGCCCGAGACTGAGTGCTTTTATTGCAAGGGAAGTGGTCACTGGAAGCGGAACTGCCCCATGTACTTAGCGGACAAGAAGGCCGGCAAAACGAAAGGTATATGCGATATACATGTAATTGATGTGTACCTTACCAGTATTCGTAGTAGCTCCTGGGTATTTGATACCGGTGCGGTTGCTCACATTTGTAGCTCAAAACAGGAGCTGCGGAATAAGCGGAGACTGGCGAAGGACGAGGTGACGATGCGCTTCGGGAATGGTTCCAAGGTCAATGTGATCGCCGTCGGCACGCTACCTCTACATTTACCTTCGGGATTAGTTTTAAACCTTAATAATTGTTATTTAGTGCTAGCTTTGAGCATGAACATTGTATCAGGATCTCGTTTAATTCGAGATGGCTACTCATTTAAATCCGAGAATAATGGTTGTTCTATTTATATGAGAGATATGTTTTATGGTCATGCTCCGATGGTGAATGGTTTATTCTTAATGAATCTCGAGCGTAATGCTACACATATTCATAGTGTGAGTACCAAAAGATGTAAGGTTGATAATGATAGTCCCACATACTTGTGGCACAACCGCCTTGGTCACATAGGTGTCAAACGCATGAAGAAGCTCCATGCAGATGGACTTTTAGAGTCTCTTGATTACGAATCATTTGACACGTGCGAACCATGCCTCATGGGTAAAATGACCAAGACTCCGTTCTTAAGAACAATGGAGCGAGCAACCAACTTATTGGAAATCATACATACTGATGTGTGCGGTCCAATGAGTGTTGAGGCTCGCGGTGGCTATCGTTATGTTCTCACCCTCACTGATGACTTGAGTAGATATGGGTATATTTATTTAATGAAACACAAGTCTGAGACCTTTGAAAAGTTCAAGGAATTTCAGAGTGAGGTTGAGAATCAACGTGACAGGAAAATCAAATTCCTGCAATCAGATCATGGAGGAGAATACTTGAGTCATGAATTTGGCACACACTTAAGAAAATGTGGAATAGTTTCACAACTGACGCCGCCTGGAACACCTCAGCGTAATGGTGTGTCCGAACGTCGTAATCGCACTCTATTAGATATGGTGCGATCTATGATGTCTCTTACCGATTTACCGCTATCATTTTGGGGCTATGCTTTAGAGACTGCCGCATTCACTTTAAATAGGGCTCCGTCGAAATCTGTTGAGACGACACCGTATGAATTATGGTTTGGGAAGAAACCTAAGCTATCATTTCTAAAAGTTTGGGGATGCGATGCTTATGTCAAGAAACTTCAACCTGAAAAGCTCGAACCCAAGTCGGAAAAATGCGTCTTCATAGGATACCCTAAAGAAACTATTGGGTATACCTTCTACCTCAGATCCGAAGGCAAGATCTTTGTTGCCAAGAATGGATCCTTTCTAGAGAAGGAGTTTCTCTCGAAAGAAGTAAGTGCGAGGAAAGTAGAACTTGATGAAGTATTACCTCTTGAACCGGAAAATGGCACAACTCAAGAAAATATTCCTGAGGTGCCTGCGCCGACTAGAGAGGAAATTAATGATGATGATCATGAAACTTCAGATCAAGTTGCTACTGAACTTCGTAGGTCCACAAGGACACGTTCCGCACCAGAGTGGTACGGCAACCCTGTCTTGGAAATCATGTTGTTAGACAATGGTGAACCTTCGAACTATGAAGAAGCGATGGCGGGCCCGGATTCCGAAAAATGGCTAGAAGCCATGAAATCCGAGATAGGATCCATGTATGTAAACGAAGTATGGACTTTGACTGACTTTCCCGTTGAGCGGCGAGCCATAGAAAATAAATGGATCTTTAAGAAGAAGACAGACGCGGATGGTAATGTGACCATCTATAAAGCTCGGCTTGTCGCTAAGGGTTATCAACAAGTTCAAGGGGTTGACTACGATGAGACTTTCTCACCGGTAGCGAAGCCAAAGTCCGTCCGAATCATGTTAGCAATTGCCGCATTCTATGATTATGAGATATGGCAAATGGACGTCAAAACGGCATTCCTTAATGGTTTCCTTAAGGAAGAATTGTATATGATGCAGCCGGAAGGTTTTGTCGATCCTAAGAATGCTGACAAGGTGTGCAAGCTCCAACGCTCGATTTATGGGCTGGTGCAAGCATCTCGGAGTTGGAACATTCGCTTTGATGAGATGATCAAAGCGTTTGGGTTTGCGCAGACTTATGGAGAAGCCTGCGTTTACAAGAAAGTGAGTGGGAGCTCTGTAGCATTTCTCATATTATATGTAGATGACATACTTTTGATGGGAAATGATATAGAACTCTTGGACAACATTAAGTCCTACTTGAATAAGAGTTTTTCAATGAAGGACCTTGGAGAAGCTGCATATATATTAGGCATCAAGATCTATAGAGATAGATCAAGATGCCTCATAGGTCTTTCACAAAGCACATACCTTGATAAGATATTGAAGAAATTCAATATGGATCAGTCTAAGAAGGGGTTCTTGCCTGTGTTGCAAGGTGTGAAATTGAGCTCAGCTCAATGTCCGACCACGGCAGAAGATATAGAAGAGATGAGTGTCATCCCCTATGCCTCGGCCATAGGTTCTATTATGTATGACATGCTGTGTACCAAACCTAATGTAAACCTTGCCATAAGTTTGGTAGGTAGATACCAAAGTAATCCCGGCAAGGAACACTGGACAGCGGTCAAGAATATCCTGAAGTACCTGAAAAGGACTAAGGAAATGTTTCTCGTTTATGGAGGTGACGAAGAGCTCACCGTAAAGGGTTACGTCGACGCTAGCTTCGACACAGATGTGGATGACTCTAAGTCATAAACCGGATACGTGTATATTTTGAATGGTGGGGCAGTAAGCTGGTGCAGTTGCAAGCAGAGCGTCGTGGCGGGATCTACATGTGAAGCGGAGTACATAGCAGCCTCGGAGGCAGTGCATGAAGCAATTTGGGTGAAGGAGTTCATCACCGGCCTAGGAGTCATACCCAATGTGTCGGGGCCAATCAAACTCTTCTGTGACAACATTGGAGCTATTGCACTTGCCAAGGAGCCCAGGTTTCACAAGAAGACCAGGCACATCAAGCGTCGCTTCAACTCCATTCGTGAAAATGTTCAAGATGGAGACATAGATATTTGTAAAGTACATACGGACCTGAATGTAGCAGATCCGTTGACTAAACCTCTCCCTAGAGCAAAACATGATCAACACCAGAATTCCATGGGTGTTCGATTCATCACAATGTAACTAGATTATTGACTCTAGTGCAAGTGGGAGACTGTTGGAAATATGCCCTAGAGGCAATAATAAAAGCATTATTATTATATTTCCTTGTTCATGATAATTGTCTTTTATTCATGCTATAATTGTGTTATCCAGAAATCGTAATACATGTGTGAATAAATAGACACCAACATGTCCCTAGTAAGCCTCTAGTTGACTAGCTCGTTGATCAATAGATAGTCATGGTTTCCTGACTATGGACATTGGATGTCATTGATAACGAGATCACATCATTAGGAGAATGATGTGATGGACAAGACCCAATCCTAAACATAGCACAAGATCGTATAGTTCGTTTGCTAGAGTTTTTCCAATGTCAAGTATCTTTTCCTTAGACCATGAGATCGTGTAACTCCCGGATACCGTAGGAGTGCTTTGGGTGTACCAAACGTCACAACGTAACTGGGTGACTATAAAGGTATACCACGGGTATCTCCGAAAGTGTCTGTTGGGTTGACACGGATCAAGACTGGGATTTGTCACTCCGTATGACGGAGAGGTATCTCTGGGCCCACTCGGTAATGCATCATCACAATGAGCTCAAAGTGACCAAGTGTCTGGTCACGGGATCATGCATTACGGTACGAGTAAAGTGACTTGCCGGTAATGAGATTGAACGAGGTATTGGGATACCGACGATCGAATCTCGGGCAAGTAACGTACCGATTGACAAAGGGAATTGTATATGGGGTTGCTTGAATCCTCGACATCGTGGTTCATCCGATGAGATCATCGAGGAGCATGTGGGAGCCAACATGGGTATCCAGATCCCGCTGTTGGTTATTGACCGGAGAGCCATCTCGGTCATGTCTACATGTCTCCCGAACCCGTAGGGTCTACACACTTAAGGTTTGGTGACGCTAGGGTTGTAGGGATATGAATATGCAGTAATCCGAAAGTTGTTCGGAGTCCCGGATGAGATCCCGGACGCCACAAGGAGTTCCGGAATGGTCCGGAGGTGAAGAATTATATATAGGAAGTGCAGTTTCGGCCATCGGGGGAGTTTCGGGGGTCACCGGTATTGTACCGGGACCACCGGAAGGTTCCCGGGGGTCCATCGGGTGGGGCCACCCATCCCGGAGGGCCCCATGGGCTGAAGTGGGGAGGGGAACCAGCCCTTAGTGGGCTGGTGCGCCCCCCAAGGCCCACCCCTTGCGCCTAGGGTTGAAACCCTAGGGTGGGGGGGGGGGGCGGCTTCCCACTTGCCTTGCGGGGCACTCCACCCGCCTTGGCCGCCGCCCCCCTAGGAGATTGGATCTCCTAGGGCCGGCGCCCCCCCTAGGGCCCCTATATATAGAGGGGGGAGAGAGGGCAGCCGCACCCATGCCCCTGGCGCCTCCCTCTCCCCTCCAACACCTCCTCCTCCTCCGTAGAGCTCGACGAAGCCCTGTCGGAGTATTGCTTCTTCACCACCACCACACCGTCGTGCTGCTGCTGGAGCCATCTTCCTCAACCTCCCCTTTCCCCTTGCTGGATCAAGAAGGAGGAGACGTCACGCTGACCGTACGTGTGTTGAACGCGGAGGTGCTGTCCGTTCGGCGCTAGGATCTCCGGTGATTTGGATCACGTCGAGTACGACTCCCTCATCCCCGTTCTTTGAACGCTTCCGCTCACGATCTACAAGGTATGTAGATGCATCCGATCACTCGTTGCTAGATGAACTCATAGATGGATCTTGGTGAAACCATAGGAAAATTTTTGTTTTCTGCAACGTTCCCCAACACCTTCCCCCCTGGTTGTGGATGAAGAGGAAGTACATTCACATGAGTATGCTAATTGAAGGGCCGAAACAATCAGGGAACGACATCAATCTGTATCTGGGGTTGCTGAAGGAGGAGCTAGACACACTGTGGAAAACGCCAGCCAATACGTGGGACGCCGCAGAGAAAGAATATTTCCCTATGAGAGCCGCACTGCTCACGACGGTGAACGACTATCTCGGTTACGGATATCTCGCGGGGCAGGTAGTCCACGGATTTTCTGGATGCGTAAGGTGCATGGATGACACAACGTATCGCCAGCTAGATAGAGATCCCGGGTCTTCGAAAACCGTGTTCATGGGACATTGAAGGCGGCTTCGCGACGATGACCCGTGGAGGAAACGCAAGGATCTGTTCAATGGTGAAACCGAACCCCGAAAACGCCCGTGTACGAGGAGCGGCGAGGAAATAGACGAGCTGTTGAAAAATTGGAAAGACTTCCCACTGCCGGGAAAGAAGCAAAAGGCGCCAGAGCCGGGAAAGAAGCGAAAGGCGCCAGAGCCGCTGCTGAAGGTATGGAAAACGAGGTCTGTTTTCTGGGACTTGCCATACTGGAAGATCCACCGTGTGCCTCACAGCATTTATGTCATGCATATCACGAAGAACGTGTGCGAGAGTCTGCTTGGTACCCTGCTCAACATGCCAGAGAGGACCAAAGATGGGCCGAAAGCAAGGGCAGACTTGAAATCAATGGGCATCAGGCAGGAGCTTCACGCTAATGATGATGATGATGATGATGATGAGGCAAAGCAGGACACAGAAAGTCGTCGCAAAGGCAAAAAGGCCAGGTCCTACCCTCCCGCGTGCTTCGCTCTAAGTCAGGAGGAGATCGAGCAGTTTTTCACCTGCCTCCTAGGAGTAAAACTTCCTTACGGTTACGCGGGGAAGATAAGCAGATACCTAGACCCAGCGAAGCAGAAGTTCAGCGGGATGAAGTCTCACGACTGTCACGTGCTGATGACGCAGATACTTCCAGTTGCAATCCATGGGATCATGGACGCGCACGTCCGTGAAACGCTATTTGGCCTATGCAACTTTTTCGACGTCATCTCTCAGAAGTCGATTGGCGTGAGGCAACTCAGAAGGCTACAGGAAGAGATCGTGGTGATACTATGCGAGCTTGAGATGTACTTCCCGCCCGCATTCTTCGACGTTATGGTGCATCTGCTGGTCCATATCGTGGAGGATATCATCCAACTCGGGCCGATGTTCCTGCACAGCATGATGCCGTTCGAAAGGATGAATGGTGTCATCAAAGGATACGTTCGCAACACGTCACGTCCAGAGGGAAGTATAGCCAGGGGCTTTCTGACCGAAGAGTGCATCTCCTACTGCATGAATTATCTAGGCATCAAGAATCCCGTTGGTCTGCCCATCAACAGGCACCTCGGCAGGCTCGCTGGATGGGGTCACCGTGAGGGTCGCCGCGAAATGCATGTCGACTTCAAGGGTCGACTCACCGACTTTGAAAGAGCAAACCTAGTCGCGCTACAACACATAGACGTGGTCGATGTGATGGCCTGGCTTATTAAGGATGATAGACTACTCATATCAATAAGGAATTCCTTCTTTTCCGGGAGCCCATTCGGACAGAACTCCAAAGTTAAGCATGCTCAGCTTGGAGTAGTGTCAAGATGGGTGACCGACCGGGAAGTTGCTCCAGGGTGCGCATGAGTGAGGACAAAGTGCGCAGAAAAGACTAGTATTGATCTGTGGGGCCAGTCTAGATCCCGCCAGGAGTAACGACCACCGGCGGGTGTGTCCGGGGCATTACAAGTTGGTATCAGAGCCGACCCTCGCGGTTACACGGATGGTTGCGGACAGGTGCGTGGTCATGTTGTTCATGACGTTTGTGACCCGTCGTGGCACACGGCATGGCACATGTACTGGACTGGAAGCACAAACGTATGTGCCAATAGGGAACGTTCCTGTGGCCCGACGAGGACGTCGGTTCCTCTGAGTGGGGATGTATGTGATGGCCTGGCTTATTATGGATGATAGACTACTCATATCAATAAGGAATTTCTTCTTTTCAGGGAGCCCATTCGGACAGAACTCCAAAGTTAAGCGTGCTCAGCTTGGAGTAGTGTCAGGATGGGTGACCGACCAGGAAGTTGCTCCCGGGTGCGCATGAGTGAGGACAAAGTGCGCAGAAAAGACTAGTATTGATCTGTGGGGCCAGTCTAGATCCCGCCAGGAGTAACGACCACCGGCGGGTGTGTCCGGGGCGTTACAGTCGATCCTTGGGTGGTAGAGCACAAAACCTTTATTGAGAAGACGTACAATGACCGAGGCCAACAGAGGACGGACGGAGATATACTCAAAGAGCACAACTCATGTTTCACGCGTTGGTTCAAGCAGAAGCTTCTGTCGTACCCTTTACATGAGGATTCTTCCGCGGAAGAACAACTCATATTCGCCTTGTCACAGGGCACCGAGCACAACCTGATGACCTATGAGGCGTACGATATCAACGGCTACACATTCTACACCGAGGACAATGACATGGAGAGCGATGGTTATCAGAACTCCGGGGTAACGATGGAATCCTACACCGGTAACGACAAGGACAGATACTACGGAAGGATCGAGGAGATCTGGGAGCTGAGCTACGCTGGAGAGAAGGTCCCGATGTTCCGTGTCAGATGGGCCAAGAGCGTCCTAAAAGAAGACCGATATTTCACCACCATGGTTATACCCGAAGCCAAATCCAAGACCGCAGGCGCAAACGTCACCGCGAAAAATGAGCCATGGGTACTGGCTTCCCAAGTGGACCAATGCTTCTTCATTACCGACCCGTCAAAGCCCAGTCGTGTTGTTGTGAGGAGAGGCAAAAGGAAGATCATCGGAATGGATGGAGTAGCCAATGAGCAAGACTTCGACAAGTACGGCGACCCGAAGATCAAACATGACGACGACGATGAAGTAGTAGCACACACCACAAGAAGAAGCAGGACCACCCTACCTAAAGGATGTCCGTTCCACAGAAGAACTCCATTTGCGAAAAACAAGGGCAAGAAGATTGTGAACAGATAGCTAGCTAAGATCGATTGTATTTGAATCGTAGTCTTCATTTCTCGATTGTATTTCATGGGCACTTTTTGATATCATGAATATTTTTAAATTTCACGGGAGATTTGTGAACTTACTGATGATGACAGGAGATTTGTGCACTGTAGTTTGTTAATTTGGACAGCTTAGTAGCTAATGCATTCAGTTAACCAAAGTTTAGTTCTTGTGTAGTGTAGTTCCCTCCTCAAATTACTTGCAAGCATATTGTAACTATTTTCACTCTGTCCTGAAGGTTTTTTAATACACAATCTGTGGTGACCCACACTCTGTTGGTTCACACTCATTGAGTTCGCTCGTGAAGGTATTATATGTTCACATGGTACATTTATGTTTTTCAGCAGCTAATTGATGGTTTGATACATGATACATTTCATGCACAGGTGCTAGAGCTGCACTTAACTTGCTAAAATCATCCCCTTGTTCTTACTGGTTATATAAATTCATTGATTGTCCTATGTTTTCTGTCAGGGTATTGTTCAGGAAGCTTGCTTGAGTTTGTGTCCTTTAATTTGTAAATCTGCAGTTCTAGCCACATTTAGGATAAGTTTTTGTATATACTGTTATAAAGTTCAGCAAGAACAGGGCATCAACAGTGCTACTCTAGTATCTAGTTGGGGAGGGACAAATGGACAGGGACAACAAACTATTAGTCTTAGGATTAACACTCCTCATATGAGATGAGAGGATTTTTTTTTAATTGCTTCTTGCAGTTTTGAAAATTCATTTTATTCGGTTACTAAAAATCAGTTAATTCAGTTAGGCACATAAATTTCAGAACTTTTGTTTGCTATAACATATTGATGTGCTTTGTAAAACTTGTTCATGTACTGAACTACTAATGCCTTGTGATGCTCTGAATTACTTGTGATGCCTCTGAATTACTTGTGATCACATTGAGAAAGAGATGCAAAGATGATGATCAAAGATGGGCTGCTGTAGAACTGTTCTTCATCTTTACAGTGCTGTTGTATAGAAATATGCTGAATTTTCTGCTCTGATTGTTGCTCAAAGAAATTTAGCAAAAAATGGGGTCTTGGGAGACGCCGCTGCTGCTTGAGGCCCTTCGTGTCGTGATGATTTTGCAGGTACCCCGAGAGGCCCTTGAGTTTGCCGGAATGTCGATTAACTTCCGTTCCGGCAAATTCGGGTACTCCATATGTCCTATTTTCAACAAAGGTCATGCTGAAATTTTCCGTGAATTTTAGCATGACTTTGCTAAAAATCGGACATATGAGGTACTTGCTACTAATGCATGGGCCGGGGTACCTTAGTACTTAATTAAGTAGGATCAACTGCCCCTTTATTCTTGTTGCATTAAACCATAGGTGGCAATAGAGCCAAGTGATTAGGCCCAACTTAGAAATTCTCCTCAGCATCGATAAACCCTAGATGATAAACCCAACATAGGTGGCAACAGAGCCAACTGATTAGTGCCAAGTGATTAGGCCCAACCTAGGGTGCCTCGGCATCGATAAACCCTAAATGATGAAAACTTAGCATTTAGGGTGCCTCGGTGTCGACAAACCCTAAATGATGAGACCATGACCTTGTTCCTTGACAATAACCAACTTTTTGACCAAACTTTTTTCCTATTTAGAGCGAAACATGGCCCACAACGATGAGGCCGGTGGTTCGGGCAGCAAGCAATTCTGGGAGCTGTCCCAGGAGATGGAGGAACAACCTCACCGCTATGAGGACGCCGCGGAAGACACCGATCCTGATTACACAACCCCTAGTGGCGTCAGGGATGACACCACTGATGGTGCCGCCTAGGATTCCACCACTGATGATGGCGGCGCACACACAGATGGCAGCCAACCGAAGAAGCAAAGGAAGGACCGGCACCCGAATGCGCTCCGCACCCTCAAGGAGGAATTCACTCAAGTGGACTCCGACGGGAATCCAACGGAGCCCAAACATATAGTCAAGGGGTACTCGGTTCAGCTCGGGTGCATTCTCCGGAGCACCGTCTCGATCAACACCGAGAACCTTAGGCATAAGGACCGAGGGAATTTGCGCAGCCTCCTCTTCACGAAGCTGCACGAACGATACAAGTTCCCCACCGAATTTGAAAACACACGCCTCTCAGGGAATAAAGTGACCAGTGCCGCCCTCACGAAGATGAGCACGGCCCTGTCTACTTGGAAAAGCGCGGTGAAGAGAATGATTGATAAAGGTGATAGTTATGAGAAGATCAAGGCGAAATATCCTTTGATGAGCGAAGATGAGTACAAGGAGTTCAAGATCAAGTGCGAGAGCAGTGCAACCTCCGAATCAAGTCAGTGGGGGAAAGAAATGCGGGAGTTGAACTTAGGGGAACACAAACTCGGTCCCGGCGGTTACAGAGTGGCGGAGCCTATATGGGACAAGGAGGACGCAGAGCGTGCCGAGCAAGGCCTACCGCCCCGCTTCGAGAAATACAGCGGTGACAAGCAGACCAGGAACTATGTCAGGGCCCGGTACAAGGAGGACCCGATAACAAAGGAGCTTACCACGGATCCGAAGACCGGGGCGCTTGAGCTTCTTCTGGTAAGGAATACACCCCCGCGTAATTAGCTCCATATGGTTGCACTCTAATTAATCCCCAATATTTCTAAATGGTTCACGTTCCTTTCGCAGGACACTGAAAGTAGTAGCGCGGGGTCGTCTAAGAGCTCCCCTTTTGACACCCCTTTAAATAGGGCGTTGAACGTAATGAAAAATAGGGCGTCGACCCGAAATATTCCATGGCCACGTATTTCGACCCGAACCGTAACTCCAACATAGACTACACAAATGTCAAGAAAGTTCTTGATGATGTTCTCCCCGGCTACACCAAATCTGGAGGCACCTTCACCAGGGCAGTTCATAAGTACGGCAAGCACATGTTCTCACACAATACGAAGTTCTGCTGCGTCAAGCAGCCGCCTGGCGGTCAGAAGGATGCCTACTACGCCCTCCATCACATGCGGGCGATCGTAAGGGACCATCATCAACTTCTGCTACCAGATAATCTCAAAGATTGGGCCGCGAGCTTGTCAGCAGTCCAGGACGCGGACCTCAGACAAGAATTCTTTCGCATCCAGTCGGAGTTTGCGGACATCATCCATCAAGATGTCCTTCATACCTCGGGGCAGTTCTTCCTCAGATATCAACCGTCCAACAGTGAGATAGATGAAACGCTACAAATGCAGGGTGACAACAACCGTGATTTCATGACCATCACGACAGACGGCGGCTTCATCCACGTTCCTGTCTGATGAGTCGAGTCGAAAGTAGTAATGTGTAGTTCTGAAACATTGATTGGCTCATGTTGTAATTATACTTTAATGAATTCGTATGTCTCTTTGGTTTGGACAGTCGTTCAACTTAGATGTAATCGATGCTATTTATTAGTAGGACCATGAATCGTGCTATTAATGTCTTGCTTTTCTCTTTCGATCCTTTTGTTGCATACTTACATATTGCTTATGCATTGTCTGTTGTTTGGCTTGTGCATAGAGATGTCGTCGTATGTCGTGTACAAGGGTAAGGTTCCCGGAGTCTACGACGACTGGGAGGAGTGTTGGAGACAGGTTCACCGTTTCAGCGGTAACAGTTACAAAGGGTACACCACTAGGGCGGAGGCCGAATGTAGATACGCCCGCTATCTAGCGGGAGAGAGGAGGGAGCGTTGGAGGAACCGGATGAAGACCAGTTTGATCGCGATGATGCTCATCGTGATGACCACAGCTCTCTTCTATGTGATGGTAGTTTAGATGATCGATATCAACTTGTAATGTGAAGGCAAACTCGATACTCGCGGTCTTGAGACTTGTAATGTTTTATCTTTGTTCGGTCTTTTCAATTCGGAGACTAATATGATGAATTGTATTCGGAGACTAATCTTCTCTTGTATTCGATGAATCTGATGTTGTTGTGTGCTGCTGTCTATATTCTGTCCAATAATATATTTTGTAACCTGTGCAAAAATCAGAAAAGCAAAAAAAAACCTAATATTCATACTAATGGCGCACCACACAAGACACTAATGGCGCACTGTGATCATCACACTAATGGCGCATTAACTGCTGGTGCGCCATTAGAATGCCAAAGCACATGGGTACATATGGCCCCCTGGGAGGCATTCTAATGGCGCACTGCAGGCTATACTAATGGCGCACTATGTGGTGCGCCATTAGAACACCAGATACTAATGGCGCACCAGTGGTGCGCCATTAGAATTTAATTCTAATGGCGTGATGCCAGTGGCGCACCGGTAGTGCGCCATTAGAAGGCAAATTCGGTGCGCCACTAGCATGCCTTTTCCTAGTAGTGACTCCTTCATCTCGGATCATATTAGCTCCGGATATGCTTAAGTATCGTCGCATTGTCTAGCGGTATCACCTCATGATAAAGTCCTTCATCTCGGGACACATAAGCACCAGACACACATAAGTAAAATATTATAGACAAGTAATGACGCCTCTTTCTAAAGTCCTTCATTCGAGCCATAAGAGTACTATTCATGTGCATTTACTCAAACTACTTGATGAAGTCCTTCGTGTCGAATCATGTGCGTTCCAGATATGATTAAGTATCGTAGCATGGTCGAGCAGTGTTACTTCTTGATAAAGTCCTTCATCTTGGAACACATAAGCACCAGTCAAGCATAAGTAAAGTATTATAGATGAGCAATTTCACCTCTTTCTAAAGTCCTCCATCTTGAGCCACAAGAATACTGTTCATGGGCATTTACTCGAACTACTTGATGAAGTCCTTCATCTCGAATCATATGAGCTCCGGATATGCTTAAGTATCGTAGCATGGTCGAGCGTAGCATGGTCGAGCGGTGTCACCTCCTGATAAAGTCCTTCATCCCGGAACACATAAGCACCAGACATGCATAAGTACGTATTATAGTCGAGCAATGTCATCTCTTTCTAAAGTCCTTCATCTCGAGCCATAAGAGTACTATTCGTGTGCATTACCTCGAATTTCTCACTAAAGTCCTTCATCTCGGAACACATAAGCACGAGACATACAGAAGTAACGTATTATAGTAGAGCAACGTCACCTCGTTCTAAAGTCCTTCATCTAGAGCCATAAGAGTACTATTCGTGTGCAACTACTCGAACTAATCACTAAAGTCTTCCGTATCGAAACACATAAGCATTGGACATACATAAGTAAAGTATTATAGTCGAGCAATGTCACCTCTTTCTAAAGACCTACATCTCGAGCCATGGCAGTACTCAGGCGTGGTTACGCAAACACTTGAGCACCACGTGTATTTGAACAAAGTTCTCGAACCGGATGTGAAATTGACACACTTTACTAATGTCCTATGTGTCTGGTCACTTAAGTTCGGAGAATGTCAAGTCAAATTTCTTTGTTTGGATAACTATCTCCGAATTAACATTTACAAAGGTATAATAGAATCACCGATAAATAAAAATTGTCAATTGACAAGGTAATCGTTAGGAGCGGTTAGTCTGCAATATGTGTTTTTAAACAAAGTTCTCAACACCGTGGCAAATCAAGAATATTATGTTGAAAATAATTTTAGAGAGCATCATAATAAGATTGAGTGAATGACAACAAGCACTTGTAGCTTTGTCAGAAATAAACAACAAAGGTTAAATTTGAGTTGCACTTGTACTGAGATAAGTACCACGGCTAACTTTAACCATCCTCATAGCATTTCCGAGTTTACATATTCACTACTTGGTCACAAAATGAACCTAATTTCCGACAACAAAAGAAAGCCTACAACACCAATTTGATCTGGCGAAACAACACAACAAAAGAAAGCCTACAACATCTTTCCTAACACCAATTTCATCTTTCGAGAACAAAATGAACATTCTTATCGAGTACGAAATTCTCTCATGGCCTGCAAGGCCGCACTTAGTACACTTTGGGACTTTCCTTTGTGTCTTTGGTACACCTCCCTTTGAGGGGTATCAGGATGCTGTGTGGCCCTTACCTCTGCAAAAAGAACAAAACTTTGATCTTGGCTTGCTGACATTCTCATAACCTAGCTTTGCTCTTGCGTTCATTGGCCTGCTTCGATCACTTTTGCATGGTACTACATTCATTGAGCTTGATAGAATAGTTGCTCCTGTTATGACAGGCATATCTTGGTCATGCAGTTCGGTTGCGGCATGATCTTGTAACCCAAGCCACCCCTGCAACCATCAGCCGCCAATAAGTTTCCTATAACAATTTCTACACGTACGATTTCATGAGTCAAAGACCCTGCATATTTCGGAGTTGTTAACAATAATGCAAAGAAAAATAATTCTGGAAAATATTGTCAGAATGTGCACATCTCTGATTTGGGTTCAGAAGTACTTGCTTTGCACACAACAAAGAAAATTTGCTCCAAATAATATCAAATTTCTCCAAAAGAAAATAAACCTTTTAGCAGAAATAACTGATCTCTGTAAAAAAATGTATTACTTTACATGTCAATTATGAAAATTAGTAACCGCCAATGCTAAAAGAATTGGACTATAAGTTTGACTGAAAACAAGCAGTTGCTAGCGACTATATTTGACTGAAACACAAACGCCTAGTTGAATGATTCCTGGGCACAATTAGAAATTTGAATCATGTATTGTTTGCCATCCTAGACAACCCCATACTGTGTACCATTTATGATCACCGATAAACGACATATTTTGTAACATCACGGGCACATGCTATACAAATTCAATGGTCTTGAAATCTATCCAACTACTCCACAGTAAGAACAATCTGCCCCATAGAATCAAACAGTTCAATCATTCATTGACACAATTTGATATATTTAGGACGCATCTATTGCAGGGGGGGAAGGGGAGTAATTCATGCGGACAACTAGGAGTGCGACAGAGAGATAGTACCTTCCCAGCCACGGAGTTGGAAGGACAGAAGTCTTGCATGGCCTTCGGAACTTCAGATTCTGCGTCGCTAGCAGAAGATTTCTCTCCATCTTGGCTTGAGGAAGGAGAAGCGACGTGGAGGAACACTTGCCGCCGTCTTCCTCCTCTGGCGATCTCTGATCTGGGGCGCACTCCAAGGGTAATGAACATAAGCTGTCCACGGACACCGCACGAGAGATTGAAGGCTTTGCCTGATCTGCGTAATTTCTCATGGCCATCTCCAAAGCACTTTTCCTTCCTGATAATAAGGCGCGGCGGTCGGGTATCTTGCCAAGTCGGACCCTACATATATTTGAGATGTTAACCGTAATTGGAATGAAAACAAATATGTCTAATATAGTCAAAATGTGCTGATCACTCTGACTTTGATGCAGAAGTAGTTGCAGTGTTTCGAATATTGTATGCATATATAGATATATGTAACAACCAATGCTCCAAAATAATTAACCGTGTTGCATCAATAGGTATGCTTCTCATAAAATTGTATTAGTGAACATGCCAATGCCTAAGCCATCGACAGTATAAATGCCTGAAAAAAGGCGGCAAAGTTTGACTATAAAATGTACTGTAACCAAGAGCTGATTTTATGATTCCTTGACACAAATCAAAAATTGGATCATATACTGCACCCCAAATATACATGTTTATGATCGCTGATCATAACGGGAGGTCTTGTATTATCAACCGACAACTCCTGAATAACAAAAAATCTGCTCCAAAATATACAAACTTTTGATAGCAATCAACAGAACACTATCAAAAAATTTCTCCTATTCATGTCAATGTCCAAAACAACACTGGCCTAGATGTCCACGTTCATTAATCCAATCCCAAAACTAGAAAGTGAACACGTCACTGACCGTTCTAATTTTGGGCTGCCCAGAATCCTCAAATCTTCATCACGCCAACAACTTTACTGAAAAACAGGACTAGTTTACTGAAAGTTGTATTCACAGCGGGGGGATCGATTGAGTTAGTACCTTTGAGGCCACGGAGTTGGAGTGCGCTGCGATTTAGACGGGGCCTCTCTGTGACTGTCGGTGTTATCAATATCTGGGACATTGAAAAAAAATCTTCCATGGCCTCATGAACTTGAGATGCAAAACTTGAGGAAGGAGAATCGGTAACACCATATTTCCCTCCATCCCCGCACTCATCGTCCTCCTCCCCTTCCTCTAGCAATGCCACGATACTAGTGGGGGTCGGAACCTACGTATATTGGAGATGTTAACTGCAATTGAAATAAAAACAATTCTGTAATATATTGTCTGAATGTGCACTGTTTAAAAAGGCTCAGAAGTAGTTGCTTTCACTGTTTAAAAACACAATGATGATTTCAGAAAAGCCGGGTTGTGTGTCATCATGTGTACACGGTCGGCAAGTGTTTTGAATACTGTATATGCATCCACTTCTGAGAAAAATAGCGGCAAGTGTTTTGAATGTTGTATGCTTCCACATGGCCTCCAAAATAATTAACCTTTTAGCATCAATAACTATTAGCTCTTAATTTTATCTTACTGTACATGTCAATGCCTTCATCAATTTGACTATATAAATGCCCAAAAAGCAAGCATCAAAATCTGACACCATGTTTTACTGAAACCAAAAGCCGAGTTACATGATTCCTTGACACAATTATAAAGTTGAATAATGTACTGTTTGCAAACGACATATTTATGATCAGTGGTAAGAACGGGAGATTTTGTAACATCATTTGAGTACTGGGCAGTAACAACAATCTGGTCCAAATAATCAGACTTTTGACAGCAAATAACTGAACACCACCAAAATTTTCGTACTCCATGATAAGATTGAAACTGACCATGCTTACATAATATTGGTACAGACTATTTTTCTTACAATACGACACCAGCCTAGATGGGAACATTCATGTATACAAATACTAAATACTGAACATGCCAATGACCATGGTAATTTCGAGCATACAAAGTTTGACAGACCATGATCAAGCCAACAACTTAACTGAAAAAAACGCCTAGTTCACTGAATGTGGCGCAACTCAACGAGGGTAGAAAGAATGGAATGAATTGACGAGGACAACCAGAAGTGCGAAGTAGATAGTACTACCTATTAGGCCACGGATCTGGAGTGCGTTGCGATTAGATGAGGGCTCTCTGTGGCTGTCGATGTTGTCAATATCTGGGACGTAGGAAAAATCTTGCGTGGCCTCAGGAACTCGAGATCCAGAATCGGTAACACCATGTTTCTCAACATCTTGGCTTGAGGAAGGTGAATACCTCTGGAGATTTGGAGGAATGCACTCGTCGTCCTCCTCCTCCTCTAGCATATCATCCTCCTCCTTCTCTAGCAATCCCACATCTGGGAAGCCCTCGGGAGTGAACGGCTGGGAACAGAAGCTGCACATGGACACGACAAGATGGAGATCGAAGGATTTGACGGAGAAGACTTTGCAAGAAACAGAGGAGCTTATGAGAGGAGAAACCTGAACCGGAGATCCATGTGAATAACTCTGCACCAAGATCCATTGGTCAAATCAAGAAGAAATCTGTAGATCCGGGTGCTATGTGGATGGAGGGTCGATCTGATTCCTGGCGACGAGGCTGCGTCTGCAGGAGGGGGTTCACATTTCGAATTGTGTCTCGTTCGGGCGGATGTGGCAGCTGGGTCACGGGGTATGAGCACATCGCCCCATAGGCGAGTACGCGCTAGGTGCATGCGTAGGTAGTAGGTCGCCAGATACGATGGGAGTGTATTCGTTCGGTATGCAGCCGAGAAAACATAAATCGCTATATTCGGGTGAGGCCATGTGAGGCAGGCTCGCGCCGATCCACATGAGGAGCGACGGCACTGATTCGCGCTGCGCGCGCAATCAGTTAGGTCGATGCATGCGTGCTTCTAGTGTTGGATCCTGTGATATTATTGTCCGGCCCCCCAACAGCCACAGAACCTACCCAAATATTCTACAGTACCATTCGCCACGTACGCACCATCTGACCTAGAACATGGATCGTGTCCACCACGCGCACGGTGCAGAGGCCAGCCACGCCACCAAACATTTCCCGCCATTTCCGGCAGCTTGTACGTACTGTACTCAATTTACGGGTCGACAATGGTAGCAGTGGCAGTATTATTCATATTGTCCGGCTATCACTCTGGCTGCCACACGCCTCGGCGCATGCCATGATCGATGCACTACGAAGTACCTTTCTTGTCTACCCTCGTACATACGTGTGCAGTACCTGTAATTCAACATGGTATCCTATCAACACGTACGTGTCTATTGCCCGCAAAAAAAGGCGTACTGTAGGTCTATTAATGTGCCCAAATTCCCGTATACTCCCTCCGTCCCAAAATTTTTATTTAAATACATCCGTATCTATACAAATCTAATATAAAGATTTTTAGACGAAGAGGGTTTTTTTTTTATGTGCACTAGTCGTAGTGGGTGCTCTGCTTCTGCATTAACAACAACGAAGGACGGGTATTTTGTTTTTCAGTGACTAGATTTTTTTTAAAACACAGTGAAGACGAACACTCACATACATTCAACCCCTAGGAATGCATGCACACACTTATTTCTATGAGCATCTTTAAGAAACTGATCCAACGGTTGTTGAGGTTGGCGAAGTCATGATAGACGGCTCGCCATCGACTAGAACGTCGTCTCCCACTGAAAAAATGTTACGCTTTTAGAAGACATACGAATGTCAAACCCGTCTTTATTCCATGGTGGGTTAGGGTACAAGCATCCTCCTAACCATCCAACCACTGGTTGGTATTCTTCTAGAGACTAGCTTTAGTATGCGAGGTTCATGACATCTATTTTTCGGTTTTCCATAGGTTGATTCCCTAAATAAAAGTTCAAGAGTTTAGCTGATCAAACTTATTAACACATACACTAGGTGGTAACTAATTTAATCTTGATCTTGCTATTTCGTGGGTACTTGAGAACTTTCTTCCTGTAAGTCAATTCTCCTGCGTGTGTATCCGAGGCCGTGATAAGGGTGAATCAGAGCCGGTGACGACACACCATACACATTGCAGGAGGGATTGAGTCAAAGGCTTCATTGTTTGAGTGCATGAGCGCGGGAGGGGGGGGGGGGTTGACTGAGACCATAGAGAGCACAGAGGCATTTCCAGAGAGGCGGAGGCGAAGGCGGCGAGGCATGCGCGCAGCCCAGTCGGGTGGAGGTGGTGGCAAGGTGGCAACAGGCGGTTAGGCCGACGTTCCATCGGAAGGAAGCAAAAAATGTGCATGTAGCTTTTGACAAGAGCAATCCGAGTCCAATTGAGGGTTATGCACGACAGATCCTACTGTTGCGAAGGAATCGACTGACGCATAGAAGTATGAAAATGGCTTGATGTAAGTCGCCTAAAAAAATTTGGGTCAATCGATTCATGCGAGTCGTTGGATGCAAGATGGATGAGCAGATCATCTTCTTCAACCTCCAACCGCCCGCTGCTGCCGCCTGCAGCAAGTGGCACTACCGCGCTAGCCACGCCACCCCGCCCTCCCAACAACAGCCATGCTACCCCCCGGCCACAATCCATTTTCCCCACGAACTGCACTCCCATCCCCACCCCCAACACCCCTAATATAGATCATGGGGCACCCTACCCCCCCCCCCTCCCCGCCCCCGCCCGCCTAGATAATGAGGTAGCTTCTCCGGTGAGTGGCGACTGATTCTTCCTTCCCTACGCGGCTGCCTCCTTCCTATGAAAATTGACTGACCCGAATTTTATTTTCAGGCGAGATACGTCTTTTTTTTAAATGGAACACACATGCATTCCTCTTACACATCATTGCTGGACAGATCGCCAGCTACAGTCTAGTACAAACTCTGGGAGATCCCCCAGCCAAGTGACACACTCATCAGAATTTAACCTAGCACCAAACGACGCTAAGCCATGTGCCACCAGATTACATGCTCGAGGGCAATTTACAACACATACATCAGCAAACCCTACATGTAGCTGATACTTAATCTCTCTAACAATGGACCCTAGTGTAGACAAGTCATATTCTTCAGAAGCTACAACCTTCCTTAACTGAACTGAATCTGTTTCTAGCAATACTCTGTCACAGCCCATTTGGCTCGCAATATTTATAGCATATAACATCGCCATTGCTTCAGATTGGAAGGCATCAGCCATCTGTTCAAGTTTGCCTGCACCTGCAGCTAGAGCTTCACCCTTATCATTTCTAATAACAAAGCCCCAACCTCCATCATTGGTATTGCCATGAAAAGCTCCATATGTATTGATCTTGAGAATTCCAGCAGGTGGTCTTGTCCATTTATGTTTTGGATGTTGAGCTAGCCTCTCCCCTTCATGTGCCTTCACAGCATTCAAAAAGTGGTAGTCAATAGAAGAGCAAATCTCACTAGATGATTTTAACTCATTCCCTTTATTTGCACTGTTTCTCTCATGCCACCAGCGCCAAAGTAATAAGCAAGTTTTTAACTTAATGTCCTCTTGCAATTTAAGGATTTTTCCTAAGAAGTTCAAAGCATTATCACAGGGAACTAGTTGCAGCCTGACATGCTCAAGTTGAGCCATTCTCCACACTTGTTTTACTTTCTTGCACTTTACAAAACAGTGCCCCCCATCCTCATCCAATCTAAGGAACATGGGGCACTGAGTGTCAACTTTCATACCTCTGCTTTTTAGTTTTTTCCGAAGCGGTAAGCTATTTGTAGCTAGACGCCACAGGAAATGAAGCACCTTGTTTGGGAGGGGCGTCGACCATAGTTTTCGCCAATCAAATTCATCCTCTCCTTCAGCTGCACTTGAAGTAGAGGTTAGTCCCGAGCTAGACTCCCGGGCAGCACAGTCAATTGCAACTTGGTATGCAGATTTAACTGAAAATATACCTTTTTTATCATAGTGCCATGCCATGAAGTCCTCAATATGGTCTTGGACTGGGATCTGAAGTATAACTCTTGCATATTCCGGAATGAACATCTGCTTCACTAATTCTTCGTCCCACTTGTTCGTGATTGGATTAATTAGCTCACTGACTTTAGTTACCAAGTTATTACCCTTTTGGGTGATGACCCTTCTGGTGCTGCCTCTCGGAATCCATGGGTCTGACCATATATCAATGTTCTTACCGCTACCTACTCTCCATATGATTCCCTTCTTCAGCAGTTCAACACCTTTTAGAATGCTTCGCCATACATAGGAGATGCCACTTCTTGGCCTTGTTTGTATTATTGAACACTCTGGGTAGTATCTTGCTGAGAGCACCTGGGCACATAATGAGGTGGGATTTTGGAGCAGCCTCCATGCTTGCTTTGCTAGCATGGCCAGATTGAATGCATGTAAGTCCCTAAACCCCAAGCCTCCACTTCTTTTTGACCTAGTTAATCTCTCCCAGCTGACCCAATGCACTTTATTTTCCTTATCCATCTGGCTCCACCAATAGCTATTAATCATGGTGCTTAGTTCTTCACATATGCCTTTAGTGAGATCAAAGCACGCCATGGTGTAAACAGGAATAGCTTGTGCTACGGCCTTTATGAGTATTTCTTTCCCTGCCTTCGAAAGTAGTTTCTCCTTCCACCCTTGAATCCTTCTCCATAATCTTTCCTTCACGTATTCGAACATCTTTACTTTTTCTTTGCCCACATACGTTGGAAGACCTAAATATTTTGATGAGAGGCCTTCCGACGTAATGTTCAGACAGCTCTTCATTTCTTCCTTCTGCCAAGGCCTTGTATTTTTACCGATCAAAATGGAAGACTTGTCCTTATTTATTATTTGTCCTGAGCAGCTCCCATATATGTTAATTATGCGTTCAACTTCTTGCGCACTGCTTGCATTAGCCTCCATTAGCAGCAAAGAATCATCTGCAAAGAGAAGGTGACTTACACTAGGAGCTCTTCTGCATATTTTGATTCCTCTAATTGACCCTCTCATTTCAGCATTATGCATCATGGCAGAGAACCCTTCTGCGCAAATTAGAAATAAGTATGGGGAAAGTGGGTCACCCTGTCGAAGCCCTCTTTGAGGTGTGATTATTTCCGTAACAGCCCCATTCACTTTGATTCGGTATTTGACCGTGGAGATGCACTTCATTATCAAGTTGATCCACCCTCCGTCAAAACCCAGTCTATGCATCATCTCCTTTAAAAAGGGCCACTCGACGCGATCATATGCCTTGCTCATGTCTAGTTTTATTGCTGCATAACCCACCGAGCCCTTTCTTTTCCTCTGCAAGAAATGTGTTAGCTCATATGCCAGTAGTGAATTGTCAGATATAAGGCGCCCAGGCACGAAGGCGCTCTGGTTAGGGGAGATAATGTTGGGGAGAATTACTTTAAGCCTATTTGTAATTACCTTTGAGACCAGCTTGTATACCACATTACATAGGCTTATTGGTATGAGATCATTAATCTTCATTGGATTGTTGTTCTTCGGGATTAAAACAATGAATGTGTCATTCCAACCCTCTGGCATGTCTCCCCCTCTTAGAATATGAAGTGCTTCCTTGACCACCTGTTCTCCAACAGTTTGCCAAAACTTTTTGAAAAAAAATAGCAGGCATTTCGTCGGGACCCGGCGCCTTAAGATCGCCGATGCAATTTAGTGCTGTTTTAACCTCTTCTTCCGTGTACTCAGCACACAGCCCATTGTTCATTTGCTCTGTCACCTTTACATCTACAGCCTGCATAATTTCCTCAATGTTTCTCCATATAATCTTGGAGGAAAAGATGTTAGAAAAATAGTTTGTAACATGTTCCTTGAGTGAGTCTTCCCCTTCAGCCCAACTCCCATCATTCCTCAGTAATTTTTGGATGGTGTTTCTCCTTTTCCTTTCCGAGGCAAAAGCATGGAAGAAAGACGTATTTCTATCCCCGTCTTGTAGCCATTTGACATGGGCACGTTGTCTCCCATGAGTGTCCTGTTGGTATTCAAGGTGATCCAATTTCTCTCTAAGGAAGTGCTCTCTTGAAACTTGGTCTTGATTAATATCCCCTCTTCTTACCTCCTCCAACTCTTTCTTTAGATCTTTTATTCTTTTTTGAAGATCTCCCAACACATTGGCGTCCCAGTTTTTCAAGTCCCCTGCAACCATGCTCAGCATACCTTGAATAGTAGTCTCCCCTCTCCGCTTTGCTTTAGCCCAGGCATTGTTTACAATGGCCTCACAATCTTCCTCCTGTAGCCATCTTGCCTCAAATCTGAAGTTGTGTGCCCTTCTTCTGAATTTTTGTGCCCCAACAACTCCTTTTATATGGATAGTCACTGGCCTGTGATCTAAATGACGTGGGTCGCCGTTCACCACTTTACAGTGTGGGAACCTTGCACACCAGCTTCTCGAGCCAACCGCTCTATCTAACCTTTCCTTGATGTACCGGCTAGCATCCAGCTATGGTTGCGCCACGTGTACTTATCCCCTATAAACCCAAATCCTTAAGACCACAATCAACAAGAGCCAATCTGAATCCCTCCATTTGACTTTGAGCTCTAGCTGGTCCTCCTTTTTTCTCGTGATTAAACAATATTTCATTAAAGTCGCCTGCACATAACCATGGAAGATTCAGCTGTTGCTTAAGTATGCGCATGAGCCTCCAAGTTATTTCCCTTCTATCACTAGATGGTTCCCCATAAATGCCTGTGAAACGCCATTTGAAACCATCCTTTTCTATTACTTCCGCATCAATATGATATCTTGAGTAGTTATGCAACTCCATCCTTATCTCTTTCTTCCAAAACAGAGCCAGTCCTCCACT
This sequence comes from Triticum aestivum, assembly GCF_018294505.1. Classification (NCBI taxonomy): domain Eukaryota; kingdom Viridiplantae; phylum Streptophyta; class Magnoliopsida; order Poales; family Poaceae; genus Triticum; species Triticum aestivum. The sequence continues at coordinate 778,827,782 of NC_057797.1, read as the reverse complement.
TTTTCCTTCACAAGCTCTTACCACCATATTGCTCATTCCTAACATCCACTTGAATTTCTCCATTCTCCTTCCATCCATCTTTGTTTCTGACAAGAATAGGATGTCGGGGTCCTCCCGCTTCTGAAGATCCAGAAGCCCGCGAACTGCCGGGCCATTCCCCAATCCCCGGCAGTTCCAAGCTACTATTTTCATTTTGATTCCCCAGGCCGTCCCTGCAGCCCAGCGTTTCCTGCATTCAATCGTGTGTTTCCTTCCTTTTCCCCTTGCACAACAACCTCACCATCACCTCCAAGTCTACCTCCATCATATCTGCATTTCTCTTCTTTAGTACAGTTTCAGGGGACTGATTTTGTTGTTGCTTCTCCTTATTTCTTTCACGCCGCTTAAAAGTGCCAAGCTTCAGACTTGTACCTGACCTGATTTCCTTAATTCTTTCCTTATTATGTTCATCTTCTCTCCTTTGACCTCTCTCCTTTTCTCCTTGGGTAATCTTCGTTGAAATTGTGCTAACTTTTGGCATTTCCTTTTCATGTATCCCCACACCAGGGTCCACAGGGTGTACAGTCTGTTTACATGGGCTAGGCTCCAAATTTTTATCCATAGTCTTCTCTGACTGCTTGTTTTCTTCGAACACCAACTCCCTGCCTTTCACAGCTACATGTGTATCATCTTGAGTTTTCTTTAGGGGCCTGGTGACTTCTTTCTCTTCTCCTCTTATTCCCAATTTGTCTTCATTCATACCCGCTTCTGGCAGGCTCTTTCTCCATGATGGACGATCACTACCTTGTTTACTGCCCTTACTACCTGCACTGTATGTGTTCCAGAAGTCCCCCCAATCGCTTGAGCTTTTCAGGCGAGATATGTCTTGCTATTGTATAGAAGTATATCTATACCCCTATATAGTGCACGAATAAGTTTGAAAGATGGTCATTGGATGAAGCCAATCCGACGATGCAGAGATGACAAATCAGATTTTGTCACATGTACAGTCTAGAAAACTCTATGATTGAACTTAAGCATAATGCACAAATCTCAAAACACAAGCACTTCTCCTTTGTTCTAGAATCTTTCGTATTATAATTGCCCAATTTGTTTTCTAGATGAATCGTCATTATTTGTTCTTACTTTATGCTTTACAACGCACAATTTCATGAATCTTAAAATAGACAAGTTTTTTTACAAAACTAATTGATTTTGAATAAGATGAACTATAGGAATTAAATGAACATCTACATCATGCATATATGACTCAAAACTTACATGCTATAATGTGGTATTTGTTTATAATTTAATTGCCAAATCTCATGTGTGCAACGCGGCGTGTACCTTAGTAGTTGTAGTAGGGATATTGTATACAGGGATAGGACAAACTAAAACTCAGCATGTGAGAGGCTCCTGCGAGCTACAGTCGCCTTCACGTACGCATCATTTTTTTCCTCCGTGACGCTGCCTTACTATATTCGGGGCACATGGCTAGTGCGTGACTCTGGTCAGTACGATCCAAACCAGTTCCGGTTATAAATGATGCCCACTACTCGACGTGAGGAAGACACAAGCCCACCACCATTGCACTCGAAAGCTTCAGCTCAAGCTCAAGCTCCACATCAACAATGGCGAGCAGCAGCTCAATGCTGGCCGTCCTAGCCACCCTGGCCCTGCTGCTCTCCCCAGCCGCCTCAGCCCTGTCGTCCACGCTGTCCCCGGACTTCCACGCGGAGACGTGCCCGCAGCTGGACGGCATCGTGCGCGCGGCGGTGCAGGCCGCCCTCACGAGCGAAATCGCCATCGCCGCTGGCCTCGTCCGCATCTACTTCCACGACTGCTTCCCGCAGGGCTGCGACGCCTCCATCCTCCTCAACTCCACCTCCGCCCGCGAGACGGCGCTGGGCCCCAACCTCAGCATCCAGCCGCGCGCCATGCAGCTCGTCGAGTCCATCCGCTCCACGGCGCACGCCGCCTGCGGGCCCGTTGTCTCCTGCGCCGACATCACCCTGCTCGCCACCCGCGCCGCCATCGTCGCCTCCGGCGGGCCCACCTTCCCCGTGCCCCTCGGCAACCTCGACAGCCTCGCCCCGGCGTCACAGGACAAGGTGTTCGACCTCCCGTCGCCGGCCACCGCCAGCGTCGCCGCTCTGGTGCAGTCCTTCGGCACCAGGGGACTCGGCGACGTGGCCGACCTCGTGGCGCTCTCGGGCGCGCACACCATTGGTCGGTCGCAGTGTGGGTCCTTCTCCGACCGGTCTCAGCGCGCCGACGACACCTTCTCGAGGAAGCTCGCCGCCAACTGCAGCAAGAACCCGGACCGTCTGCAGAACCTGGACGTGATCACCCCGGACCTGTTCGACAACGGGTACTACAAGGCGCTGGGGTTCAACCAGGGCGTGTTCACCTCCGACATGGCGCTGGTCAAGAACAAGACCACCGCGCCCATCGTGAAGCAGTTCGCCGCGAGCAAGGACGCCTTCTTCGCGCAGTTCGCCAAGTCGATGACCAAGCTCGCCAGCGTGCCCAAGCCGGCGGGCAACGTCGGGGAGATCCGCCGCTTCAGCTGCCTGAGGACCAACGCCCAGAGCGTCGTCCTCATCGACACCGCCGTCGACGCTGTCGATGAGGAGGAGGGCTTCGCTGCTTCCGCATGATCGATCGTTCCTGCAGCCGACAGGCATGCAGTACCCCGCAAACCGCGCGTGACGTTAGCGTGTAGCGCACTGCTGTACTACTAGTGTGTTGTTCGTCTGTGGGTTTGAGGGTTTGTGTTGACTGTTTTTTGTTGCGTTGGAGTAGTAATAATAAGACGACGCATGCGGCGGACTCATGCATGTCATCGAGAAATGTTTCTAGATTCTCATGCCGGTCTCACTGTTGAAATCTAGTACTCCCTCCGTCCCATAACATAAGAGCGTTGCGTTTTTTAAAATGTCAAAAACGTTTTTATATTATGAAACGGAGGGAGTAGCTCTTTATTTTATACGTATATTTCATATAGTAGTATGTATTTTCATGTGTTCATCGATGCAGGAGTGATGAGAGCAGCACGTACGGCCAGTACCGAGCTGCTCCTCGCTATTTTGTTTTTTAATTTAGCTGCAAGTCAGTCAACTGACTTTCGTTTTTGGGTTGGTCGATTTTGAGTGAAGGAAGAAGAAGGCAAGGAAGGAGAAGGAATGGCTTCCCCGGAGAGAAGGAAGGGGCTCGCCGTCATCACCCCATTGTCTATCTTAGGAATCAAGGTGTGGCGGTGCTGGGGGTGGCGGTGCGGCTTCACCGGATAAAAAAAAGTGGATGCAGGCGGGGCTAGAGGATGGCCGGGGGCGGCGGCATGCACGGTGGTGGGGAGAGGTTGTAGGGAGGGCGGAGCGGCGAGGCTGGTGCGGGAGCGCCGGCGGCCTGGCCAGTGGCAGCAGGGCGGCAGGGGAAGAAGATCTGTTTTCAAGAAAAAACGGTTCGAGGTAGAAGAGATAATCTGGTGCGTTCGTTTTTTATCTAACGCTTCATGTTGATTTGACTGACCCCAAATGAAATTTGGGTCGACTGCCCTGTAGCCATTCCCTTAGTTTTTTGGTGTGCAGTAGCCGAGATCGAGCAATCTTGAGTTTATATCACGCACTCATGTATCTGACTCGTGATATTTAAACGGAAATCAATCAATGTGCAGAAGAAGATGTCCGATCACGGGGCGTGTGAACAACTTGGCGGAATCGAGGAAAATGTCCGATCGCTGTCATGCGCCCCCTGTTTTCCTCTCGTTCTATTCTTTACACAGGTATTTTTTCCAAATAAAAGGAAGGAAAAAAACAGAGCCTTTGAACATCCAAAGATGCACTGAGCACAAGGTCTTGTCTGCCTGCCGCTGCATTTGCATCAATCAAGCACATGAAGTTTTTTTTTTTTGGAAAACACTTGAGCACGTCAAGTTGTGGAGGTGCATGGTAAGCAAAACCGCAACACCGTCCCAGGAGCTGCCCCACGAAGCGAGCATATGCATCCTTTTTTTTTAAACAAGGCAAAAGACTTGCCATTTTCATTGATAAAGAAGAGAGTTTAAGATAAGGATCTCAGTAAAGGGCAAATAAAAGTTCATCACTCTTGCGCCATTACAACACCCAAGTTTTTTGCTCCCGCCATCACCCATAATCAAACTTCCTCCTTAATGTTGCGCACTCGCATCCTGGTGGGGGTCGCCAAGTTGCGAAAGACTCTCGTCTTGCGCTCCTTTCAAAGTTCCCAAAAGACGAGCATCAAAAGGGAGGTCATCGCAGACCACGAAGGGGCCCTTGATTGGACGATCCAAATCCACCAATCGTTAACTAAAGTAGCTGAGCTCCACTCCATAGGGTTGACCTCCTGAAGCCCCAACCACTGAACAATGTCGCACCACACCCTTACTGAAAAATGACAGTGGCAAAGAAGATGTGTGAAAGAGTCCCCGGTTTTCTTACAGAGTAGGCAAAGACGGCAATTTGGCCAACCAGGGCACGCAAGTCTATTAGCAGTCCAAACTTGATCTTGCATCATAAGCCAGGCGAATAATTTGCATTGAATGATCCATCTCGCCCGTGTGACTCTATTTAAGCTCAGTAGCGTGGACCAGACCAATGCATGTGCGCTGGCTCAGCTTAGGCTGGTCACAATGGGCAAGAACATAGTCTAGTAGCTTACACACTTTCCTAGACTATGTTACTACCTCCACAGTGGGTAGGAACATCTATGTAGTGTCATGCAACAATGTATTTATTAGGTTATAGACTCATTGTTTCTTGGAGTGTGTGATGTTCCGGTAACTTAGCTAGTTACCACAAGCACCTCTCTCTTCATTAAATATATGACACATAAGCAAAGTTATATTGGAGTGTGTGATGTTACTCCTAAGTTCCTCCCCATTGTGACCAGCCTTAAACAGAGTGCATGGTTAGCCGCCGGTGCATTGGTGCACGTACCCCCTACAAAACCAATACATGTACATGGTTCTTTTCTTTGTTAGAAAAAGGATACATGTACATCACCATGACTTTTGTGCAAGTGCCCTGAACCCTACTACGACTAGGAGTAGTCGCTGTACCGTACACTCTAAATTTTAGTAGTACTAGTAGCATCATCACCATGCATGTTACTCCATTTTATAAAATGTTTGTTTGCCAAAGCTGGTCCTCGACGAGAAAAGAAACAAATGCTGTTCTTGACAAGTCCAACAAGAACATCTTTGATGCATAGGGAGTGCCACGTACTACCAAATACATCGTCGAGGGCATCGATGGTGGCCACCGCGCATGCCTGCATCTGCATGGGACCAAACATCTCACTCAATTTTTACGGCAACTTGCACCAACTTTGCGGATCGTCATGGTACATACAAGTACAATATTACTCCAGTACTGTCACTTTCGGTGATCGAGTCAAGTGGTGCCCTACCATATCGTTCATGATGAACCCACCACCTTTAATTTTCCACTTTAGCTACTTGTAGGCTGCTTGAATTTTGAATTTGGGCCAGTCGATTTTCAGGCCGTTGATTTTCACTCTGAGACTCGTACTGCATTTTTTTCCGGCATGTGATATTTGTTGTATGGGCTTATTTTTGACTGACCCCATATTTCGGTCATTCGATTTGCTACTAGGCTGAAACCCAGTCTTTGTCTCTTCCTTTATTTATTTTCTGTTTTTTTCTATTTTTATGTGTTTTTGCTTTTGCCTTTTGTTTTTCTTTGTTAGTTGGTTTTTATTTTCCTTTTATGGGTATTTTAGGGATGTTGGATGAGTGTAAATGTATTCACATAAATTCTATGCAATATCTGCGAAAATTATACTATTATAATGTTTGTAGATTCTCATGCCGGCCGGTCTCATGGATGTCATCGAGAAATGTTTGTAGATTCTCATGCCGGCCGGTCTCACTTTTGAAATCTAGTTCATCGGTGCAGGAGCGATGAGATCAGCACGTACGGCCAGTACGGGGCTGTTGCTCGCTGTTTTATTTTTTTGGTGTGCAGTAACCGATCGAGCACTCGTGTACTCAAAATATTTTGATCTATTCATCAACAGTTAAGGCAGGAAAAAAACAATAGAAGTAAAAATTACCACCAAATCTATAGACCACCTAACGACGACTACGATCACTAGAGCGAGTCGAAGGCGCACCACCGTCATCGCCCCTCCATTATTGGAGCCGGACAAACCTTGTTATAGTAGACAATAGGAAAGTCGTCGTGCTAAGGCCCAAAAAAACCAGCATGCCAGAACAACAGCGTCACCGATGAAGAGAAGAATAGATCGAAAGAGTTTAACTTGAAGACACAAGAACACATAGGAACAGAGACCGGATCCAAGTGGATGCACCAAAGACAAACACCGACCGAATCCCATGAGATCCGTTGGAGAAAAATCTCCACTCGCCCTTTAAAGATGCTAGACGCACCACCGGAACGGGTCTAGGCGGGGAAAATCTTATTCCAGTTTCAAGAAGCCGCCTCCGTTTCATCTTTTTGAACAGAATACAAACCCTAGACGAAGACGGAGATCCGCTGTGTGGGTTCCTGATCGCCCTCGCGCGAGCGTACCAGGCGGAGGACATGATAGAGATCATGTTAACGGATATGCACTCATGTACCTGACAATATGATTTTAATAATATGAGTCGTATGCATCGTTCTGATGCAAAAGCTGGGGTAAACCCCTTTTCGAAAAAAAATCTACCTGACAATAACTCTCGTGATATATAAACGGAAATCAATCAAGGTGCAGAAGAAGATGTACTGTACCTGACTCCCCGTGCATGCGCGATCATGGGGCTGTGCTTTGAGCTTGGAAACAACTTGGCGGAATCGAGGAAAATGTCCGATCGCTGTCATGCGCCCCCTGTTTTTCTCTCGTTCTAATCTTACACAGGTATTTTTTCCAAATAAAAGGAAGGAAAAAAACAGAGCCTTTGAACATTCAAAGATGCACTGAGCACAAGGTCTCGTCTGCCTGGCGCTGCATTTGCATCAATCAATCACAAAAGCACACCAAGTTTTTTTTTTCTTTTTTTTTGGAGAACACTTGAGCACATCAAGTTGTGGAGGTGCATGGGAAGCAAAACCGCAACACCGTCCCAGCTGCCACAGGAAGCGATCATATGCATTCTCATCATCACAGTGAATGATCCAGCACGCCCGCGCGACTCTACTTAAGCTCAGTAGCGTGGACCAGACCCAGCCTACCTTACCTTAAACAGAGTGCACGGTTAGCCGCCGGTACACTAGTGCACGTACCCCTTACAAAACCAATACTACATGTACATGGTTTTTCTTTTGTTTGTTTGAAAACAAGGATACATGTACATCGACATGACTTTTGTGCAAGTGCCACGACTAGGAGTAATCACTGTACTGTACACTCTAAATTTTAGTGGTAGTACTACGTACCTAGCATCATCACCATGCATGTTACTCCATTTTATAATATGTTTGTTTGCCAAAGCTGGTCCTCGACGAGAAAAGAAGCAAAGGCTGTTCTTGACAAGTCCAACAGGAATATCTTTGATCTTCACCCCACCGAAGAGCTGTTGATGCATAGGGAATGCCACGTACCACTAAACAGATCATCGAGGGCATCGATCATGGCCACCACCCGGATGCCTGCATCCGCATGGGACCAAACATCTCCCTCCGTTTTTCCGGCAACTTGCAACAACTTTGCGGATCGTCATGGTACATACAAGTACAATATTACTCCAGTAGTGTCACTTTTGGCGCTCGAGTCAAGTGGCTGCCTCGCGTCCTACCATGTCATATTGTCATTCATGATCGACCCATGACCTTTAATTTTTTCCACTTTAGCTACTTGTAAGTTGTCTGAATTTAGATTTTTTGCTCTGACATTTGTATGCATTTTTTTAAAACAAACTCCGAAGCTTTATTGCACCGTCTCAATGTTTACAGGGACAAAATCAAGTTCATTGGACTGACCTAACCAAACATGATCACCAATCCCTAAGGATAAAGTGTGCTTCGAGAGTTTGCGAGCCTCGAAGATCGAGCTTCTAAATTCATCACAATTATTACATATGTCCAAAGCAGACTTGTGCTGCATTTATTTTTCTGGCATGTGATGTTTGTTGTGCTGGGCTTATTTTTGACTGACCCCATATTTCAGTCGGTCGATTTGCTACTGGGTTGAAGCCCTTTAACTGTACGATCCAGCCCTCATCTCTCCCTTTGTTTATTTTTCTATTTTTTTTCTTTCTCTATGTGTTTGGTTTTTATTTTTCTTTTATGGGTATTTTCGAGATGTTGGATGAGTGTAATGTATTCACATAAATACTATGCAATACTGTGAAACTTATACTATTATATGATTATTCCTTGCATTATAGCATACTACAAAAAGTGTAATTTTAGAGCCAAGTTGTGTGCAAGTTTCACGAAACTTTTTTCGTCATCTTTCTTCTTAAAATGCTAATACTTTTGCTATTGATTCATTGTTTTTATTCTAAACTATCTTGTTGTTTTTTATTTCTTTTGTTGGGCGTCTGTCTCCGTCGTGGTAAGTGACCGAAGGTACACTCACTGCAGGAGATGCTCCTCCTTGTCGGGCACTGACATCACGTAGCGGCGGCGGGCGGACTGCGCAGCCACGTCGGACGCGCCCCCGGCGGAACAGGCACTAGAACACACCGCTGCCCGCGCGGAGCCCGATGTGGAGGAGGCCATCGGGCCGGCAACACCGATTGAGCTGCCCTCACAGATCCGCGTGCGGGGCTGGAAGGACCGGCACCGACGTCGACGCTGTGGCGATGGGCGACAGGCAACATTGCACTTGAACTGAAGCTGTTGCCCACATCAACCCACGAGCGCTCCAGTGCGATATGGAGCGCCATCTCGTCCTCGTCTCTGAAGCTGCCGTCAGAGTGGCTGCCAATGCTGGACATGGTCGCCGACGCTTGGGGTTTGACGGATTGGACAAGAGAAGGGAGCGGAGTGAAATGAGCCTAGTGTTTGCTCCGGAGAGGGATTTTGTGGGCTCGGGGTGAGCCAGAGGTGGGCCAGGCAGACGCACCCGGGCCGCGTCATATCCGTCCTAGATTTGGGCTGAATATGAGGGGTGCCGGTCAAGTCGGGCTTCGAGAGTGGTTTGGGGCGTCTGGTTTGCGGCTCATCAGCAAACAGATGTTTTGCGCGGGTGTTTGAGACGGATTTGAGAGATACGGCCGTAGATGCTCTTAGACAAGAACAAATGGTGTAACATGCATCGCTCAAATTTGTTCGTGAGTAACAACTTGACACGGAATTCGCAAAAAAAAAACAACTTGACACGAAGGTGCATGCATATCAGCATATGTATGCGTCGAGATCCTTGATATTATTCTGCTGTCGCCCAGCAGCTACGGAACCTAGTTATTACAGGTACTGTAGGCTGGGTCCTCTGCCCTCCCATGGACCCATCACCCTAGAAAAAGGACAAATATATCCATATCTAGCCTCCTGTTGTTGACAAGTCCAACGAAAACATCTTTGATCTCCATTCCATGCACCACAGCACACGATCGAGCTGATGATCCAGCCATCCAGGCAAGAGCTGGGCTGCAGATCAGTCCTCCTTACACGTGCCACCCACATAGTACTGATTTATCGATTATCCAGGACATAGATCGTGGTCGTGGGCATGAATGGCCACGACGCGCACGGTGGTTATGCGGCAAATTTGACAATTTTAATCTGTGAATGAAATCATTTCATAAAATGAACTGTCTTTAAATTTTTTCACTCAAATGACCTTTTTAAGTGGCGTCCGACACGAAGGCGTCACACTACACTGTGTAGCGCCTGACTGATAGACGTTGCACATCTAACCAGCGTCGCACCCGTATTATTCAAAAAAATTATAGTGCAACCACTAGTGCAACGCCTAAAAGCTAGGCGCTATACTGTATAGTGTGGCGCCTAGCTCTTAGACTCTGCACATTGACTTAGTAATTTTTATGCAGTCCGGGGTGCGACGCTGGTCAGGTGTGTAACGCCGGTCAGTTAGATGTTGCACGATATACTGTGACGCCTTAGTTTCGGGCGCCATTCAAAAAGTCAGTTCATTTTATGAAATGATTTCATCTATGGGTCAAAATTGTCAAATTTGTTATGCATGCATGCATCTTCCCCGGTTTCCGCCAACTTGCATCGTACTTTGCGGGTCTAGCTACGTTGGAGTTGGACCAGTACTAGCATCACTTTCAGCGATCGAGTCTGATACCCTGATCAAGTGGCTGCCTCACGCACCTATCTATCAATCTCTGTCACGATCGACCCACCACCTTTGTTTTTCTTGTGTTTACCCTCACACACACGTACTAGTACCATTATCGCTATCAATACGTACATAGGTATCCAGATTAGTTGACGAAACAGATCGGGGTTCCAAAGTCTCCAAGCACGCAAGAGGATCCTTTGGTGCCCAAGAAGCAGAAAACACGTATGACATAGTTCATCAAGATGAGATGCAACGACGATCGAAACCTCTGTCTCTTTATTGCTACACACACCAACACTGCTGCACGCAAGAAAACGAAGCATGCCGAGAACTCAAACACGATTGGCTACGGCCTACGGCCATGCCGTGCATGCACGCTAACACAACGCACTGGTAGCTAGCCTGCCTGCCGACGACCATCTTACTCACGGTAGTACTTGACCGAACCATCAGATCAAGCGGAGGCGGAGAAGCCCTCCTCCTCCTCCTCACCGGCGGCGTCGACGGCAGCGTCGGCACGCTGGGCGTTGCTCCTGAAGCAGCTGAAGCGCCGGATCTCGCCGACGTTGCCGGCCGGCTTGGGCACCCTGGCGAGCTTCTCCATGGACCTGGCGAACTGCCCGAAGAAGGCGTCCTTGCTCTCGGCGAACCGCTTCACGATGGCCGCCGTCGTCTTGTTCTTGACCAGCGCCATGTCGGAGGTGAACACGCCCTGGTTGAACCCCAACGCCTTGTAGTACGCGTTGTCGAACAGGTCCGGGGTGATCACGTCCAGGTTCTGCAGCCGCTCCGGGTGCTTGCTGCAGTTGGCGGCCAGCTTGCGCGAGAAGGTATCGTCGGCGCGCTGCGACCGGTCTTCGAAGCTGCCGCACTGCGACCGCCCGATGGTGTGCGCGCCGGAGAGCGCCACGAGGTCGGCGACGTCGCCGAGGCCCCTGGTGGCGAAGGACTCCACTAGCGTCGCCACGCTGGCCGTTTTGGGCGCCGGGAGGTCGAACACCTTCTCCTGTGCCGCAGGGGCGAGGCTGTCGAGGTTCCCCTGCGGCACGTTGAACCAGGGCCCGCCGGAGATGACGATGATGTCGCGGGTGGCGAGCAGGGTGATGTCGGCGCAGGAGACGACGGGCCCGCAGACGGCGTGCGCCCGGGCGCGGATGGACTCGATGAGCTGCATGGCGCGCGGCTGGATGGTGAGGTTGGGGCCCAGCGCCGTCTCGCGGGCGGCGGTGTTGTTGAGGAGGATGGAGGCGTCGCAGCCCTGCGGGAAGCAGTCGTGGAAGTAGAGGCGGAGCAGGCCCGCCGCCACCGCCACCTCCTGCCGCAGCGCCGCCTCGACGGACGACCACACGATGCCGTCCAGCTGCGGGCACGACGCGGCGTGGAAGCCCGGGGAGGCATCGCCGGTGAAGACGGGCAGGGATGTGGCCGGGGAGAGCAGCAGCGCGGCCACGGTGGCCATGGCGGCCAGTACTACCAGTGAGCTGCTCGCCATTTGTGGGGCTGAAGTGAAGCTCGAGCTTGAGTTGAGTGGGCTTGTGGCTTCCTCACGGCAAGCAGTGGGCGTCATTTATAACGGGAAGCAATCAACAAAACCGGGTGAGACGCAGAGCGCAGAAACAGCGGCACCAATCCGGCTTTAGATCACGCACCAACCGCTCCATGGATCCCTTCCAACCATGTGTCTGTCTTGGTGTAATATAGAAATGGAAAGTTTTTCTACAGAGAGCAAAAAAGTGAAGGCGGCTAAGCAGCAGCCTCTGGCTCACATGCACGGCGGCACATGCATGCACGGGCGATCACGTGGCGACCAACTGAGCATTGAATTCTCCTATCCCACTACACGTATATATACTGTTATTTATTGCATCAAATTGGTGTATCCATTAAGCTTGATCAAGTGATTTCATGAAGCTAGTAAACTGAGTGAAAAAGGAAAACATCTCAGTTCCAATGTGGTCAGTACAGAAGCAGAGCACGCCTACTGCTTCAAGGCCTTTGGAAAATTGGCCACATCAAGACATCAAAACCATTAACAGTGCATCTCGCCATCGATCCCTTGTCTTCATCTATTAATTTGGACACGTACATCTTGACGGTTATAACAGGTTAAACAGTACTACCTCCGATCTCAAATATAAATCTTTTTACAGATTTGAAAACACACTACATACGAAGCAGAATAAGTGAATCTATGCTTTAAAATGCGCCTATATACATCCGTATGTAGTTTGTATTGTAATCTATAGAATTATATTTAGAAATGGATGGAGTACAACTAGTGCGTGCATGTGACGGTAAAAAGGGATCGGGTACAACTAGTGCGTGCATGTGAGGTTAAACGAGAAAGGTGCTCCGTCGATCATGACATGTGTATGGGCGTGAGGAAGGAAAGTGACAGTGCAACAATATTGTACTGCTAGCTGGGAAATATTTGGTACCATGCATGCATGCGTTCGCATGGCTGCCCTACACAGCATGCATGAGGCAGCCACGATCCATGTCCTACGTTTAATTTCTTTGACTTGTCAACAAAGAGGCTGATATTTTAATGATGCGAAGATGGCACGTATAAGGAGGAGTCAAGGTGATGGGATGAAAGCGAACCAACCAATGGTTAAGGGTGCGTTTGGGAGCTAAGTATTTTTAAAGTTTCCTAGGAATACTGTGGTTTTTGAAAAAACTTCAGTATTAAATACTTTCAGGTGTTTGGATAAAAAAATACTGCAGCTTAAGAAACCATAGTATCTCTAAAACTGTGGTATTTTTGTGGTATTTGAAAAAGAGGTTGGGACCTCTTTTCAAAAAACTGAGAAATGTTGGCTCATTGGTCTCTCTGAGTCCATCTTCTTATGTCCAATACTTTGTTAGATGATAGATCTATTTGGCCAGAGTACATGTACGGATGACTTAGTCCCTGCTCCTTTTTACCACTGCTTCTTCTAAACGTGCAAGTTGTACCTTCAGTGCCTGTCAGAATGCTTCATTTTTTATGGATCACAAAAGATAATTCAACTATGTATCCTAGCATCCAGTAGAGAACATGCCCAGCATGCATACGGCGGCCGTTAGCACGATTTGACCCGGCCGTGAGTGCAGCTGAATTAGGTTCGGCTTTAGGTATGGTCAAGATCATCCATGCAACGACAGAATAATCGGTCAAAATCAGGGAAACTTAATAAAACTGCCATTTGCTAAACGCCTCCATAGTTTTATCAAAACTTAGAAAAACTATGCTTTTTAGAAATCAAAGTATTTATTGCCCACACATTAAAATACCAAGGTTTTGAAATACTGTGGTTTTGCAAAAGCTGTGTTGCCAAACTAGGCCTAAATGTTTAGTAGTACAGTGGTATTCCAGCTCATCAGGATTTAAATCCTAGACTTGATATTGGTGTTTACATTATTTTATATTTTATGTCAGTCTTTTAACGATGTTCGTTTCGTAGAAGAAAATGTTTCCGGGAGGCACCTGTGGTGCAACCCATCCGCTACAAGATGTTGAAGCGGCAAAAAAAGTATGAGTTGAAGGCGACGAACATGGAAGAGATGAAGGGGTTTAGGGTGCTCGGCTGTGGACGCTCTTACTGCTTCCGTGAGAAAAGTCTTTGGAAACTTTGTCACATCAACATCAGGCCATTGAACGGTGCATCTCCCCATCTAGCCGTTAATTTCGTCGATTAATTAGGGCACGTATGACGTCTTGACAGCGAGGACAGGTCGAGTAGTACTAGTACTGCGTATGTGTGAGGCTAGTCAAGAAACGTGGTGCGTCGATCGTGGCATGGGTATGGACATGAGGCAGCCAAAGTGATGGCAGAGAGTACTCCCTCCGTATCATAGTATAAGATTGTTTTTGACACTCCACTGAGAATAGTATCAAGCAGCTACAATCATACTGTTACGTGCACGTTGCCGGAAATGGCGGGAAATGTTTGGTGCCATGCATGCGCGTGGCTGGTCACGATCCATGCATGCCCTACTTGATCAATTCGTGCGTAGTGTACATGGCACCTGCAAGGAGATGAGATGAAAGATGGTTTGGGGTGGATTTAGAAACCAGACTGTTCAAGTAAGGATGATGCGGCGGTGGCGTTATTTTTGTGGTGGACCTGTGTCCTCGAGTTACACCGTTGCGACGGCGTTTGCTCTAGCGCCGGCGTGGAGCTTTGAAGGTAGTGCTGGAGCGGATGCAGATTGTGGTCTGCATCGATAACATTTGGAAGATGGTGGCAGGCATGTATGGTTTCCTCCTCCAACGTCTTAGTTGAGTGGGGGTGTCATACCTGAAGTTCGATGGCGTGTCCGCGGTGCTGCCCCGGTCTGACTCGTTCAACGGCAATGGCCTCGCCTTTATTGGCCAGCCACCTTGGAGATCCGCAAAGCTACATATCAGCGATGGAGCCGTGTCGAGCTTGGGTGTGGAGGTGACCCGTCATTTTCTCTTTTTGTGGCTGCTATGGTGGTGCCAGAGGCAGGTGACGGGCGTTGGTGTCAAGCTCAGAAGATACTTCAGTCTTGTTTGTAATTTTGCTTCTTGACTGATGTTTTTGTGTGCAAAGGCTAGCGTTTTGCTGTCTTTTTAATTTTATCAGGACGGTATGTACATGGCTCGTACTATGATCTTATGATATCATACTATGATCCTTATGATATAAATGAGACGTATTACCATGAAAAAAAGACGGATCCTTACTACAACAGAGCTGCTGGTCGCCATGGTTTCTTTTGTACGTAGCTTGAGCTGAAGCCAGCTTGAGTTGAGTGGGCTTGTGGCTTCCTCACGTCAAGCAGCGGACGTCATTTATAACGGCCGGGAACCAATCAACAAAACCGGGCGAGACGCAGAGCGTTGAAACAGCGGCACCAACTACTCCATTGATCCCTTCCAACCATGTGTCTTGGTGTAATATAAGTAGAAATGGTAAGGTTTTCTACAGATAGCAAAAGGATGAAGGTGACCAGCAGCAGCCTCTGGTTCACATGCACAGCGGCACAGGCACGTGCGATCACGTGGTGAACTGAGTAAGATAGCCTGTGGAAAGGAAATCATCTGAATTCCCATGTTGCCAGTGCAAAAGCAGAGCACCTACTGACTACTGCTTCCCGGCCGTGAGAAAAATCTTTGGATACTTGGACACATCAATCAAGCCACTAAACAGTGCATCTCGACATCGATCCGTTAATTTCTTCGTTTAACTTGGACACGTAGTACGTCTTGACAGCGATGAGTTATGAAAGGTAGTCAAGAAATGGTAAGGTTATCGCCGATGACATGTTCAAATAGTACTACTACCGCGTATGTCTGAGGCTAGTCAAGAAAGGTAGTGCGTCGATCATGGCATGGGTATGGGCGTGAGGCAGCCAAAGTGACGAGGGACAATATTGTACTCCCTCCCTGAATATAAGTCTTTTTAATAAGGATTTCAATATAGACTACATGTGGAGTAAAAACGACGAAATTTGTACTACGTATGTAGTCCGTATTAAAATCTTTAAACAGAATTATACTCCCTCCGTTCCTAAATATAAGTCTTTGTAGAGATTTCACTATGGGCTACATACGAAACAAAATGAGTGAATCTACACTCTAACATGTATATATATACATCGGTACGTGGTTTATATTTGAATCTCTACAAGAACTTATGTACTCCCTCCGTTTCTTTTTAGTCTGCACATAAGGTTTGGTCAAAGTCAAGCTTTGTAAAATTTGACTAACTTTATATTAAAAAATATCAACATTTACAATATGAAATCAATATTTTCGATTGCAGCATGAAAAGTATTTTCATACTATATAGTTTTCATATTGTAAATGTTCATATTTTTTAATATAAATTTGATCAAACTTTATGTAGTTTGACTTTGACCAAAACTTATACGCGGAGTAGAAAGAAACGGAGGAGTATTTAAGAATGGAGGGAGTGTTTAGGAACGGAGGTAGTAGTATCTACAGTAGCAGCTAGAATCGTACCGCTACGTGCACGTTGCCGGAAATGGCGGGAAATGTTTGGTGCCATGCACGCGCGTACGTGGCTGGTCTGGAAACCGTGCAGCGTGCACGCGGCGTGGCGGCCACGATCCATGCATGTCATGGATGATCAATTCGTGCATAGTGTACGTGGCACCTGCCAGAAGCAGATCAGATGAAAGATGCTTTAATTTCTGCTACAACAAAGGATATGTCAAGAACAGGACAGATACCTAGTATTTCTTTTCCCGGTGATCGGCCCGTCCATGTGAGGGCTACAGCGACGTACCCCGCCCACTGGTTCTGCTAGGCCCCGGGTACTCGAGGCTAGAGCATCTACAACCGCAGACAGCGAATCCGATTTCTCATACGGCCGCGAACGGTGAAACGTTCATGTCTTAATTTTGCTTCTTTGCATCCGAATATTTATACTAGAAACCTTAGATTCATGTAAAAACATGTAAAGAATAAAATTCACGTACTACATGGATCAAATAATCTATACTATTCTAATCCTCGTTTCGTTTCAAAAAAGAAAATCTTCATAGAAGATGTCCATTATTTCCGTGCCTGGCTCCGGGTACATTGGCGGCAGCCACATTCCTGGCTCCAGCAGCTCCTCTGCGTTCATCTCCGCTTTGACCTCGTCGAAGTGCCCATCGGTCGCCGCCTGTTCCTGCCGAATGAGCTGCAGTTGGCCTCCACATAGGCCTCATCCCAGATGGACTTCAGGATAGTCTACTGCTCCGACATCTCGACCGCTTAGGCGACCACGAACTCCGCTCTCCGCGTCCTTCAGGTTGAAGCTCGGAGCTGGAGCTGGCATCAGCTACTATTCCTTCGGATCCGCCACCTCCATCGAAGTCGGTTGCTGCTCCTCTTCCTCCTCCGTCTCTTTCTGCTCCAATCCGGCGACTCCGGTGGCAAGCCGGCCACGATGCGTGTGGCGTGCCTCGCCAGATCTCCTGCTTAATCTGGAACCAGCGCTTCCGCATGAGCATAACATAGATGGTCTTCTTTTGTCCGAACCATGGCGAGGCCGGACGGCGTGGGAAGAGGGGCAGAGCGGAAGAGAGCTGGTGGATGGGTTCGGGCAGGCGGCGCGGAGAGGGAGGATGTGGATGTGACTAGGGTTGGGGGACACCGACCGGCTTAAATAGACGGATTTAGCCTCGGGCGACGAGCCGGAGCGGCGCCACACGGTGTTGACACCCCCCAACGGAGGAGACGTTCGTCAGACCGCCGGGTTTCCGGACGATTTCGTGTGTGACCCAATTGTCCAGTCCGACGTGACAGCGCGCCCGGGCGCCCCCGTATCCGTCCCATGTTTGGATTGAATATGAGAGGTGTCGGTCATCCCAAACGTCTTATGCCCGTTTGAAAAGCCCGTCTGGGTTGTATTTTTGTGACCGGTCAGTCACTGGGTCGTCCGTCCGGGGGTGTGGGACAGGATCAACATGGATGTCAATACTCATTTTTCTAAAATCACAACATTGCATGCTAATTGGCGAAACTAAAAGTTCCCATGTCGCTAGTGCAAAATCGTACTGGGAAACACCTGCTACTTCCGGACGGTCAAAAAAGTCTCTTGAAAATAGGTCCACTATAAAGTGCATCTCCCCATCGATCCGTTTCCTCGAAAAAAAATTATTTTTCGACAAATCCGTTTCGTCAATTAATGCACCGAGAGCGATAACACGTTGAGCAATACTCCTTTCATTCGAAATACCTATCATCAAAATAAATAAAAATAGGTGTATCTAAAATTAAAGTACATCTAAATACATTATTTATATTTATTTTGATGACAAGTATTTTCGGACGAAGAGAGTAGTGTTTTTGCGGGGGACGTTGAGTAGTACTGTTGCGCATCAGCGTACGTGTGAGGATAAACCGAAGAAAAGTGAAGGTGGCGCGCCGATCATGACACAGAGGCGTTAGGCAGCCACTCGACTCATTCGCCGAAAGCGATCAAGCAATAATATTATACTCTATCTGTAGCTGGAATAATATTTCTACTATGTAGCAGGTGCAAGTTGCCGGAGATGGAGGGAGATGTTGGAACGGGACGTGGTGCACCCGTGGTGGGCACACGACCAATCGATGTCCTGGATCAGCCGGTATGTACGTGGCACGTGCGAGGAGGAGGGCTAAAGTTGCAGCTCAGCTCACTGCATCAAGCTTGTACTATGTGGTGGAGTGGGTACGAATGATTTTTTTTTAAAGAGACGTTTTTATTGGACCTGTGAAAGTAGTTTTAGTGCCAGCGCACGTACGCTACGCGCCCACAGTTTCAGTTTTGCTACTGCTTCCAAGTTAATTGCGAGTAGCTTCTGCGCGTTAAGCCGTTAAGACAGCGTGCAAACATGCATGCATGTGAGTGCACGTATAACTTTCGCCGTACGACCAGCCATATGTAAACAAGCATGCATGAATCTTATCTTCTCGTGCCGATCGGTGTTGCAAATGCAAATGGAGCCATGGAATGCACTTCGTGCCGGATGGGGCACAACACTGTACTGTAGAGTAGGAAAAGCTGCACGAATCCGGGCTTAGATCACGCACTCATAATCACCAACCACTCCCTTGCTAACCATGTGTGTGTCGCCATTCGCCAATATAGAAGTGGAAAGGTTGAGAAAAGAGGTGACTCCTGCACGGGTGATCACGTGCTGGACTCCTTTTGTGTGTTTGTCGTATGCCCATGTACCGTAGTTCTCGGAATTGCTCCCAGTGCTGTGGTTTTTTTTTTAAAATACACGATCAACCTTTTTTCATACACATTGTGTATTTTTTTATACATCAGAAACATTTTTCTGTAAATACTTAACATTTGAAATGGTTCATTAAAAACTTTAAATGGTTGATTCACATTTTAAAATCCATGATCAATAGTTTTTTTCATACACATTGCATATTTCTTGTATGCATGAACTTTTTCTATACAATTTATTATTTTCAAATACTTTATTAACATTTTTAAACACATGATCAAAATTTTCATACACACTATATATATTTTATATACATGAGAAACCTTTTTTCTATACAAAGTGAACATTTTTCAAAAACAATGTAAAGTATTTTTGTAAGGGAAAACTTTGTTTTTGCCAACTTTGCTTATGCCATTCTAGAATTTGACATCTCACTTTTGCCACTCTTAGCTTTTGACAATACATCACAAATGCCATTCCGTGGCAAAAACGATAATTTTTTATTTCACTTTTGCCACTCTTAGCTTTTGACATGTATCACAATTGCCACTCTAAAATTATCGTTTTTGTCACAGAATGGCAAAAGTGATATATTGTCAAAAGCTAAGAGTGGCAAAAGTGAAATGTCAAATTCTAGAGTGGCATAAGTAAAGTTGCCAAAAACTAGAGTGGCAAAAACAAAGTTTTTCCTTTTTGTAATATATATTTATAATACTAGAAGTATAAAAACAAGTAAAAACATAAAGCAAGAAATGAAAACCAAAAACATGCAAAAGAAAATGACAAGGCTATGGCCTCCAGCATGCTAAGCCGACCAAGTCTCGCGCTCACTCAGGGGAGGTTGCCCTACGTCTCGCTGTAAGCGACACATGGCAGACTCCCTATTGCTCTTTGTTTATGTTTTCTTGGCGTGGGCTGCGTTACCTCATTGAACTAGATGATGCCCGCGTGTTGCTGCTGGAACCATGTTAAAATAAATGTTTAAAAACAACTAAAACTGTTTAAAATACAATTGTAAAAGTGATCTTAGTTTAAATTTTAAAAAGATAAAAGATACAAAGTATGTGATTAGACGATGTATAAAAAGAGAAAACATTTTGAATTGAACATAATGTTACACTATCTTTTAACCAAAAAGTGGAACACAAACCATATAATTTTGCTTCAACCGCCAACATATATACCATTCATATCCACACAAAAATTAATGCAAAAAATTGAATTATGACTCACATGCATGACTTGATTCCCTGAAAAAAAGACATGCATGATTTAATGAGATGGCATGGTTTGTATGGGTAGGTTAGTGCAAGAGTGTAACTTATAAGTACATGCATGACTTCTAATGTCACACGATTTTGATCGGACGGCGACAAATAATTCAGGTGATGTGGAAGAACGCATGTTAAGAGAAATCGACTAGTGGGGGCTAGCTAGATATAGTAGATAAGCTGGCTATAGGGTTGCGTTCTCGAGGAGTAGAAAACTACTCCCTCCGTTCCTATATATGTCTTTTTAGACATTTCAAAATGGACTACAACATACGGATGTATGTAGATATATTTTAGAGTGTAGATTTACGCATTTTGCTCCGTATGTAGTCACTTGTTGGAATCTCTAGAAAGACTTATATTTGGGAACAGAGAGAGTAGAAAGCAACTAACTAAGAGCTACCCCTTGCCGCGTAGGCGGGGGGGGGGGGGGGGGGGGGGTCCTGCAAGGGTCACATTTGTGGCTTGGGAGCGCATCAAGTGATGCGTCCAACCATTGTCATGTGTTGCATGCTGGGCAGTCCCTCTGCGTTTAGTTTTTTTATTTTTCGCATGCGCATTCCATATTTATATGTTTTTTTGTCTTTTTGATTTTCACAGGGTTTTTCTTAAGTTTTGAAGTTTTTCTGCGAAGCATAACTATGCTTCTCGAAAAAAGAATTTTTATTTTGCTATCACAAGAAACATATATTTGCTTCCGGTGAAAACACAGATTTGTGCTACCAAGAGAAAGCCAGACTCCCCCGGCGTCGCCTCGTATGTCGCCCACATCTGTCCTGCCCGCTACACCACACTCCGAGAGGGATGCCACGCTGAGGACATTACCAGCCTCCCGCGCTGCGCCAAGCCAGCCCCTGCTCAGGCTATGCCCGTCTCCCATGCCGCCGTTGCTAGTCTCCCCAGCCAGGCTCCTTGAGTTTGAGTGTGCTCGCCCACGCCGCCTCTATTGGCCTCTGGACCCTGAAGGAAATATGCCCTAGAGGCAATAATAAAGTTATTATTGATTTCCTTATTTCATGATAAATGTTTATTATTCATGCTAGAATTGTATTATCCGGAAACATAATACTTGTGTGAATACATATACAAACTAAACGTCACTAGTATGCCTCTACTTGACTAGCTCATTAATCAAAGATGGTTATGTTTCCTAACCATAGACATGTGTTATCATTTGATTAACGGGATCACATTATTAGGAGAATGATGTGATTGACATGACCCATTCCATTAGCTTAGCACCCGATCGTTTAGTATGTTGCTATTGCTTTCTTCATGACTTATACATGTTCCTATGACTATGAGATTATGCAACTCCCGTTTGCTGGAGGAACACTTTGTGTGCTACCAAACGTCACAACATAACTGGGTGATTATAAAGGAGCTCTACAGGTGTCTCCAAAGGTACATGTTGGGTTGGCGTATTTCGAGATTAGGATTTGTCACTCCGATTGTTGGAGAGGTATCTCTGGGCCCTCTCGGTAATGCACATCACATAAGCCTTGCAAGCATTGCAACTAATGAGTTAGTTGCGCGATGAGGTATTATGAAACGAGTAAAGAGACTTGCCGGTAACGAGATTGAACTAGGTATTGAGATACCGACGATCGAATCTCGGGCAAGTAACATACCGATGACAAAGGGAACAACGTATGTTGTTATGCGGTCTGACCGATAAAGATCTTCGTAGAATATGTGGGAGCCAATATGAGCATCCAGGTTCCGCTATTCGTTATTGACCGGAGACGTGTCTCGATCATGTCTACATTGTTCTCGAACCCGTAGGGTCCGCACGCTTAAGGTTTCGATGACAGTTATATTATGAGTTTTGGTGTACCGAAGGAGTTCGGAGTCCCGGATGAGATCGGGGACATGACGAGGAGTCTAGAAATGGTCGAGACGTAAAGATTGATATATTGGATGATTATATTCGGACATCGGAAAGGTTTCGAGTGATTCGGGTATTTTCGGAGGTACCGGGGAGTTACGGGAATATGAGGAAGAAGCAATGGGCCTTAATTGGCCTTAGTGGGAAGGACCAGGAGGTGGCGCGCGCCCCTCCCAAGCCCAGTCCGAATTGGACAAGGGGTTTGGGGCGCGGCCCCTCTCTCCCTTCCTTCCCCTCTTCCCCCCTTTCCCCCCTTCTCCTAGTTGGACTAGGAAAGGAGGAAACCTACTCCAACTAGGAGTAGGAATCCTACTCCCTGGCGCGCCTCCTCCTGGCCGGCCGCACCTCCCCCTGTTCCTTTATATACGGGGGCAGGGGGCACCCCTAGACACAAGTTGATCCACGTGATCATATTCTTAGCCGTGTGCGGTGCCCCCTTCCACCATAATCCTCGATAATATTGTAGCGGTGCTTAGGCGAAGCCCTGCGACGGTAGTACATCAAGATCGTCACCACGCCGTCGTGCTGACGGAACTCTTCCCCGACACTTTGCTGGATCGGAGTCCGGGGATCGTCATCGAGCTGAACGTGTGCTAGAACCCGGAGGTGCCGAAGTTTCGGTGCTTAATCGGTCGGGCTGTGAAGACGTACGACTACATCAACCGTGTTGTGCTAACGCTTCCGCTGTCGGTCTACAAGGGTACGTAGATCACGCTCTCCCCTCTCGTTGCTATGCATCACCATGATCTTGCGTGTGCGTAGGAAATTTTTTGAAATTATTACGTTCCCCAACAGTGGCATCCGAGCCTAGGTTTTATGTGTTGATGTTATTTGCACGAGTAGAACACAAGTGAGTTGTGGGCGATATAAGTCATACTGCTTACCAGCATGTCATACTTTGGTTCGGCGGTTTTGTTGGACGAAGCGGCCCGGACCGACATTACGCGTACGCTTACACGAGACCGGTTCTCCCGACGTGCTTTGCACAAAGGTGGCTAGCGGGTGATAGTTTCTCCAACTTTAGTTGAACCGAGTGTGGCTACACCCGGTCCTTGTGAAGGTTAAAACAACACCAACTTGACAAACTATCGTTGTGGTTTTGCCGCGTAGGTAAGATTGGTTCTTGCTTAAGCCCGTAGCAGCCACGTAAAACTTGCAACAACAAAGTAGAGGACGTCTAACTTGTTTTTGCAGGGCATGTTGTGATGTGATATGGTCAAGACATGATGCTAAATTTTATTATATGAGATGATCATGTTTTGTAACCAAGTTATCGACAACTGGCAGGAGCCATATGGTTGTCGCTTTTATTGTATGCAATGCAATTGCGCTGTAATGCTTTACTTTATCACTAAGTGGTAGCGATAGTTGTGGAAGCATAAGATTGGCGAGACGACAACAATGCTACGATGGTGATCAAGGTGTCGCGCCGTTGACGATGGTGATCACGACGGTGCTTCAAAGATGGAGATCACAAGCACAAGATGATGATGGACATATCATATCACTTATATTGATTGCATGTGATGTTGATCTTTTATGCATCTTATCTTGCTTTGATTGACGGTAGCATTTTAAGATGATCTCTCACTAATTATCAAGAAGTGTTCTCCTTGAGTATGCACCGTTGCGAAAGTTCTTCGTGCTGAGACACCACGTGATGATCGGGTGTGATAGGCTCTACGTTCAAATACAACGGGTGCAAAATAGTTGCACACGCGAAATACTCAGGTTATACTTGACGAGCCAAGCATATACAGATATGGCCTCGGAACACGGAGACCGAAAGGTCGAGCGTGAATCATATAGTAGATATGATCAACATAGTGATGTTCACCAATGAAACTACTCCATCTCATATGATGATCGAACATGGTTTATTTGATTTGGATCACGTGATCACTTAGAGGATTAGAGGGATGTCTATCTAAGTGGGAGTTCTTAAGTAATATGATTAATTGAACTTAAATTTATCATGAACTTAGTCCTGGTAGTATTTTTGTAAATCATGTTGTAGATCAATGGCTCGCGTTGTTGCTTCCCTGTGTTTATTTTGATATGTTCCTAGAGAAAATTGTATTGAAAGATGTTAGTAGCAATGATGCGGATTGGATCCGTGATCTGAGGTTTATCCTCATTGCTGCACAGAAGAATTATGTCCTTGATGCACCGCTAGGTGACAGACCTATTGTAGGAGCAGATGTAGACGTTATGAACATTTGGCTAGCTCAATATGATGACTACTTGATAGTTTAGTGCACCATGCTTAATGGCTTAGAATCGGGACTTCAAAGACGTTTTGAACGTCATGGACCATATGAGATGTTCCAGGAGTTGAAGATAATATTTCAAGCAAATACCCGAGTTGAGAGATATGAAGTCTCCAACAAGTTCTATAGCTAAAAGATGGAGGAGAATCGCTCAACTAGTGAGCATGTGATCAGATTGTCTGGGTACTACAATCGCTTGAATCAAGTGGGAGTTAATCTTCCAGATAAGATAGTGATTGACAGAATTCTCTAGTCACCATCACCAAGTTAGTAGAACTTCGTGATGAACTATAGTATGCAAGGGATGACGAAAATGACTCCCGAGCTTTTCATGATGATGAAATCGATGAAGGTAGAAATCAAGAAAAACATCAAGTGTTGATGGTTGACAAGACCACTAGTTTCAAGAAAAGGGCAAAGGGAAGAAGGGAAACTTCAAGAAGAACGACAAGCAAGTTGCTGCTCAAGTGAAGAAGCCCAAGTCTAGTCCTAAGCCTGAGACTAAGTGCTTCTACAGCAAAGGGACTGGTCACTGGAAGCGGAACTACCCCAAGTGATTGGCGGATAAGAAGGATGGCAAAGTGAACATAAGTATATTTGATATACATGTTATTGATGTGTACTTTACTAGTGTTTATAGCAACCCCTCAGTATTAGATACTAGTTCAGTTGTTAAGATTAGTAACTCGAAACGGGAGTTGCAGAATAAACAGAGACTAGTTAAGGGTGAAGT
This sequence comes from Triticum aestivum, assembly GCF_018294505.1. NCBI lineage: Eukaryota > Viridiplantae > Streptophyta > Magnoliopsida > Poales > Poaceae > Triticum > Triticum aestivum. The sequence goes on along the minus strand of NC_057797.1, from coordinate 778,802,717 downwards.
GATGATGTGTGTTGGAAGTAGTTCCAAGATTGATATGATCATCATCCCACACTCCTTATACTTTCGGGATTAGTGTTCAACCTAAATAAGTGTTATTTGGTGTTTGCGTTGAGCATGAACATGATTTGATCATGTTTATTGTAATACAGTTATTCATTTAAGTAAGAGAATAAATTGTTGTTCTGCTTACATGAATAAAACCTTATCTGGTTACACACCCAATAAAAATGGTTCATTGGATCTCGATCGTAGTGATACACATATTCATAATATTGAAACCAAAAGATGCAAAGTTAATAATGATAGTGCAACTTATTTGTGGCACTGCCGTTTAGGTCATATTGGTGTAAAGCGCATGAAGAAACTCCATGCTGATGGGATTTTAGAATCACTTGATTATGAATCACTTGGTGCTTGCGAACCATGCCTTATGGGCAAGATGACTAAAGACTCCATTCTCCGGAACAATGGAGCGAGCAACATATTTGTTGAAAATCATACATACTGATTTATGTGGTCTGATGAATATTAAAGCTCGCGACAAGTATCATTATTTTCTGACCTTCACAGATGATTTAAGCAGATATGAGTATATCTACTTGATGAAACATAAGTCTGAAAAGTTCAAAGTATTTCAGAGTGAAGTAGAAAATCATCATGACAAGAAAATAAAGTTTCTACGATCTGATCACAGAGACGAATATTTGAGTTACGAGTTTGGTCTTCAAATAAAACAATGTGGAACAGTTTCACAAACTCATGCCACCTGGAACACCACAGCATAATGGTGTGTCCAAACATCATAACTGTACTTTATTGGATATAGTACAATCTATGATGTTTCTTACCGATTTACCAATATCGTTTTGGGATCATGCATTAGAGATAGCTGCATTCACGTTAAAAAAAGGGGCACCATCTAAGTCCGTTGAGACGACACAATCTGAACTGTGGTTTGGCAAGAAACCAAAGTTGTCGTTTCTTAAAGTATGGGATTGTGATGCTTATATGAAATTTTTTCATCTTGATAAGCTCAAACCCAAATCAGAGAAATATGTCTTCATAGGATACCCAAAGGAGACTGTTGGGTACACCTTCTATCACAGATCCAACGGCAAGACATTCGTTGCTAAGAATGGATCCTTTCTAGAGAAGGAGTTTCTCTCGAAAGAAGTGAGTGGGAGGAAAGTAGAAAACTTGATAAGGTAATTGTACCTTATCCCTTATTGGAAAGTAGTTCATCACAGAAATCTGTTCTTGTGACTACTACACCAATTAGTGAGGAAGCTAATGATGATAATCATGTAACTTCAGATCAAGTTACTACCGAATCTCGTAGGTAAACTAGAGTGAGATCCGCACCAGAGTGGTACGGTAATCCTGTTTTGGAAGTCATGTTACTAGACCATGACGAACTTGCGAACTATGAGGAAGCGATGATGAGCCCAGATTCCGCAAAATGGCTTGAAGCCATTAAATCTGATATGGGATCCATGTATGAGAACAAAGTATGGACTTTGGTTGACTTGCCCAATGATCGGCAAGCAACTGAGAATAAATGGATCTTCAAGAAGAAGACTGACGCTGAATGTGATATTACTGTCTATAAAGCTAGACTTGTCGAAAATGTTTTTGACAAAGTTCAAGGTGTTGACTAGGATGAAATTTTCTCACTCGTAGCGATGCTTAAGTCTGTCCAAATCATGTTAGCAATTGCCGCAATTTTATGAAATCTAGCAAATGGATAAACAAAACTACATTCTTAATGGATTTAAAGAAGAGTTGTATATGATACAACCAGAAGGTTTTGTCAATCCTAAAGGTGCTAACAAAATATGCAAGCTCCAGCGATCCATCTATGGACTGGTGCAAGCATCTCGGAGTTGGAATATACGCTTTGATAAGTTGATCAAAGCATATAGTTTTATACAGACTTGTGGTGAAGCCTGTATTTATAAGAAAGTGAGTGGGAGCACTACAACATTTCTGATAAGTATATGTGTATGACATATTGTTGATCGGAAATAATGTAGAATTATTCTGCAAAGCATAAAGGAGTGTTTGAAAGGATTTTTTCAAAGAAAACCTCGATGAAGCTGCTTACATATTGAGCATCAAGATCTATAGAGATAGATCAAGATGCTTGATAAGTTTTTTCAATGAGTACATACCTTGACAAAATTTTGAAGTAGTTCAAAATGGAACAATCAAAGAAAGAATTCTTGCATGTGTTACAAGGTGTGAAGTTGAGTAAGACTCAAAGCCCGACCACGACAGAAAATAGAATGAGAATGAAAGTCATTCATTATGCCTTGGCCATAGGTTCTATAAAGTATGCCATGCTGTGTATCAGACCTATTGTATACCCTACACTAATTTTGGCAAGGGAGTACAATAGTGATCTAGGAGTAGATCACTTGACAGCGGTCAAAATTATCCTTAGTGGAATAAGGATATGTTTCTCGATTATGGAGGTGACAAAAGGTTCGTCGTAAAAGGGTTACGTCGATACAAGTTTTGGCACTGATCCGGATGACTCTTAGTCTCAATCTGGATGCATATTGAAAGTGGGAGCAATTAGCTAGAGTAGCTCCGTGCAGAGCATTGTTGACATAGAAATTTACAAAATACATACGGATCTGAATATGGCAGACCCGTTGACTAAACTTCTCTCACAGGCAAAACATGATCACACCTTAGTACTCTTTGGGTGTTAATCACATAGCGATGTGAAATAGATTGTTGACTCTAGTAAACCCTTTGAGTGTTGGTCACATAATGATGTGAACTATTGGTGTTAAATCACATAGCAATGTGAACTAGATTATTGACTCTAGTGCAAGTGGGAGACTGAAGCAAATATGCCCTAGAGGCAATAATAAAGTTATTATTTATTTCCTTATTTCATGATAAATGTTTATTATTCATGCTAGAATTGTATTATCCGGAAACATAATACTTGTGTGAATACATAGACAAACTAAACATCACTAGTATGCCTCTACTTGACTAGCTCATTAATCAAAGATGGTTATGTTTCCTAACCATAGACATGTGTTGTCATTTGATTAACGGGATCACATTATTAGGAGAATGATGTGATTGACATGACCCATTCCATTAGCTTAGCACCCGATCGTTTAGTATGTTGCTATTGCTTTCTTCATGACTTATACATGTTCCTATGACTATGAGATTATGCAACTCCCGTTTGCTGGAGGAACACTTTGTGTGCTAGCAAACGTCACAACGTAACTGGGTGATTATAAAGGAGCTCTATAGGTGTCTCCAAAGGTACATGTTGGGTTGGCGTATTTCGAGATTAGGATTTGTCACTCCGATTGTCAGAGAGGTATCTCTGGGCCCTCTCGGTAATGCACATCACATAAGCCTTGCAAGCATTGCAACTAATGAGTTAGTTGTGAGATGATGTATTATGAAACGAGTAAAGAGACTTGCCGGTAACGAGATTGAACTAGGTATTGAGATACCGATGATCGAATCTCGGGCAAGTAACATACTGATGACAAAGGGAACAACGTATGTTGTTATGCGGTCTGACCGATAAAGATCTTCGTAGAATATGTGGGAGCCAATATGAGCATCCAGGTTCCGCTATTCGTTATTGATCGGAGACGTGTCTCGATCATGTCTACATTGTTCTCGAACCCGTAGGGTCCGCACGCTTAAGGTTTCGATGACAGTTATATTATGAGTTTTGGTGTACCGAAGGAGTTCGGAGTCCCGGATGAGATCGGGGACATGACGAGGAGTCTCGAAATGGTCGAGACGTAAAGATCGATATATTGGATGATTATATTCGGACATCGGAAAGGTTCCGAGTGATTCGGATATTTTCGGGGGTACCGGGGAGTTACGGGAATACGAGGAAGAAGCAATGGGCCTTAATGGGCCTTAGTGGGAAGGACCAGGAGGTGGCGCGCGCCCCTCCCAAGCCCAGTCCGAATTGGACAAGGGGTTTGGGGCGGGGCCCCTCTCTCCCTTCCTTCCCCTCTTCCCCCCTTTCCCCCCTTCTCCTAGTTGGACTAGGAAAGGAGGAAACCTACTCCAACTAGGAGTAGGAATCCTACTCCCTGGCGCGCCTCCTCCTGGCCGGTCGCACCTCCCCCTATTCCTTTATATACGGGGGCAGGGGGCACCCCTAGACACAAGTTGATCCACGTGATCATATTCTTAGCCGTGTGCGGTGCCCCCTTCCACCATAATCCTCGATAATATTGTAGCGGTGCTTAGGCGAAGCCCTGCGACGGTAGTACATCAAGATCGTCACCACGCCGTCGTGCTGACGGAATTCTTCCCCGACACTTTGCTGGATCGGAGTCCGGGGATCGTCATCGAGCTGAACGTGTGCTAGAACTCGGAGGTGCCGTAGTTTCGGTGCTTGATCGGTCGGGCCGTGAAGACGTACGACTACATCAACCGCGTTGTGCTAACGCTTCCGCTGTCGGTCTACAAGGGTACGTAGATCACACTCTCCCCTCTCATTGCTATGCATCACCATGATCTTGCGTGTGCGTAGGAATTTTTTTGAAATTACTACGTTCCCCAACAGACCCTTGCATCAAGCTCCTTCCTTGGGCCTCCGAGCTGCTGTTTCGGAGCAGCTGTTCGAGCCGCTCCAGCAGACACTTCTCCCATCGTCGGCATCGCCCCCCTCCCCCCAAGGTGGTCTGCTAGTTGCTACAAAACATTACGGGCGTGTTTGGTTGCCGTGTGCAACAGTGCATGCATCGCATACACTTCTGTACTCAGCCTGGTTATGCAAATGCAACCTCAAATTCACCATATGCATGTTGTTTGGTTGCCTGCATGCCCTCTTACCTGCATGGGCTGAACCACACTGCCTGGTGTTTGGTTGCCTGCATGTTAGTCCACAAACCCAAGGCATGGTGTTTGGTTGTATGCAAGGCCTGATGTGTGGTAACCTCTTTGGCTAGTTGGTGAGGTTACCACCACACTTCGGCAGCACACATCATAAGCACAACAGAGTATAAACAGAGCATCAACTAGCAAAATTCAGATATAAGCAGTACCACAGATATAACAGTTCAACGCATAAACCCATCAACTAGCATAATTCGATAGTATGCTCGAAAGAGGTGGCCCGGCCCTACTCCTTGGCGGTGAAGGCGTCGTCGTGCTTCTTGCACTTGTTGACGACCTCAATGCCATCGTCGTCGAAGATGATGACCTTGAGGGTGTTAGGAGTGAGGAGCTTGAACGTAACCATGTAGCCGATCTTGATTTGATGAACGGCTGCGTAGGTGGCCCAACCCTGATTCAGGGTCACCCTGTCGTTCATCAGCTTGACCGTCACCTTCCAGCAGCAGTCGGTGTTGTTCCTGAGCTTGAACTCCGTCGGCACCGCGATGAAGTGCTTGGTGAAGTCCAGGGGCATGGGGATGCACTCAAACTTCGGTGCAAGGATGACCTTGCAGAAGTGAGTTGGGCCATCCTCCTGATGGTAGTGGCTGTAGTTGCGGCGCTTGTTGCTCGGGGCTCCTCCATGCCCTCGTTGTCGCCACCCTCAGGCGTCTTCGGGTCCTCCCCGGCGGTGGGCGGCAGCTCAACCTCGTCGGGCATTGGGTGAAGGGGCTGCTTGCCCTTGCTGTCAACGGCAGGGAGCACCTCCGTGCCCATCTCATTGTTATCCTCGATCTGTACACAAGTTATGGAGTCAGACATTGCACAGAGTTCATGGCTAATTCAAGAGCTTGTAGTTAAAACGGCATGACTGTCACTCTTCTCCTCCTCTCCATCCCCCTATATTTACTCACCCTGCCCTCCACTATTTGCCCACCCCCTCTCTTCTCTCACTGTCAACCTTCCTCCTCCCCATTGCCATGAGCTCTAGCTCCAGCTCCAACGCCAACCCCTTCCCTTCGGGTATTGGCTGGAGGGCCTTCTTCCTCGGGTGGACGGCTGGTGACCAGACCAAGTTCGAGAACACCATAGAGGTGTGCTCGAACATCGGCTCCATGGCGGACATGCAGAGCCGTGGTCATGAAGGCCACTAAAGAAGAGCTGAAGACGCTGATTCCTAACCCAGCGAAGAGCGCGATGGCAGTTGACATCATTCGCTGGGCCATGAATCAGGCCGTCTCCGACGACCCTAAATGGAGGAACAAGTGGTGCAAGTACAAGACCTACTGGGCTCCTAATGAACGTCGTGCCGTAGTGTACTGGGAGACGACTATTGCGCCGCTGGCGGTCATCGGCGGGGAGCCTAAGGAGGAGGAAGAAGAGGCGGTGCACATGCCAGCTAGGGCGCCGGAGCCAGTCCGTCCTACCTGGCAGATCGACCTCGACTCCGCCGAGGACGACGCGGACGACCCGCCGGCCCGCACGGCGATGAAGAAGACGAAGGCCAGCGGCTCGACCAGCCGCTCCGCACGCCGGTGACAGCCGCCGCGGTCAGCCGGTGTACGTTGTGTACCCCTTTCCCCCTATTCCCCTATCCCCCAATTCCGAAATCTACCTTATGCATTCTGATCTTGCATGTATGAACTCGTATGAACTGCTATGAACTAGTATGAACTACCCCTATGCTTATCTACCTCTATTCCCCATTCCCCTCCGCCGTGGATCGAATCTATCATCGAGGATCGAATCTGGCGTGCATGTCGAAGAGAGAGAAGTGCTTACCGCCATTGATGGAGTCCGGTGGTCTTCTTCCTCTGCTCCGATCCGCCCCCGCCGGTGATGGAGTCCGGTGGTTTTCTTCCTCTGCTCCGATCCGTCGCCGCCGGTGAGAGTTGGGAGAGTGGGGAAGCGTGGGGAGAGGGAGCGGTGAGGGGCGATGAGGCTAATAACTGCCGGTGCTTCAAGAAGCAACGCGACTTCTCGAGGGTGGCCGCACGCATGCAGCCGCACCCGCCCACGTGCACTGCTCGGGCCTGGCCCTGAAGAAACTGCCGATTCATGCGTTTCCAATGAAGCAGGCCCAGAGCTGCTTTAAACATCGTGCTATGCAGGCCCAATAGTAAAACTAGGCAACCAAACAGCCCACACGCATCCCGTGCGGGTCTGGTTGGGCTCGATGCGGGCAACCAAACACGCCCTACATGAATACATGTTGTTGACCAGTACGGACGCACAACACACATACCACACACACATATGGGGAGAGTGTGCGAGATGAGACACCCATGACTGATCCTGGGATCGATCTTAGGCGGGCCGGGTGGCCATTGCCAACCCCAATCATGGAGCGACGACTCATCCTCTTTTTGGCGGGGTTGTTTTCTGTTGTAACACGGGGCTGTTGAGTGCCACATGGTACGTGTCCGAACCCCGGCCAGCCCAGCTGTCACTCAAATATGATGGTTTCACTTACTACATGTCGAAATACGGCTAGATGTTCGTTTCTTTTTTGAGTGATCCCTCATCTAGTCATCCACGTGATGAGATACGAGGGGAGCAAGGACGTGAGCCCATAGGCCATGTTTGGTTCATAAGTTTTAGGATTTTTTTTAGTCCCAACTTATAAGTCTCAAGTCCCTAAAAAGTCCATATCTGTTTGGTTTCTGGGACTTAACATGGACTAAAAGACCATATTACAACTATAAGTCCCTATAAGTCCCTCCTTGAGAGTCTTATTTTATAAGTCCCAAATCCCTACTGTAAGTCCCTATAAATCCCTCTTGTTTGATTTAGATGGGATTTATAGGAACTTTTTGAAGTCCCTAAACTAATAAGTTCATGGAAACAAACACCTTCATAATTTTGCTAGTGGACAATGTAGTACTGTACTGTGACAGTGTTACTATTGGTGCTGGGTTGGTAGCCGTTGCCTGTTGGGCGTTAATTTGGGCCATGATATAAGTGCTTGCATTTGCATGGACCATCAACTTTTGGTCGCAAGTCACAACTTATCTTTGGGCTGTGACGGGCGAAGTAGAAAGCAATTGCTATCCAGCGAGTCATGCATCAAGATTCATAGCTTCAAAAGTGCTACCGCCCACGGACCAGGGTGTAACGTAGGGAGTACGTTGTGCACATGGCACGGGCAGAAAGCAAGGACCAAAGTTACTCGGTCGGGCTGCACGCGCTCGATGCTGTGGAAATAAATTCATCGCACGCATCATGAGTTAGCCGCAGTTCTGTGAAAATAACTTGTCTAAGGAGTTGGCCGCTCAGTTAATTTCCCCGTGAAGCCTGCAGTGTCCGTTGCAGCTAGTCCAAGTGCTAGCTAATTAACCGCCGACCCACTCCGCACAAAAAAAAAAAAAAACCGCCGACCCGCCTTTCATCAGTTTGAAGGGAGGAAAAAGGGGAGCATATGCTGGTCTGGGTGCTGTCGCCAAGTATATCTGCACGTGTAGATTCCTTGATGCTTGTACCTACGTTGGGCAATCACTCCATCGAACCTCGACATGCATAGCCATCCACCTCGTGCCATCCTATACATCATGACTCATATCACACACACACCCCATGCGCGCATGCATGTTAGGCCAACTCCACCGCGCGATCCTATTTTGTCCGGCCCCGTCCATTCGATGTAAAAAGAACAAATAAAGCGGCCCAGCGCGCGACGGTCCGCACCCATCTTGTCTGTTTTGTGTCCGGGCCGATCCATTTCAAACACAAACATGCGCTGGTTTGGGTCGCGGCAGACAGCGAACGGACGCTTCAAACGTCCGCGCCGGGACCGCATGGCAGGCGGCCACCTACCTCCCACCCGCCAACATCAATGCGCACGGGCGGGTGGCCCCACCTGTCATCGGCCCAGCGAAGGGTCGCCGTCCTTCTTAAATGGGAAGCTATGGACCGGTCGTCGTCCACACTTCCCACTCCGGCCCCTATCCGCCCCCCTCGCAAACCGACACCCTTCAAATCCTAGCCACTCCCCGTCCTCGACCTCGCCGACCGGCCGCAGCCATGGAGCTTTGGAACTACGACAGCAAGGGGAAGCACGACCGAGAGGCCGATCCTCCTCGGGACGCCGCCGCGGCTCCGCCAAGAAGGAGGAGGCCGCATCACCGCCGCGCTCCTCCAGTCGAGGCCCCGCGCCTGGCGCCTTCACCATCGCCCCTAGGGCCGCCGGCGAGCGCGACCGGCGGTACCTGGCCGTGGACGTGTGTTGGCGGTACTAGGAGACGAGGACGCCGGTCCCGTGGAGCGACGTGCACCTCCCCAACAACTGGCATCTCTCTACGGACCGGGTCCCCATCCCGCCGGTGATGGGGTCATGTACCTAGGGTAGGGTCATGGACCTGATCTAAGTACCTTACCCAAGGACACCCTTAGAAGAGGTCGCCTTCCAGTCGACCAACGAAGGACTCACTCGACTGACTGAAGGACTCGACCACGAAGACTCACTCGACCACCAGGAGGTCAAGAGGCACTCTGCACTGCAACGGCCTGTAATTAAGTAGGCTTTATGATAGTAAAGACACTTTATGTGGGGCGTTATCAGTAACGCCCCAGACTTAACTCACCTTAAACCCTCTCCTACGTGGGCTGGCTGGGGTCCTGGCGCACTCTATATAAGCCACCCCCCTCCACAGGCAGAAGGGTTCGGCATCTTGTAACTCATATACTCATAATCCACTCGACCGCCTCCGGGCTCCGAGACGTAGGGCTATTACTTCCTCCGAGAAGGGCCTGAACTCGTACATCCTTTGTGTTTACAACCTCTCCATAGCTAGGACCTTGCCTCTCCATACCTACCCCCCACTCTACTGTCAGGCTTAGAACCACGACAGTTGGCGCCCACCGTGGGGCCGGTGTTTTAGCGATTTTTGTGGAGAAGTTGCGATTCTTCCGAGTACTTTCATCATGGTGTCTGCTGGAGTTTTGGTCGGGGGTCAAGAGATCCGTCTCGGCACTCTCACCTTCATCGCCGACGACTCCGCGTGGCTCCATGAGGCTCCACTCGACGTTGATGCGCTCCCCGTCCGCGGTGCGACGCATTTTCGCGCATGTGTCCGCGGCGTTCTGCTGCGGCAACCGTCGACCCAGTATCGGTCGACTCCTTCATCATTCACCCTCCCGGTCTCCCGCCAGCGCAAGCGCTCGGGCCGGTCGAGGCTTCAGCGATGGGTGAGGCACGCGGTGGCTCGCCAATCGGCCACCACCCAAGTTGCGGCAATCGAGCCCGACGAATCCCTCTACGGCTTGTTCGATCTGTCGACTGGCCCCATAGAGACTGCATCCGAGTGCGGTAGCAGTGATCCAGCGGCGGAAATCTTGATGGTCGACGGGCCCCGCGGTCCCCCTGGCTTCGCCCGTGATGGTGGAGCAGGTGACGGAGACGACCCCGCACGAGGCTACGAAGAGTACCAGCCCGAGCCACTCGACTCTCTGCAAAGAGAGGAACTTCGCCGCAGGAACGAGGATCCCCTGCGTACTCCCATCGCAGAAGAAACCCCCGAGGCTCGTGCTTTGGAGGAGGCACGTCTGGCCAATTTGGCCGAACGCACTCGACTGGAGAATCTTCAGCGAGCACTCGACGAGCGCGCGCGGCAACGAGTTCCCGACGCCAATCGACGTCAACTCTTCCCGCCGACTCAGGTATATCGAACCCCAATCCAGAATTTAGCAGTTGCGACCCGTATAGCAGAGTCCATCCAGCCTTCGCAGTCGGAAGCTGGCAGAGGTTTGCTGCAGATCAGGGATCTGCTCCGGGCAGTAGGAGATCAGAATTCAGCCGTGTCTCAGTCGCGCAACAGAATTCACAGTCGATCCGTCACTGCGAATACGGTTCAGTCGGCTCACAGCCCCAGATCGCCTCCGCGGCGTGAAGGGCGCGAGAATCGGCGAGATCAATATGGCGACAGACTCGACCGGGATGATAGGCGTCGAGTGCCCAATTCCCCTCCGATGGGTGGGTCTTACGCTCCTTGGCAGCAAGATGACAGGCGTCAGTACAGTACAGGGCGAAGGGTTCCAGTCGACCCCAGAGAACCAGGCTTCGATGCGCGATCCATTATCGTGCAAGGTTTGGTCGACCGGAACAGAGCCCATCGAGGCGGACTGGACAGAGATGTACCCACAAGCAGTCGAGTGCATGTTTCTGGTCCTGAATGTTTCAGCAGAGCTATCAGAGCCGCAGTTATCCCTCCCAATTTCAGGTTGGCAACAGGAGTCAGCAAGTTCACTGGTGAGTCTAAGCCTGAAACTTGGCTTGAAGACTACCGAGTGGCAGTTCAGATTGGTGGTGGGAACAACGAGGTGGCCATGAAGCATTTGCCCCTCATGCTGGAAGGTTCTGCCAGGGCATGGTTGACTCAGTTACCTCCTAGCAGCATTTACACGTGGGAAGATCTGTCCCGAGTGTTCGTCAGGACGTTTGAAGGAACTTGCAAGCGACCAGCTGGATTGACAGAGTTGCAAGTCTGTGGAGAAAGCTAATGAGACTCTCAGAGAGTATATTCAGAGGTGGATTACTTTGCACCACACTGTGGAGAATGTGTCTGATCATCAAGCAGTCTGCGCCTTCAAAGATGGCGTCAAGAACAGAGAACTGAGTTTGAAGTTTGGTCGAACCGGTGACATGACCTTGAGTCGGATGATGGAGATTGCTACCAAGTACGCCAACGGCGAAGAAGAAGACCGACTCCGAAGCGGCAAGCACAAGCCGAGTCAGTCGGAAAAAGGAAACACCAGTCGGAAACAGAAGCGGAAGGCTGAACCGGCAGCTCCTGGAGAGGCTCTGGCCGTGACTCAGGGAAAGTTTAAGGGGAAACCAAAAGGATCCTGGAACCCCAAGAAGGTAAAGGATAAAGAAGGGAACGACGTAATGGATATGCCATGTCACATTCACACGAAGAAAGACAAAGAGGGGAATATCATCTACCCAAAGCACACCACTCGCCAATGTCGACTCCTGATCCAGCAGTTTCAGGGAAAACAGTCTAAGGACAAGGAGAAGGAGCCGGACAAGGCCGAAGACAAGGAGGACAGTGAGGAAGGATATCCGCATATCAACTCCACTCTGATGATCTTTGCAGATGTGGAAAGCAGGAGTCGACTGAAAGTGATTAACCGAGAGGTAAACATGGTTGCCCCAGCAAAAGCAAATTATCTGAAATGGTCTCAAACACCCATCACATTCGACCAATCTGATCACCCGACTCATATTGCCACCCCTGGGAGGCAAGCTTTGGTGGTCGATCCAGTTGTCGAAGGCACTCGACTGACAAAGGTGCTGATGGATGGTGGAAGCGGGCTGAATTTGTTGTATGCAGACACACTGAAAGGAATGGGCATTCCGATGTCCCGACTGAGCACTAGTAACATGAGCTTTCATTGAGTTATTCCAGGGAAGAAAGCCGAGTCACTCGGCCAAATAGCCCTGGACGTGGTGTTTGGTGATTCAAAACATTTTCGCAAAGAAAAGTTGACGTTTGAGGTCGTGGATTTTCAGAGTGCATATCATGCCATTTTGGGGAGACCAGCTTACGCACGGTTCATGGCTCGACCATGTTACGTGTACCTCAAATTGAAGATGCCCGGCCCCAAAGGAGTGATCACTGTCACCGGTGATAGGAAAAAGGCAGAAGAGTGCTTTCAGAAGGGCTCCAAGATTGCCGATTCCCAGGTGACAGCGGTCGAGTTCGAGGAATACAAGCAAAACGCAGATCCGAGTGACTTGCTGCGATCAAAGAAACCCGCCACAGAGTCTGCATTCCAGTCGTCCGGTGAGACGAAGCCTGTTCACATTCACCCGACCGACCCCGATGCAGCTCCGACCCGCATCTCCACAACACTTGACCCAAAATAGGAAGAAGCGCTCATCCAGTTCCTCCGTGAGAACTGGGACATTTTTGCATGGAAGCCCGCTGACATGCCAGGTGTTCCCAGGGGACTGGCTGAGCATCGCCTAAGAGTCGACTCATCTGCAAAACCAGTCAAAGAGCATCTTCGGCGGTCCGCCGTCCAGAAGAGAAAGGCCATTGGTGAAGAAGTGGCTCGACTGTTGGCGGCAGGATTTATCCGAGAGATATACCACTCCGAGTGGCTCGCTAATGTCGTCATGGTTCCTAAGAAGGACAAGTCGCTCCGAATGTGCATTGATTTCAAGCACATCAACCGGGCCTGCCCGAAAGATCATTTTCCTCTCCCTCACATAGATCAAATTGTTGACTCGACCGCGGGATGCGAGAGGCTGTCTTTTCTAGATGCCTACTCCGAGTACCACCAGATCCGTCTGTACGAACCCGACGAGGTAAAAACAGCTATCATCACTCCATTCGGGTGCTTCTGTTATATCACCATGCCATTCGGTCTCAAGAACGCCGGAGCCACATTTATGCGAATGATTCAGAAGTGTCTACTCACTCAAATCAGTCGGAATGTGGAAGCTTATATGGATGATATTGTTGTCAAGTCACGAAAAGGTTCCGACCTGCTCGCTGATCTCGCCGAAACATTTGCCAACCTCAGAAGATATGATATGAAGCTCAATCCATCAAAGTGCACATTTGGAGTTCCTGGTGGCAAGTTACTCGGTTTTCTCGTTTCCGAACGGGGAATCGACGCTAACCCTGAGAAGATTGGCACTATTCTCCGAATGAAACGCCCTGTGCGAGTGCACGATGTCCAGAAGCTTACTGGATGCTTGGCCGCATTAAGTCGATTCATCTCACGACTCGGTGAAAAGGCATTGCCTCTTTACCGACTGATGAAGAAGGCGGACAAGTTCGAGTGGACTCCAGAAGCTGATGCAGCGTTTGCCGAGCTAAAAGCTCTGCTCTCCACCCAGCCGGTGCTTGCTGCTCCAATCAGCAAAGAGCCTCTGTTGCTCTATATCGCAGCCACAGGACAAGTCATCAGTACTGTGCTTACGGTCGAGCGGGAAGAAGAAGGAAAAGCTCTCAAAGTTCAGCGCCCAGTGTATTATTTGTCTGAAGTCTTGACTCCATCCAAGCAGAGATATCCTCATTATCAGAAGCTTGTGTATGGAATATACATGACCACAAAGAAGGTTGCTCATTATTTTTCTGATCATTCCATCACAGTCGTCAGCGACGCTCCACTATCAGAGATTTTGCACAACAGAGATGCAACTGGTCGAGTGGCCAAATGGGCGATTGAACTTCTTCCCCTTGATATCAAGTTTGAGGCAAAGAAAGCCATTAAGTCCCAGGCAATAGCAGATTTCCTCGCCGAGTGGATTGAACAACAGCAGCCGACTGAAGTTCACTCGGAGCATTGGACCATGTTCTTTGATGGTTCTAAAATGTTGAATGGTTCCGGTGCTGGGGTTGTCCTGGTTTCCCCCAGAGGAGATAAGCTCAGATATGTGCTCCAGATTCACTTTGATTCCTCCAACAATGAGGCAGAATATGAGGCCCTTTTATATGGGTTGCGCATGGCCATTTCACTCGGCGTCCGTCGCCTGATGGTCTATGGCGACTCGGATTTAGTGGTCAACCAGGTGATGAAAGAGTGGGACGTGAGAAGCCCAGCCATGACTGGATACTGCAGTGCAGTGAGAAAGCTGGAAAAGAAGTTCGAGGGGTTGGAGCTCCATCATATACCCCGACTGAAAAATCAAGCGGCTGATGATCTAGCAAAGATAGGTTCCAAGAGAGAAGCCATTCCGAGTGGTGTGTTCTTGGAGCATATACACACTCCGTCAGTCAAAGAAGATCCTTTCACCGAAGAAACTCCACAGCCCAAGAGTGCCACAGATCCGACTGAAGTTGAAGTCCCAGCGGTGGTTGACTTGATCATGGAGGTTTTGGTGATCATTCCCGACTGGACAGTTCCGTATGTCGCATATATCCTGAGAAAAGAGCTTCCGGAGGATGAGGAAGAGGCTCGACAGATCGTCCGTCGGTCTAAGGCCTTTACCGTAATCAAAGGACAATTGTACAGAGAAAGCGCGACTGGAGTTGGTCAGAAGTGCATAACACCAGAAGAAGGTCGACTCATCCTCAATGATATTCACTCGGGAACCTGTGGTCATCATGCGTCCTCTCGGACCATTGTGGCCAAAGCATACCGAGCCGGATTTTACTCGCCAAAGGCGAATGAGATGGCAAAAGAGATAGTGGATAAGTGCGAGGGATGTCAGTTCTACTCGAATATGTCGCACAAGCCTGCGTCGGCTCTGAAGACCATCCCACTCGTCTGGCCTTTCGCAGTATGGGGATTGGACATGGTCGGCCCTTTGAGAACAGGACGAAGTGGCTTCACGCATGTACTGGTGGCAGTCGACAAGTTCACCAAGTGGATCGAAGCCAAACCAATCAAGAACCTTGACACCGGTACTGCTGTTAGCTTCATCAGGGAACTAATATTCAGATATGGAGTCCCGCACAGCATCATTACGGATAATGGGTCGAACTTTGACTCGGAAGAATTCAGAGATTTCTGCAACTCCCAAGGCACACGGGTCGACTACGCTTCAGTCGCCCATCCGCAGTCGAGTGGACAAGCAGAGCGAGCTAATGGACTGATTCTTAAGGGATTGAAGCCCCGACTGATGCGTGATCTCAAACACGCGGCTGGAGCTTGGGTCGACGAACTTCCCTCAGTGCTTTGGGGGTTGCGGACCACACCTAATCGGTCGACCGGAAGAACTCCATTCTTCTTGGTCTACGGAGCTGAAGCAGTCTTGCCGAGTGATCTTCTCCACAATGCTCCTCGAGTTGAAATCTACAATGAAGCAGAGGCTGAACAAGCGCGGCAGGACGCAGTCGACCTTTTAGAGGAAGAAAGGGAGATGGCTCTGATCCGCTCGACCATCTACCAACAAGATTTGCGTCGTTTTCACGCCAGAAATGTGAGAGGTCGAGCCTTCCAGGAAGGAGATTTAGTTCTCCGAGTGGATCAGCACAAACCACACAAGCTTGCTCCTTCTTGGGAAGGTCCCTTCATCGTCACCAAGGTTCTCCACAACGGGGCGTACCGTCTTTACAACGTCGAGCATAATATCGACGAGCCCCGAGCTTGGAACGCGGAGCTACTCCACCCATTTTATACTTAAGTTTTATCACTCGGATGAGTGGCAATAAAGTACTTCTGTAGTCCATGGACCTCAAAATAATAGTGTCATAGTTCCTCCATAATTTCTGTCACTTTTTATTTTTGTCCAATAAAATCCCCCCTCAGTGGGTGACTTAGCTGCGAATCCGTTTCGCCTAAGTTTGTAAAATTCCTACCGAGTGGTGAGCCAGACTCTCACTCGGAGGCTTAGCTACGAATCCGTTTCGCCTAAGTTATCAAAATCCTACCGAGTGGTTAGCCAGACTTCCACTCGGAGGCTTAGCTGCAGCCCTGTGCTCGCCTAAGTTATAAAAATCCTACCGAGTGAGGACCAACCCTCCCACTCGGGGGCTTAGCTGCAGTCCAAGCACTCGCCTAAGTTATAAAAATCCTACCGAGTGGTAAGCCAGACTTCCACTCGGAGGCTTAGCTGCAGCCCTGTGCTCGCCTAAGTTATAAAAATCCTACCGAGTGAGGAGCAACCCTCTCACTCGGAGGCTTAGCTGCAGTCCAAGCACTCGCCTAAGTTATAAAAATCCTACCGAGTGAAGAGCAACCCTCTCATTCGG
The DNA here is from genome assembly GCF_018294505.1 of Triticum aestivum. Lineage (NCBI taxonomy): Eukaryota > Viridiplantae > Streptophyta > Magnoliopsida > Poales > Poaceae > Triticum > Triticum aestivum. Next base: position 778,786,185 of record NC_057797.1, on the reverse strand, counting down.
GGGCTTAGCTGCAGTCCAAGCACTCGCCTAAG